>NC_066583.1:560402450-560713700 GCF_024323335.1 Lathyrus oleraceus | reverse complement strand
TGTGTTAATTTGTAGGTGTTGATGGGGGATTTGATAACAATGATGCTGAATATGAAGAAACTCATAATATAGTTATATTACCTGACTATGTTTCTCTTTCATTTCCTTCTGTCGAATTGCCGGAGAAGGTATTTGTTGCGTGCTGTTTTTGGTTATTTATTTTTATTAACTGCAGAATTTGATTCATAGAGATAGGCTTGTGCTGTGGAGAAGTTTCATTTCTATATATCATTTGTTGGAAAAAATTCAGGTAAGGTTGGCTGCTGATGCTATATTGCGAGATGCGGGTGCTGAACGGAAGGAGCAAGTTGCATCTTGGACTGCTGATCGGAAACTCGAAAGTGTCTATGCAATGAACTTACAGCAAATTGACAATAGTGTTGTTATTCCTCCATCTGGGTGGAAATGTTCCCAGTGTGACAAGACAGACAATCTTTGGTTAAATCTGACTGATGGAGTGATACTTTGTGGGAGGAAAAATTGGGATGGAAGTGGTGGTAACAACCATGCTGTTGAACATTATAAAAAGACTGGCTACCCACTTGCTGTAAAGCTTGGGACTATTACTGCTGATCTGGAAGCAGCAGGTGACACCCTACCAGCTTATTTTATTTTGACAAGCCTGTGTTTTAAACAGTTTCAATAGCTTACTTGTAGAGCTTGATTTAATCTATTGCCGTTAAAGGTTAATATTAAGCTATATGCTTATTTCTTTGCGCTGAATAGGTATGTTTGTTTCTAAGCTTTGTTTGTTTTATAATGGTCTAGCATTCTAGCCAATCGATTATGCAAGCCTGATTCTTAGTTGTCAAACATAAACATGGAATTTAAGACTAAGGTTAAACGTTGTGATATAAAACACTGTTCTTGTGTAAACGTGCTGAAAAAATGGATTGAATATAACATAGCCAAGAGTATGCCAAACGAATGGTGTAGAAATATACTGACCTTGACCCCATCTATAACACGGGTGACATCACATAAAAAACACCAAATTATAGGGTGATTAAGCTCACAATCCGTATTGTGAGGCTATTGGAGAGGGTAATTGATTAAAAATCAAGACAAGAGAACCCAAGTTGCAAAAAAATAGGTTCTAGATACCATGTTAAATGGGAGAAAACAAAGGTATAATATTGTGAAACAACATGTTTTAAACTGCACCACAAAAACTCTATTGTACAGGCTCTTTGAGAGAATCAATATACAATCACACTATTAACTACTACCTCCGTCACTAATTCTAAGACCCTCTTGAGTTTTTTTCTTGTCCCTTTTTATAAACCCTCTTCACATTTCAAGGTGTATTAGTTATTTTTTTACACATATCCCCCTAATTATATTACATATTTTTGTACAATCAACATTAAATACTCTTACACAAACATTAAATAATTATCTCTCTTAAGGATAAACTTGTAAATTAATACTCTAACCAACTTTCTTAATTCCCGTGTTTTATTCTAGAGGGTCTTATATTTAGGGATGGAGGTAGTATAAGATAACTACAATATCATGTCTATCTTAATTATCTAATATTCCTTATACTCAGAATATATCTTTTACATAAATACTTATCAACAAATGAAAGCATTATAGAATATATTGTAGAGCCCTACCTTATGCGGTTTAGGCGTGTGTGTAGAAAAGTTGTAGAAGCACCGGTAAAAGAGTAAATCAGAAGAATGATCGTCTAATAATTGACGATAAAGGAAACCAAATAAAATTATGTGCTAGGCAATTGCTGAATTTGTTGTCATTTTTGATTGTATCAAGCATAAAACACGATTTTGATGTAGCTAAACTTTATGAAATGAAGTGTTCAGTTTCAAATTCAGCGAGACTATAAATCATCATGCCAATCAAGCTTTAGATAATGACATGGTGTTAAGGAAAAATTCATTTGAACTTCTACTGAATGGAACAACTTGTGCTGTTCTGTTGATTTTGGTTGTCATTTTTAGTGGAACCAAATACCACTACTTTACCTTCCATTCTGTTCTAATTCTGATATGTGCTTAGTATTGCATAAAACTCATGTTCTATTATAGTTGATTTCAACCCATCTACCAAATGCTATCTTAGAGTTGCTTATATTTTGGAAAAGATAACCTTTACCCTTGATAGTTTGAACTCTATACTTCACAATATGTATCGTCAATATAGTGCCAATTTATTTATTTAATTTGCAATGTGTGCTAATTCTGGACAATATATTGTGGCAGTTCAGATGTATTCTCCTATCCGGAGGATGAGAATGTGTTGGACCCACTTTTAGCGCAACATCTGGCATTTTTTGGGATTGATTTCTCATCACTGCAAAAGGTTAATTCTTTATCTTAGATTAGTATTTTCCGTGATAGGCGAATATTTTTTGATAGATTCTTCAAGCATTATTACTTTTGAAATGGGAATTCATTTCTTTAGAATGATTTAGAGCTGAGACGGTGCATCTTAAAAGATATATCGCACCTTTTTCCTTTAAATTTGATGAAGAGGAATTCTAGCGACACTCTCTCTCCAACACTCACTTCTTTATTGGGTGAAACACATGTCTGTCCTACAACTTTATGTGGGACCTATCTCCAAAGTGAGGGACCCACGTGTGTTTCATCAATAAAAGAGTGAGTGTTGGAGAGAGTGTTAAAAAAAGTGTTCTTAGCACTTCTCTTTGATGAATGTTTTATATGGTAGCAAAATATCTGTAAAAGGTATTTTGTAGAACAAAGTTCTGCATTGGACTCTTCCCAATGGTGCAAAATTATATGCTTTATTTTATTTTTTTGGCCTTTTACAAAAGATTATTTAGATAATCTGGGATTGAAACAGTTCAAATTCTCATAGTTCTAGAGCTTGCTCTTTGAAATAAGGAATGCACTTGTTTGGTCAAAGAGACCTATTAATTTTTGGGGTGGTTCTAGGATTATTATTTGCAATTTCCATTACTGTAATTTATTATCTACCACATCTAATCAACGAAATCCAAATAGGAAACTCTCTCCTTTTCAGCCTGAGATATCAGGTTTTTGAGCAAGAGTTAGCATGCAAGTTATTAATGGATGTATAAGCAACTACTTTTGGTGTATTACTCTATAATAGGCCTTTTTTGTAAGAAAGTTTAAATGGATGTTTAAGCAGTACACTTTTGGTGTATTAACTGTCTAAAAGACTTGGTTGAAAGTATGCATTATCATCATTGTGTGTATAATTCTTTTAAATCTCCGCATTCTAATAATCAGACTGAAATGACGACTGCTGAAAAAGAACTCGACCAAAATACCAATTTTGAATGGAATAGAATCCAAGAAAGTGGACAGGAAGTGGAACCAATTTTTGGACCTGGATTTACAGGATTGGTCAATCTTGGAAACAGGTAGAGTTGGTTCTTGTTGATCTATGCTTGTTATAATGTTCTTGTTTGACATTTTATTGCTTACTCATTTTTCTTTCATTCAGTTGTTACCTGGCAGCAACTATGCAAGCTGTATTTTCATCACGATCTTTCTCTTCAAGGTCGGTTCATGTCTCTAATTTTTATTTGAAATGCTTTGGACCCTGTTTGCAGTTTTACTTCAGTATTGTTATGATTGCATCTTAGGTACTATATAAACCAAAGTCTAAAGAAGGCATTTGAGGCGGCTCCTGCTGATCCAACTGTGGATCTCAATATGCAGTTGTAAGAAACTAGATTATTTTAGTATACAGTTGTAAGAAACTAGACTATTTTAATACGATTAAATGCTACTGCTACCCTTTTCTGTTATTCATGTTTTGTTGTTGATGTGTAAATATTCGATGGAATCTGTGCCACTGCAATCTTCTATTTGTGGCATGGTAAGGTAATCATGTATTTGGTTATTAACATCAATAATCCATATCTATAACAGTAGTTATATATTATAGTAGGGCATTCTGTTTGATACATAAAAGAAAATGTTATTAATAACGTGGTGCTTTAAAACTGAATTTTATTTTTAGGTAAAATTTCATAAGGGAAATATATTGATTATTCCTATTTTATCCTAGGACGAAATTGGCACATGGTTTACTATCTGGCAAATATTCTGTTCCTCAATTTGAGGTAAGTACCAGTATCGACACATCTCTTGAAAGTTTGCTTAGAGTCTTCATTATTTTTTATATTACATTCTCTCTTCCAGAATGATGAGGACAAAAACGTTGCAATTGCAACCACTCCTACATCCGCGGTAAGCTTTCTTGAACTTTGTTGACTAAATTCCTTGCTGACTTGTATCATCATGAATGCTTAAGTTTTATATATTGAAGGAATTTCTCAGTGAGCAACAGTTTATCCTTGAGTGTTTTTTTTGGGGTGGGGGGATATTCTGTACCAGCTTGGGAAATGAAATAAGTTTTTTAGATGAGATTTGATCACAATGGTTTTGAATATGTTGCAATCGTTTTGGTTGACGACTTCAAGTGTCACTTGATAAAGTAACAGATTTATGCCATTGACTATCCTCACATTTTCATATACTCTATGCTTCATCTTATTTTTATTGTTTTCTGTGACCATTTTGTCTCCTATTTTCAAACATTAGGTGCAGGAAGGGATACCACCACGTATGTTCAAAGCTTTAGTAGCTGCCAGCCATCCGGAATTTTCATCTATGAGACAACAGGTATCTTTATCAACTTTTTATTATCTCAACATGAATTAAATTTGCAAGTAGCGCACGATAATATGTCTTTTGACTAGTCATTGTCCACAGTCTTTGTGAACTCAATTGGAAATGTAGTCTTAAGCTTAGCATATATGGAAAATATAAAATTTTCACTTGAGCCTTAGTATATAGCCATCCGAGCCATAAACCAGTGGAAGATCAAAGAAAATATCAATTGATGCCGGAAGCATTTCAGCCATGGATTTGTTTGGTTTTCTTACCGTTATTATTATAAAATTTTGGTGTTCTAATATTTGCTTTTGGTTACTAGTAAGCTGTAGTAGATAATTATAAATGTTTTGATTCAACAAAAGTGGTTCCCATCCATACTCAAATTTTAGTGATGGCATTTCTTTGCTTTCTCTTCTAACCATTTGATTGCAAATGAATGTTAGGATGCTTTAGAATTTTTCCTTCATTTTCTTGACCAAGTGGAACGAGCTAATGCTGGGGAAACTGAACTGGATCCTGCAAGGAGTTTCAAGTTTGGTGTTGAAGATCGAATTTTGTGTTCATCCGGAAAAGTTGCATATAATAGAAGGAATGACTACATTCTTTCTCTGAATATCCCATTGCATGAAGCAACTAATAAAGGTTGGATTTTGTTACAAATTTTGTCAAACTGAGAAATCTCAGGGTTTTGTATTTAATTCTTACATATTTATTTTTTTGAGAAATTTCAGAAGAGTTGGAATTGTTTCACAAACTGAAAGCAGAAAAGCTTTCTGAAGGAAAAGAAGTGTAAGTTCACATCTAGGAATCTTAATATTTCTTTCATTTGCGGCCACCAAGCTTTGCTTATTATATTTATTTATTGTGATAGGTCTGGTGATGAGATTGTACGTCCAAGGGTGCCTTTAGAAGCTTGCCTAGCAAGCTTCTCATCTCCCGAGGAGATACATGATTTTTACAGCACTGCTTTGCAAGCGAAGACAACAGCGGTGAAGTAAGCAATTTTCTGAATTCCTAAGCTGTGTTAAATTATAATACTGTGCATGGTGGTTCATTTTGTATGGAAGTAAATAGGTTATTTTTTGGTTTCATGAGAAATGTAGGGTTTGTTTGGTATGGGTAAATGTTTTCTGTTTTTATTATTTGTTTTCACTTTCAATAATAAAAAAGTCAGCTTGGCTATTTTGGTTTGAGAAAATATTCTGTTTTCACTTTTGAAAATTGCTACATTATTTTTATTCTGTATTTGTTTTCTGTTTTTATTATTTGTTTTCACTTTCAATAATAAAAATGTCAGCTTGGCTATTTTGGTTTGAGAAATATTCTGTTTTCACTTTTGAAAATTGCTACATTATTTTTATTCTGTATTTGTTTTCAAAGATTTGTATTGGAAAAATGAAAATATAAACGTTTTCTCAAACCAAACAGTTTCTCAGTCTTGTAAAACCATTGTCTTTAGCGAGTAGATGACAACCAAGTGTAGCATTTTTTATACTGAAAATGTCTATTAAATAACCATTTTGATGCCAAAACACAATATAATCTGTAGATCGGCTGGTCTGACATCATTCCCTGATTACCTGGTGTTGCACATGCGGAAGTTTGTTATGGAAGAAGGATGGGTACCTAAAAAACTCGGTACTTGTTATAGTCACTGATTCTATTCTTCTAGATTATTCTTATTCGACATTGTTGTCATTAAGATTTTTTGTTCTTTCAGATGTATATGTCGATGTTCCTGATATCATAGATATCAGTCATATGCGTAGCAAAGGTCATCAACCTGGGGAAGAGCTTCTACCAGATGGGGGTACGTAGGTTATTTTGGTTCTGGAGATAATAAAGATTCAAGTTGGGTCGCCGAGTCCTTAATAGACTCTATATAGTAACATTTTTCATTAGTTGGTTCTCTACCATCTCACTAGTGGATTTTGCTCAATTGAGATGTCAAGGGACCAAGTTTTTGAGTGGTTGCTCACGTTGATAATATAATTTTGCGTTTCCACACATGCTTCTAATCCAGAAAAAAAGAAGATTTTCTACACCAACCGTTTTAATGTGTTTGCAACTGAACTGTGTTCACTTCTTTTATTTATGAATGCATAGTATACAACTAAGAGCACTGTCAACCTTTTGATTTTTTGCAAGGGTATTTCAGATAACTACAAATTCTGACATTCATCAGTTTCTGTGATAGTTATTGTCTTATGTTATGTGGGCTAGTGCTTTTTTTCAGCTATTAATGTTGAATTTTAAATTTTGAATTTGTTTTCTGTGTTGCACAGTACCCACCGAGGATGATTCAGAAACACCTTTAGCCAATGAAGACATTGTTTCCCAACTGGTTTCTATGGGCTTTCACCTTATTCATTGTCAAAAAGCTGCTATAAATACATCAAATGCTGGAGTAGAAGAGGCAATGAATTGGTTACTATCTCACATGGATGATCCAGGTATCTTTGTTTTCTATATTACGAAAAGAATTAACCTCTATATGCAGGAAATAATGAAGTATATTTGTCTATTAGATATCGATGCTCCTATTTCTAAAGGGCGTGGCTCTGAAAGTGTTGACCAGTCAAAAGTTGATACCCTAATATCATTTGGATTTCAAGACGACGTTGCTCGAAAGGCGCTGAAAGCGTCGGTAATTTTCTCACTTTACATTCTCCTATTTGTCTTGGGTATGCTGGGATACATTGTCCAGAGATGTCTTATCTAAATGGAAATAATTGCTCTGCAGGGTGGTGACATAGAGAAAGCAACAGACTGGATCTTTAGCAATCCCGATGCATCTGTTTCCAACATGGATGCTACTGCATCCAACACTACATCTGGTCCAAATGATGCTGACTTACCCGATGGAGGAGGAAGTGAGTTGCTTTCATTTCTTAATTACTTTTGTTATTCATGAATTATCACTTACTAGTCAGCCAAAATTTTACCGATACCAGTCTTGGTTAATGTTATTATATTTTATCCGAACTTATGAATCTCTCTCAATATGCCTTTCCACAGAATATCGACTAATGGGAATTGTTAGCCACATTGGAACCTCAACGCATTGTGGTCACTATGTTGCTCACATCTTAAAAGACGGTAGATGGGTTATTTTTAACGACAACAAGGTAGGCGCTTCCATCAATCCTCCCAAGGACATGGGCTATCTTTACTTTTTTGAGAGGCTTAACTCGAATTAGATTGTGTGTCAAGAATCAAACTCTGAATATTTCAACTGTGTTGAGAGTGAGAGGCACACTGTGTTCTAAAATGGCACAACCTGTTACCTACTTGTGCTGATGGGTGTGTCTTGGTTGCTTGTTAAACAACCCTCATTGGCTGCCTCTAACTTTTTTCCCGGGTTCGCCAGAAACACACCATGTTAGGAAGTCATGATATTGATCTTTACAGAAAAAAAGAAATTGCAATTCCGGTGTTGCACTACATTTATAGGTCTGTTTTATGATAAAACATCATGACATCGATTGATAATTACAGCGATCTCATCAAATAGGATAATGATTTTAAAAATATAACAATTTTAAAGGGTTTAATGGTGATGATCCGACAAGGTAAAAAAGTTTTATACTGTCATCTAATAGGAATATATCATTTTGTCATGTTATAAAAGTAGTTAAAAATTTTCACTCTGATTTGGTCATTTTGCCATGTTATAAAAGTAGTTAAAAATTTTCACTCTGATTTTTGATTTGGTTGAATGCATGATCGTTATTAGTTGACAGTGTAAAATCACTTATTTTCTCATTTAAAATACAATTTTGAATGTAAAAATGTTAAAATTTTTGACTTTTCTTCTAACCATCTATAAAAGTAATGGAAACTGGCGATATATAATAATTAATTTCATTTTAAATTAGGGATGTAAATTTGGGATGCGGTGGCTTTTAAATGCCGTGGTAAGTATACAAGAAAATCTCACTTTTAAATATCCAAGAAAATCTCAAAATCTTAAGAAATTATTGATTTTTTAAATTTAATTAATGGCATGAAAATAATTAATTAATCTGTGATTCAGAAGTATTGAGTTGTATGTGTCTTTTAACATATGTTACTTAGAGAAAGAATTAAAATTGGATGAATCAAATTTGTGAACAAATATAAAAAAGTTAAAATTATAACTAAGCCTTAATTAATATTAGCAGGAAAGCCGTGTGTATTTGTATTGTTGTTTTTATATTTGAGTAAATCATGTTATTTAATTGTTATTTTGTTTAATACGAAGAAGATTCAATAAGGTCATTTATACATAATATTATTTTTTATTTGAATTATATAAAAGAAATTATAACAAAAAATACTATCTATTAAAAATATTAAACAGTTTGATATTTTTCTTAATATAATGATTTATTAATTTATATGTAGATGAATTGATATTTATTAGTTTAATTTAATCTATTAATTTTTATTATTTTACTTGTTTCAACTATGGTAGAGTATTCTCAATTTGTAATAGAAATTTTTAGGATACAATATGGTATACATTATATAAAATGTATTTTCTTTTTATTAGAGTTTTTATAATCTTAATAAATATTTAATTTATAATTTAGATATTTAAAATTGAACTGAATTAAATCGTATAAAATTGGATTGGATTGAATCAGATTTTTTTATCCAACCATTTAAAATTGAACTGAATTGTGAGTAAATTTATCTTTAAATCGGATGAGTTTTTATCTTAAAATAGATACAAATCGAATCTCGAACGTACAAAAATTAAATTGAAAAAGAAGAAGGTAGTAATTAGAGTCATCAAAGAATTTTAGCATACTAGAGGAAAATGCTTATTAGTAAGAAAACGTAAAAACAAAAAATGCAAGAATAAATCACAATTATTCATTATCATTACTATCCCATGATCTCTATTGAATGGAAATTAAATTTAAATTAAATTTAAAATTCACCTCTAAAATTGTGATATGTATGCATTTTTGCATTTCTTCTTCAAATTGTTTCCTATTAAATGCACTACTCAAATATAAATGCGTTAGAACTTAGAAGAAATGGGAGAGGTATTGCATGTGCAAATGTATACATTTTTTAAAATATTTTTTATGAGAAAAAAAATTAAACCATTAATTAAATATGATGGTGTATTTTTTTATGCTTGAAGACAAGTTACTTAGGTGCCCAGCCATCTCTCATATCTCTTAATCATATCCAGAATGAAAGAATTCCTCTAAAAGACTTATAAAAGACTTCTTATAAAATACTCATTGAAAGACTCCTTACCTCACTCACTAGACCTACCATTTCTTTTGTTGTGCAAAACATAAGTCAGTTCATATCAAAGCCCTGGACCCCTAAGTTCAATACAACAATCACTATTCTCAGATCCCTCAAATCATCACCAGGAAAACACATTTTCTAGTATAGCACCGTTCCAATTAAACTTCATGACTTTGCAGATTCTGATTGGGAAATATGTATTGATTATAGGAAGTATATTACATGTTATTGTGTCTTCTTAAGAACTTCACTCATCTCTTGAAAATCTAAGAAGTAAAATACAGTCTGAAGGTCCTCAACTAAGGCATAGTACCAAACTCTTCCTTTTCTCACATGTGAACTTCAATGGCTTCACAATCTAATCCTGAATCTGCTTCATATTTCCTCAACCTTCTTCGAACTATTGTGAAAATAGTTCAACTATATACCTAAGACATAACCCTACCTTTCATAAAAGAATCAAACATATTGAAATTAGGCATGACAACATAATCCATGCCCGCAGGTACACACCCGAATCCGTCCCGAATTTGCTGGGGAAAATCCGTTTTGACTGAGCTTAGATTCGGGTTTGAATTTTCTCCGATTATAAAATATGGAGACAAGTCGGATAATAAGGACATTAGTACCCACCCTAAATCCGTTCGCGGACCCGCCACATTTATTTTATTACGTGCTTTATCATTTTAGTTTTGATAATTTAGAATATTAAATATGTGATTAATGTTTTTATATTTTGATTTGTATTTATTATTTAAAATATTTGAAATGTATTTTATTATTTTATTATTTGTAATGTAATTTTATTTTAGAAAAATAAATATTTTTATTTTAAAAAAATGATTTCACTAAATAGATGGTGGCGTGACGAGGATACCCAAACCTAACATGAACCCCGTTTGTGACGAGTTTGAGTTTTCATTCTCCATCCCCAGTGAGTTTGGGGCGGGGAACGAGTATTGTTTTGAGATTCAGGTTTGTGTTTGAGGGAGGTGAAAACTGTCTCCGCCTCGCCCCGTTGCCATGCCTAATTGAAATAGTCTGTCATGTTATTCAAGAGCAAATCCAAAAATAAGTTAATCCTTCTTCTATCTGCCAGTGGTTTTGTTTCGTTCTAGAACTAGAAATAACGTGAAGATCAAAAGTGATGGTGATATGAGTTTCCAGCGCGATGAGGAGGGGACTGACTTGCAAGTAACACTCTAACCCTCAAGTTAGTATGCGCGAAAAGAGTGAATTTGAAACTTGTTACCTGAATTGACACATTCTCTATATATCATAGAGGAAATAACTAACTTGCTATTAGTTAGGAGTGAATTGCGGAGAACCGTTGCATGCGCTTGTAGTTTAGCTTCTCTATGATCATTAGGAGGAGAGTCCTCGTGTGTTGAGAAAGATTCTAGAAATATTGCAATTCCTTTAGGGTGGTTGGTCGGAGTCGCTATGGTTGGCCGAATACAATTGCTCCCCAATCTCGTGTCTATGCATAAAAAGGAAATGGTATGCTACTTTCGCCTCGGCTGCCAACTACTCTTGCATCTACGTTTGGAAGAGCAAAAATAGATGTTCCAATTTTTTGGGGATTCACGCATTTAATGCTCCATATTTCAAACATGTTTTCAGAGGTGTCATCATTACAACTCCTGGAACGAAAAACTTGAGTGTTGCTTGCGAGTGATGTGCCATGTTTGATGGGGTATACTTTCTTTTGTATGCTAGAGTATAGTTCTTGAAGAGTCAATGCTGTTTTCTTTGAGTCATTTCCTCAGTTTAACGATTATCTTCTTCTTTTACACGTTGCTTTCATGTAACTGAGAAGTTAGTGCATTATGGGTAAAAGTCACATAAGAGTGCTCATAATTCCGAGAAGAATGCACAATATCTATGGTTGGATCCTGTTTACTCCTCCACTGTTTCTGCCTTTGCTAGAGAAGGCAACCTTGATAAGACCTTTCTTGAAGTTGGTTAATCTTTGCATTGGGGTGTCTTGACCCCGAACGAGAATGAAAGGATATAAAACGAGTATGGTGATTCCGCCATTCCCTTTTACGAATATACTTTTTCAATTCTATATCTTCGCTTGCCTTTTACTGCTTTTGAGGTAGAAGTCCTCAATCACCTGGTAATGGATCCTTCCCAATTTCATTTAACAAGCTGGACATATGTGAAATTCTTCCAGTATTGGTGCGGATAATTGAAGAGGAAGCCTTCTCTTATCTTTTTCTTTCATCTCTTTTGATGTCATTGTAGTTTTGTAACCCGGACTCAGAGAAGAGGATTAGTTTTTCTAAAGCCAACCATATGATGCTTTGGGACTCTTCTCGAGCTACCTCCTTTTGAAGACCGCTTATTCCTGGTTACCCATATCCACCCTGAGGCTCACGCTACATTTTACGTTATTGGGGACGAAGTTAGTGGTAGACGTGCTAAGTTGTTCCTCAAGTATTAGGCTGATAGTCACTTCTGATAGGAACCATGGTGTATGTATACAAAGAGGATCTTTTGCTGTCTCTTCTAGGGGACTCATGTAACACCCTATTTTCCCTGCGCACTAATATACATAAAAATCAGAGTATTCACATAATCAAATAGGATGTCACACATTCTCTTTTCAAAAAATGCATGCCATGTAACACTTTATCAAATAAAAACAACAATAAACACCTTTACTTAGGGTATCATTGGAGTGGAAATTCTCATAATAAAGCATGCATTAACTAACTCATTTAAACATCAAATGCACTCTATGGCAATATCAAACTCATAAGTGAAATCTCCTCAAAACATCGAAATATCAAACATGAGATTATACATCAACTCTAACAAAAATATTAGATAAAACACGTAAAATGTTCCTAGTGTTACATATCAGAGCACATAAGCTAAACGTAGAAAGAAAAATGAAGAAACAACCTCATGCCTTCCTCAAATTCTAAAGCAGCTATAGAGTTACCTGCTTATCTGTACCCCGAAGAGGAGTACTTACCACAACAAAAACAACAAAGCAGTGAGAAATCATAATCAATAATAACATGCATTATACTACAAGGTAGGATATCTACACAACATGTTCTACACAACCTCATTCTTAGTATATCATAATAAATTATGACACCCATACTCATCAACCAATCACAACTCAACAATATGCATATAACTCATTATGCAATACAACTCGACTAATGTAACTCTATGCATATGAATGTGGTACGAACTTAACATTTGGTTCTTCATACGGACCAAGTTCCAATCTCTGTGAACCCCATTTGGTTCTTAATACGAACCAGGTTCCAATCTCTTCGAACCCCGAGTCCCCTCTCCGAGTTCCAAGCCCCCTCTCCAAGCTTGGGACAAGCCACTAGTCCCCTCTCTGAACTAACAGACATGCCTCTTGACACAACTCTTATAATGTACGATCATATAATCAAGTCAATGCGTTAAGACCCATATCTTAGCATAACATAAATGCATTGATAACTCAAGTAATCCCCTCTCAAAATTTCATCACACCCAAAATCATAAAATGCACATTATCAATCAACAATGCAAC
The DNA here is from genome assembly GCF_024323335.1 of Lathyrus oleraceus. Taxonomy (NCBI): domain Eukaryota; kingdom Viridiplantae; phylum Streptophyta; class Magnoliopsida; order Fabales; family Fabaceae; genus Lathyrus; species Lathyrus oleraceus. The sequence continues at coordinate 560,700,260 of NC_066583.1, read as the reverse complement.
ACAACCATGCTAATAATTCACCTCAACAAAATTATATTTCAAACTTCTTCTCAACGCTTAACATCTAGTCATAACTCAAAATAATCCATATTCATGACATTCCCATATTTCATTCTTCTTATCAATGCTTAACATCTCATCATATCAACATATAATTAGGTGCAACTCAAGTATTCAATCAATATCCCCAATTAGATTATTTTCATACATGAAACAACACAATAGTCATAAATATCATCTCAAAACATAATGACATCATCACACTCTCAATTCAAACAATAACACCATTATAAAAACATCAACATCTAGTAGTTCATGAGGTATCTCTACACGTTAGCTTCCCAACGCTTCGAACGACGTCTCATTTGGACTTACGAAACAAAAGTTATGACCAAAATTGTCGGACAATGCAACAAACATTATGAAAGTTTGAAGTCGATACATAACATTTATGTAACGACTCCCAGCATGTATGTAGTGCTACATATTGTGCAGTTTTTTGTGCCTAAAAAACAAGTTTTTAACGTATTTTGAAATGATTTTAGTATTATAAAACCATCCAAACACTTCATAACACCAAAATAACTTATTTCAAACATCTATTTTCTCAGATTAAAACCACACTCTTATTAAGCCCCAATTCTACCAATTAACATACCAATTCAATCACCATTTCATCAAATCACATATAAAACCTTCCCTATTGCAATAATGGTGGAAAACACACATACATACACAGTTCAAAATTTCAAACATCATTCATACGAAATTCACATCAATATAATCAAGAGAATATCACTCCTCAAGAACACACACATAAATCATCACAATCATCATCTCTATTGGAGGTTAAGGATTCGTCTATCTTATCCCTCATGCATAAGATCTTATTGAAGGTTATTCTCACCCTTATCTTAGATTTCTACAACAAAATTCTTCAAAGCTCTTTCAATGGATGCTCTTCCTACGCTCTAGCCCCTGCCTCTTCCTCTTTCCACCAAATTCTGATTTCACGTAGAAAAACACTCACCACTCCTTACTAACCTTTTTATTAGTAACCTAAACCCTCAATTAGAGACTTCCAACATTACCCTCACTTATCCACCTATTCACCAAAATTCCCTTATCATCTCTAATTTTATTTTAATAAAAATACTACTAATACTCCTTATTTTCTTTTATTCTGTTTTCTCATTTTGATTAAATAATTCAATTTAAATACTATTATTTAATTATAAAAAATGGATAGAATAATTCTAGTCCACCTCTACCAATCTCTAATCACTCTCTACACTCCCACCTCAAGGTCACACACCCCTGACACCCATATTAATTAAATTATCACACATAATAATTAAATTAAATAATAATAATTCAAATAATTTGATAAATCAAGAATTTGGGTATTACAACTCTCCCCCACTTAAAGAATTTTTGCCCTCGAAAATTACCTTAAACAAACAGAGTCAGATACCACTCCCTCATCTGGTTGTCTAGCTCCCAAGTCACGTTTCCACCAACAGGTTCTCCCCAAGCTACCTTCACCAAGTAATCTCTTTACCACACAACTCATTCACTTCCCGATCCTCTATCAGCACAGGTGATGCCTCAATAGATAACCTATCTCTTACCTGCACATCATCCACTTGGACCACATGACACAGATCCGAAATGTATGAAATTATGGTATTTAGATATCAAAAGTCGTATACGATGTCACGGCACTAAAATTAGGACTTCACACAACAATAATAGTAAGCAGATAACATATGTCTTATTCGATGTCACGACACCAGGATTAGGACATGTCACACCAAAAACAATAACACATATAATAAATGTTGTATACGATGTCATGACACCAGGTTCATGACATGTCACACTAGAAATAATTATAGTGTAAAAATTAGGAAGAAAATAACACAGGTCAATTGTTAACCTAATTCGGTGCAACGCCACCTACATCTGGGGGCATCAAAGTCAGGAAGGAAATCCACTAAAATAGTATTAGTTTGAAGTTCTAAACAACCTCTGGTTTTATAAACTTCTCACCTAGTCATTACCCTTGGAATTTCTATCTAAGACTCTCCTAGATATGAGACCCCTCTGACTTCCCTTTCAATCACACACAATGATAATGACATTAATATGAAAATAGAAGACACTCTTCCAAAACAAATAATCCACTCTTGCTTAAAATCTTATGAGTGATTAGCAATTACAACTCAAAAAGACGTAGTCCAACTCTAATATCAAAGTGATATAAGAGTGACTCACAAATAACAAAGAACACTAAAATCGATAATTCCACAATGCTCAAGCATAACTCTCTCTTTTGTATATTAGGTTTAGTAATGTCCTATTTAAATATCCTTTGGTAAGCATGACCTTAGGCTAAAAAACCGCACCAGTTCCAATCTGGACTGTTGCACAAAGTCTGTAGAATCTTCTGCATAAAATCAGGAACAAGATCACATGTTTCCTAAAACATCTCAACATCGCCTTTATGAAACACGTGCACAACTGTAAATGAAACAAGAGTTCCTAAAACAAAACTTCTTGGACAGTCAGATATGATAGCTGAATATTAAGAGAATATTCAGATATCTCATAATAAAATAAGTCTTCCAAGAAGTAAAACTAAACATGCAAAGATGTCTGATTAACATGTCACAACATCTTGCTCAATATCTTGCCGTGATACATGTTTTAACAAAATTGATTCCAATCATAAAAAAACATACCTAACAATCTCCCCTTTTGGCAAATTTTGGCTAAAATAACCTTGGCATCATATAGCTGGAGAAAAGATAAAACAACAATAATAATCACAAGCATAAAAACCAAACTATCAAACATTTGGTATAACACCAAGACATATCAGAGGCATACACATTAGAAATAAGTAGTAGAAACCCAGCCTCATAGAAAACACATAGAGAGAAATAAACTCTCACTCCAAACAAAATGTTAAGATAATTTGGCTGACATCACAACAAGCACACAACAGCCCAAACACAAACATAATTCTCTAAAACAAAATGTCAAGACATTCCGTCTGACATCACAACAAGTACACAACAACCTAAGCACAAACATAATTCTCTAAAACAAAATGTCAAGACATTCTGTTTGATAACTCAACAAGTACACAATAACCTAAGCACAAACATATCAAACTCCCCCTGCATGTCATGATCAGCAACACAAAAACAATACCCCTTGTCATACAGGAAACATACTTCCCCTCAAAGAAATAACCTTCACACAGAGCACACAAGGCATAAAAAAAATCAAGAGCACAACTCTACACTATCTACTCCCCCTTTTTAGCCAGAATATGACAAACCAATCAAACATTCTCAATGGCAACAGAACAATAGAGCAAAGTAGTAGTATAACATGTGAGTTATAGGTACAGACCATGGCACACAAAGGTGCAATATTCAGGGCAAAGGCCCACATAAAAACATAAAAAATATCAAAAAAACAAACAACTCAGATCTCAACATAAGCATCTGATTCATTCTTTGCTGGCTCAATGTTTGACTCAATGTCTTCCACATTTTATGAAGCATCAGTTTGCTGAGATGATGTTCCAAGATCTTCATTGACATCGGTCCCTTTTACAATAATCGAATCATCAACCATAACATTAATTGATTCCATCATGCCCTTGGTTCTAGAGTTAAATACCCTGTAAGATCTATTGTTTGTAGAGTAACCAAGAGACATCCCTTTGAGATTCAGATGTCTAAGCATCTGGTGCCACAACTTGACTTCATCTTCCTTGGACATTAGGCATATGGAAGAAGAAGTAGTTTCTTGTGGTATACATAAATAGAAAATCTCTTTAGACCTAACTCTACTCATTGGAACACCATTTTTCTCATTTTTAACCAAACATTATGACTTGGTGAAATTGACTTTTAAACTTTGATCACATAAGTGACTAATGCTGATGAGATTTACAGTCAGTCCTTTCACAAGAAAAACATCATCTAGTCTAGGAAGACCAGTGCAACCTATCTTCTTGATTTCACCTTTAACTCCATCATCAAACGTGACAAAACTATATGAATAAGAATTAATGTCCATCAAATAATTCTTGACCCCTGTCACGTATCTTGAACAACCACTATCAAAGTACCAGTCTTGTCTAGATGAAACTCTAAGAGAAGTATGAGTTATAAGACTATAGATAACAACCTTAGGTTTCCACTCCTTTCTAGTTTTAACCATTACATGATTAGCCATAGGATATGTTGATTGTTTTAGATAACCATACATTCTGTAGCAGAAAGGCTTTATATGTCCATATTTACCACAATAATGACATTTCCAAGGAAAAAAGTTGACTTTAGTTTGAGTTTCTTGATGTCTGGCAGGATGTTGTAACATTTGGTTGGACATCATGTGATCATACTTCCTTTCTGGAGGAATAAATTTTGTCACAGGGGTCTTTCCTTGTTTATTTTGATATAGTCAATTAAAACCTATACCTTCTAAGTTTCCAGCCCCTTTTCCAACTTGAAGAATTTCATCTAGCATATCAGACCCATTGTTCAACATTATTATGGATTTGGTCATGTTTTCAAGTTTAGAAGACAATAGAGTTACCTCATTTTCAAGACCAGTGGCAGTAGATAAAAGTTTCTCTCTTTTCAGCTTGTAGTTGAGCTATGATTCTCTTTTGCTCTTCTTTTGTCTTACACACCTCTTCACTTTTGACACAAAGATCTTTGTAGGAAGCATCCAATTCTTCATATAGACATCCTCATCACAAGAATCTTCATCAGATTTATATCTACCAGTGAAAGCTGTAACATGCTTAGCAATTTCATCATCATTCACCTTCAGAATCATCAGACCAAGAAACAAACAAGCCCTTCTTTTATTTCTTAAGATACGTGGGACAGTTTGATCTAATGCGATCAAAACTCTCACATTCATGACATTGAATACATTTTCCTTGATTGGGCTTTTCTTTTGTTCTTGCTTTTCTCTGAGAATCATTATTCTTTCTGATGTCAGATGAGATGTTTTTGACATTTGGTCTTGACTTCCTGTCTATTTCCTTCAGCACCTTGTTGAATTGTCTTCTAAGTAGTACAACATAATTAGAAATTCCCTCATTAGTATCCAAGTCACATTGGTCCTCTTCATATTCAATGTTGGATACAAAAGTCATGCTCTTATTCTTCTTTTTAGATCTGCCACTAATACCCAATTCAAAAGTTTGGAGTGAACCAACAAGTTCATCTACTCTTATGTTGCTGATGTCTTGTGCTTCTTCAATAAATGTGATCTTCATGTCAAATTTCTTAGGTAGGGACCTGAGAATTTTTCTAACCAACTTTTCTTCTGACATCTTCTCTCCCAAGACACTAGATGAGTTTTCTATTTCAAGAACATTCATGTGAAAATCCTGAATACTCTCATCATCTTTCATCTTTAGATTCTCAAATCTGGTAGTGAGAAGATGAAGTCTAGACATATTCACTTTAGATGTGCCTTCATAGGTGGTTCTGAGAATTTCCTATGCATCTTTGTCCATAATACAGGTGTTTATTAACCTGAATATGTTTTTGTCAACTCCATTGAATAGAGCACTCAAAGCTTTGGAGTTTCCAAGAGCTAGTTCATCTTCTTCCTTAGACCAATCCTCTTCAGGCTTCAAGTCAGTAGTAGCCTTCCCATCTCTGTCCTTCACAACAGGATGTTCCTAATCCTTGATGATAGATTTCCAATTCTTATTATCCATATATTTTAGGAATTCCACCATACATGCCTTCAAATAGTCATAGTTGGTTCCATCTAAGATGGATGATCTATTAACAAATGCTCCTTCCATGGTACCAGAAAGTATCTTCCCCGGATCCCACCCAGAAACAGAGCAGGATGTCCGCTCTGATACCAATTGAAATTCTGGTATTCAGATACCAGATGTCGTATGCAATGTCACGACACTAATATCAGGACTTCACACAAACATAATAGTAAGCAAATAACAGATATCGTATACGATGTCACGACACAAGAATCAGGATATGTCACACGAGAAACAATTACGTAGATAAAAGATGTCGTATACAATGTTAGACACCAGGTTCAGGACATGTCACACCAGAAACAATTACAGTGTAAAAAGAAGGAAGAAAATAACACAGGTCAATTGTTAACCCAGTTCGGTGCAACACCATCTACATCTGGGGGCATCCAAGTCAGGATGGAAATCCACTAAAATAACATCAGTTTGAAGTTCTAAACAACCTCTGATTTGAAAAACTTCTCACCTAATCACCACCCTTAGAATTTGTATCTAAGACTCTCTTAGATATGAGACCCCTCTGACTTCCCTTCAATCACACACAATGATAATGACTTTAATAAAAAAATAGAAGACACTCTTCCAAAACAAATAGTCCACTCTTGTTTAAAAGCTTATGAGTGATTAATAGTTACAACTCGAAAAGACACAATCCAACTCTAATATCAAAGAGATATAAGAGTGGCTCACAAATAACAAAGAACACTAAAAACCATAATTCCATAATGCTCGAGCGTAACTCTCTTTTCTGTATATTAGGTTTAGTATTTTCCTCTTTAAATAGCCTTTGGTAATCATGGGCTTAGGCTAAAAAACCACAACAAATCCAATCTGGAATGTTGCATAAAGTCTGCAGAATCCTTTGCATAAAATCAGGAACAAGATCACATGTTTCCTAAAATGTATCCGTAAGACCCCAATTTTGACCCTAAGATCCCTTATGCTATCTCATCATTTGCATTAGTTTTGGGATCACACCTTGACATCCTCCTTAGCCCTCATTCATCGGGTTTGCATTAGGAGAGATCACCAAGAAATTTTATTGTATCATACCTTTATTTTTCTTTGCTTACTAACCAAAAGACCAAAAATATGTCTATGTATATCTTTGTTTCCTTTGTAGGTAGTGTGTGCATCCACCAATGCCTCATCAAGCTCACATGTAGGGCTTGAGACCCTCAGTGCAAGGAGATCAATTAGGAAATGGTCCACAATGGTTCTAGACATCATATATGGATCCCCATGTTCTTCATTTATCATTTGGATCAAGAAATCATCAAGAGTTTGAGGCTTGTTTACCTTGGAAACCCTAATTCATCTAGGTATCTTATGTGACTTCCTCAACAAGTTTCTTCAAAAATTGGCCCAATACATCAAGGGATACTTCATTTCACATAATTTATACATATATGATCCTCCATGATCCCAAAAGATCAAGATAATTTCAAGTTGGTTCAAAGAGGTTGACCAGAGGTAAACGTTACTCCTTATAACATTCCAAACAACTTTCATGTTGACATCAAGATCTAGTTTTGCTTGGAAAGCCATTTTTTATGGTGAAAGATTATAGGTCATTTTCTCTGTGCCCTAGTCAGGAGGTCAACTTCCAAGGACCATTATTGGCTCTATTTTTATAAGATGAAGGCCATACAAATTTCATAATCAATTTAAAAAGTTCCTATCAAACTTTTATTCTTTGATAAATGTCAAATTCAACTTGTAAAGGCATGTGCCAAGAGAAAACATTATATGTCATGTTGGGCCATTACCATTGAGCAAGCAATTTTCCTCAACTTCTAAAATGCATAACACCTTCATGCCAAATCCAAATAAGGTCAGTTTTTGACTAAATTTAATAGGATTGAAAGATATACAACTTTGATAAAGGAACCATTTCCATTTGAAACTCATAGCAAAAGTTATTCAAGGTGGAAGAAGTGGATATTTGACTTGGTAAAAATTTCAATTATGTCTGATTTCTCAAACTTCCACCTCAAAATTCATCATGATCCAATCTTCAAATGCAAAAGTGTTCAATAATAAATTTGTTCCCCTTGATATCACCTTTCCAAAAAGTCAAAGATCACCTCATTTGGACAAGATTTGAATGACTTGCGCATGGTTACTCTTTATGGTCCCATTTGGATGAATCATATGATCATTTCTCAAGTACAATTTAATGGCCTCATGTTAAGCTTTCAGCGTCATTCATGATCATTTGTGGACCTATTCCAATCATCTCATGGGCCAATCATGCGCCCATGCAAGCATGCACTAACCTTTCCAATTTTGGCCAAATTTTCAAGTGTGTGAAAAGCAATGCAAAACCCTATAAATACATGTCATTGGTGATCAGAAGAAGGACTCTGCTTGCCCAAGCTTTGAACCATTGCTTTCCTAACCTCCATTAAAGGATAAACTTGAAGATTTCACTTGAAATCGAGTTTCGAATCTCCTTCTGTTTTGAGATTGAAACTCCAAGAACCCAAGTCTCTCTTTGATCAGTTTCACTTCCTGCAAGCTTCTAGAGTCATGCCAAGCCAAATTGGAAGCAAGATCAAGTGGATTTGAAGCTCCCCGAATGTCTGATTTCAAAAACTTCTCTTCGTCGATTCTCCCTCATTTCTCATCTATTTTGATTGATTGTTGGTTTGCTGAAGTCCTACCAATGTAGGCAACAAGATTGAGTTGCTTTGAGGTTAAATCAAAGCAACTCAATTCATGATCCTCAAAATTCAAATCCATGTATCTTTAAATATACTTGGAATTTGAGGAAATTGAGGCCACATTCGAGTTCCTGAGCATTTTTCCTTTAAAATCATGTCCTTGTTTTTCATTTTGGTGATGATTGGTGGTCATCCAGTCCGATGAGGTCCACCGAAGAAGATGACCGGAGCCCTAACTCCGGTGGTGTGTTGGCATATTCCCAACCCTTTGATCCATTCAAAATATTTTAATCCTGAACCTCCTTCCTGATTACCACGTGTGTACATGCATTAACTACAGAACATGATGAAAGCGCGTGCTTGGCCATCAGATCTGCCACCTCAATTAACGAGGGAGATCTGATGGCCCCTGATTTTTCATATTTTCTGATTTTTCATTTAATTTCTTTATTTTATTTAATTCATTATAAATCCATTTTTAATCCAAAACTATGGGCTTTCACCATTTTTTATAAATATTTTTCTCTTCCATATTCTGAATTAAAATTACTTTTTAGATTTATTTTGGTATTTTTAATAAATTAAGTGTTTTTGTGCATATTTTTAATTGTTTAAAAATACTTCTGACTTTTTAAAAATCATGAAATTTTTTGTCTAAGGTCCTTTGACCTTGTTTGACCTAGGATAAATATGTTGGCCATTATTTGGTGTTTTGAAAGGATTTGAGGTTTTGACCAAATTAAAATGTATTTTAATTCATTTTTAAATTGATTAAATGTTTGAAAACTATGTTGAGCCATTTTTATGGTCTTGTGATGTTTGACTTTCTATTTGGAACTTGGTCATGATTGATTTGACTTTTGTTGGATCAAAACCATTGGATTTAAGGGATTGATGAAATGTACATTTCATCTCCCAAAATGAATGGATGGTTTTGATCAAATGAAATTCCTCTCATGATCAATTTTTGTTTCTACTTCCCCTTCCCTCTTCATCTTCATCCCTATTCTTTCCTATTCTCTCATTTGATCAATGAAATCTCTAATGTCTAAATGCTAATTGATTCATCAATGACCTTGTGTTAGATGAATCAATACAAGTATAAATGAGATAGGTCCCTCCCATTTTCTTTTAGTGTGTGATATGTTTTAGGAGTTTGGTTCTTTGTACCAAATCTCTAACATGAATTAACACCTATATTTTTATTGCCCTACCTCAGATAGTTGTGACTTCTACATAAGTCTAATTACGATTACTTAACATAGAGCTAAATTTGACCCTCAAGGCATATCATTCTAGTATGTGAGATTGTAAGTTTCCCATTCTTCATGGTATTGTATGGAGACTTAACATTTTTTCCTTTTATGAGAGCTAGTGGCATACTTGTTAAATTATCCAAGTTGGAGCCCTTCTCATGGATGTTGTCTTGGTTCAAGGATCCATACTTGTGAATGAATGGTTGGGTGTTCCCTAAAGAATAACTTAATCAATTAAAGCTCAACACTAACATTTGACTAACCATTGACTAACTCTTATTCATTATGCCTTTACTTTCAAGTCATTTACTTTATGCAATTTTAATTTTCAATCATTTATCATTCATTGCCATTTATATTTCATAAAACTTGTTTATGTTTCTGTCATTTTCACTTTGCTCATTTGAGCCACATCTTGTGGTTGTATATATTGGTTGGTGTGTTTTGATTTTGGTTTGTGGTCTTAGGACCTTAAATTACCTAATAACAAGAAAAACCCTAAAAAACATTTGGTGGACTATTGAGACTTGATCTGAGCTTTTGGACTTAGAATTAGGCAACTTTCCCTATACTAAAGGACTTGGTCAATGCCAACATATAAGACTGATCTATTCTTGACAAGTGACTCCCATCTGATGCAAGACTTTGGATCCCTTGATTTTATCTGCTACTTTATGTCCGTGCTTAATTATTATTTTGTTATTGTCTATGCTTGATGTTTTGCTCTGAGTTGATAAAGGAATACTTCATCTGATACATTGGAAGATAATGAAGACTGCTAACTATTGGAATGCTTGCTTGGATATGGCTATCTTTATTTGATGTCTTGATCTTTATGATGTCTGGATATTTCTAACTGTTAATTGCTTGATCAAAGTCCAAAGGAAAATGGGTTTCTATATGACATTCTTGTGTGTTGGATTGCATCCTATTGGTCAAATCTTTTCAGCTCTCAACTTTTAAATTTGTGCTTAGGGTAGCCTCTTCATCTCCTCCCACTTCTTAAATTTTAAAATCTCTCCCTCCTTTCAAAAACCTTATTTGCTTATGATTTTAAACTTAGACGTGTTTTCATGATTAGAAACTTTGGCCTTATGCCAATTAATTTTAAAAGTCTTTTCTTAATCAAGTTTTTAAATAAACTTAACTATATTGACTTAAATTTCAAAAGACAAAAAGAACTAACAATCCCATTCAAAATTTGGCCTTTTGTGCCCTCTTCTTAAATTTTTGTTAAAATCAATTCACCAATTTTCTTTGAATTTTTTACCACGAACTACGAGTTTTGATCCCTAATTTTTATGTTGGTACGTAGGCACAAGACCGAAGGTCTTGTCAAACACAAAAATATAATCAATGAATTCTTTTCTCATCCCCACACTCTATTTTATAAAATATCATTTATACCAAAAACACATGCACTAATCTTTCACATTGATGTAAATAGAAAATGCGTGTCTTGAGGAGTAATAATCACTGCCCCAATGCCATTTCCATATTGATTAACAACTCCATCAAATATCATGCCCTAACGGGAACCAGGTTCTGGCCCTTCTTCAAGCAATGGTTCATCACAATCTTTCATTTTCAAGTACAAGATCTCTTCATCCGGAAAGTCATACTGTACTGTCTGGTAATCTTAAATTGGTTGGTGAGCCAAGTGGTCAGCCAAGATACTACCTTTGGTCGCTTTCTGAGATCGGTGTTCAATATCATATTCTGATAATAACATCTGCCAACGGGCAATCCTCCCAGTTAAAGCAGGCTTCTCAAATATATACTTGATTGGATCCATCTTGGATATCAACCAAGTGGTATGATTTAACATATATTGACGTAGACGCTTAGCAACCCAAGCCAATGCGCAACAAGTCTTTTCAAGCGTAGAATACCGAGTCTCACAGTCGATGAATTTCTTATTGAGGTAGTAAATTGAAAATTCTTTCTTTCCAGTCTCATCTTGATGACCTATAACACAACCCATATTGTCTTCAAGCACAGTCAAATACATGATCAATGGTCTTCCTTCGACAGGTGGAGACAAAATCGTAGGTTCAAGCATATATTCCTTGATACTATCAAAAGTTTTCTGGCATTCTTCGGTCCATTCAAAAGTCTGATCTTTCCGAAGAAGCTTGAATATAGGCGCACATGTGGCAGTCATGTGTGAAATGAATCTTAAGAAATAATTCAAGCGGTCGAGAAACCCTCTGACTTGCTTCTCACTTTTGGGTGCAGGCATCTCTTGTATTATTTTGACCTTGGCAGGATCAACTTCAATACCCTTCTCGCTGAAAATAAAGCCCAACAACTTACCAGAACGAATACCAAAAGTACACTTATTGGGATTCAAGCGGAGTTTATACTTCCTCAAACGCTGGAATAACTTCAACAAATGCTTAACATGTTACTTTTCATCAGTCGATTTAGCAATCATGTCATCGACATAAACTTCAATCTCATTATGCATCATATCATGAAAAAGAGTAGTCATTGCTCTTTGGTAAGTTGCACCAACATTCTTTAAACCGAAAGGCATCACTCTATTACAAAATGTTCCCCAAGGTGTAATGGATGTGGTCTTCTCCATATCTTTGGGTGCCATCTTGATCTGATTATATCCCGAAAATCCATCCATAAACGAAAAGACTTTGAATTTAGCAGTATTGTCTACCAATATATCAATGTGTGGCAAAGGGAAATCATCTTTCAGACTGGCTTTACTCAAATCTCTATAGTCGACACACATGCATACTTTTCCATCTTTCTTCGGCACAAGCACAATATTGGCCACCCATTGTGGATACTGAACGGTAACAAGGAAAACGACGTCAATTTGCTTTTGCATTTCTTCTTTAATCTTCACAGCCATATCAGGATGCGTTCTTCTCAACTTCTGCTTGACTGGTGGGCATTCTGGATTCAACGGCAATCTATGCTCCGCAATCTCAGAATCCAACCCAGGCATATCTTGATAGGACCAAGCAAACACATCTAAATACTCCTGAAGAAGATCAATCAACCCCTTCTTTGCATCTGGACACATTCGAGACCCAATCTTGACTTCCTTCACATCATCCTCGGAACCCAAGTTAACTAAGTCAACCTGCTCTTCGAACAGCTGAATGGCTTTTTCATCATGCTCAAGAAGACAAGATAATTCATCACTTACTTCTTCATCACTTTCCTCCTCGGCCTCAAACAAAGGGAATTCAAAATTTGGAGAAGGAGAAAGATCATTGTATTAAATAGGGTTAGGAATCAACCTGCATAATGATTTGATATTTTGATTTTAGAGAAGTGAATTTGTGACCAAATATCATGTAGATGGGCAATTATATTGTTTATTTATGTTTTTTGTGATTACCATTTTTATAATAAAGCAAAAAGTAAAAACAAACATCATAGATGTGGATGAATAGAATTAGTTTTATTAATGATCAATTTGAAAATGCCCAAACAATGTTCGCTTCTCCCTTAGGCATATGAGAAGGATTTTGAAACCATATAAAAGCAATTACTTAGATCGATGCAAAATAATAGGAACATCAACAATCGTCCAATTGTTGCAAGCCTTTCCATGCGTCACAAAATTGATGCAATCTTCCTCTTCGTCATCCTCTAGCACAACAGCTAAGTGTTGTTTATTGCCATGAATGAACCCTCCGCTACGGAAGCTAAGTTACATATCCCCAGACCTTGCAGTTGATGAACCTTGTTGAAAACCCAGACCGATTCTTCCTTTGTTGTCGGAGACCTCTACCACGCGCCCCCACTGATCAACATTGCCTTCTTCAACAATCTTCTTTGCATCTTTTAATGAGGACATAGGTGCCCCAACTCTCTTTTCAGCAATAATAGATAAGGCTTGGAACGAAGTTCCAACCTCATCCTCAACTTCAACATAAGAGAAAGATGACATGTGGCTAACCAACAACGCCTTCTCCCTGCCAACGATTATAAGCTTTCCATTTTTCACAAATTTGAGCTTCTAATGCAATGTGGAGGTAACAACTCCCGCCTCATGGATCCATGGCCTTCCCAACAAGCAACTGTAGGCCGGGTGGATATCCATTACTTGAAAAGTAATCTGGAAGTCACTCGGACCTATCTTAACTGGAAGGTCCACTTCACCTATCACTGTTTTGCGCGAACCGTCAAAAGCTTTGACGATTACATCGCTATACCTCATAGGCGCTCCTTGATATGATAACTTTGATAGAGTTGACTTCGGCAACACATTCAGCGGTGACTCGGTGTCAACAAGCACATCCGACAAAGCATCATCTTTGCAATTCATGGAGATATGCAAAGCCAAGTTATGATTTTTTCCCTCCTCAGGGAGTTCTTCATCACAAAAGCTGAGATTGTTGCAGGAAGTGATGTTAGCCATAATATGATCAAACTGATCCACCGTAACATCATGTTCCAGTAAAAGCTTGCTCGAGAACTTTCTGCAGTGCTTCTCTGTGCGCTTCTGAGTTCATGAGCAGAGACAACACTGATATTTTTGAGGGGGTTTGGAGAAGCTGCTCCACCATATTAAACTCACTCCTCTTGATCAATCGAAGTACCTCATCATCATCATCATCCTTCAAATCGCTGGATTCACCAGACTTACCCTTTGAACCACTAATCAGATCCAAAATAGGCACTTCTACCTTCTTACTAACAACTGATTCTTCCTTATCTTTTGGGAACACCGGCCCAAACACACGACCATATCGGGTCACCTTGGTAACATCAACAATGCTCACCACAGAACTCGTCGTTGGCAATGAGACCTCTTGACCATCTTTCATCATCGTAGCATTATACTGATACGAAACAACTTTATCAAATGAATACGGGATTGGACCCGTTAACCGTATAACCAACAGTGATACTGATCTATTGCTGACATTGTTATTGTTGCTGATGTCTTATTGAATTACCAATCTCTTTGGCTGCTTGAAAAATGGGTACTATGACATTGACATCGTCATCTACATGACGAGATTGAACAATTTGAATCATGCCTTCATCCATCAGTCGTTGGATGTCCCTTTTCACAACTTCACAACCCCTTGAATTAACACTTCAAACAACATAACCCTCGTGGTCATGCTCATAATCACTCACCAAGCAAATGTCCTTATGCATCTGCACTAAGGACCTCCGGATAAAACGAACATAAAAAACCTTAAATTCGCCAGGACAACCATCAACCATATTGATAGAAGAATTTCCATGAGTGGCTAATGGATTTGCTTTCACGTTCGGCGCACGGTCCTCAAAGGACACCATCCCACTCTTCATCAACTTCTGAACCTCATACTTTAGTGGATAGCATTTTTCTATATCATGTCCGGGTGCCCCTTGATGAAAAGCACAACGGAGTTCAGGTTTATACCACCACGAAAGTGGTTCTGGAATTTGCGGCGGGTTTCTTGGTTGGATTAGGTTCTTGAGAACCAAAGATGGATAGAGTTCTGCGTATGACATAGGAATTGGGTCAAAAGAGACCTTCTTCCTCTCGAAGTTTTATTGATGATGATTGTTGGTATTGTTGTTGTTGTAGGTGTTTGCTTGTTGTTGCGATTGTTGTTGTTGACGTTGTTGTTGTTGAATTGGTACTGATTGATTATTAGAGAATACAAGGATAACTGAAGATACATGATGATGATGTTGACGGGGTAGTTGACTCTTCCTGATCTGAGGCATTCTCTGCCTCCCACTGATTACTGCATTAGCTTCGCTATCTTTCTTCTTCCCAAAGCTATTGCCATACCTCTTACTTGACGATGCTTCATCTTTTGACAAACGTCCTTCTCAGACACCTTCCTCAAGCCTCATCCCCATGTTTACCATTTCGGTAAAGTCACTGGGGGAACTAGCAACCATACGTTCATAATAAAATGAACTCAGAGTTTTCAGAAAGATCTTTGTCATCTCTTTTTCCTCTAAAGGAGGAGTGATCTAAGTAGCCAATTCCCTCCATCTTTGTGCGTACTCTTTGAATGTCTCTTTATCCTTCTGAGACATAGACCTCAACTGGTCTCTATCAGGCGCCATATCCATATTGTACTTATATTGCTTGACAAAAGCCTCTCCCAAGTTGTTGAAAGTGCGAATGCTTGCACTGTCCAACCCCATATACCAACGGAGCGCAGCACCGGTCAAACTGTCTTAGAAGTAGTGAATTAATAGTTGATCGTTGCCAGTTTGGGTAGACATCTTGCGGGCATACATCACTAGATGGCTGAGTGGACATGTGTTCCCTTTATACTTTTCAAAGTCAGGCACTTTGAACTTCACCAGGATCTTCACATTTGGCACTAAACATAACTCAACAACACTTTTCCCAAACAAGTCCTTACCCCTTAGTGTCTTCAATTCCTTGCGCAACTCAAGAAACTGATTCTTCATTTTGTCCATTTTCTCGTAAACATCCGGACCCTCAGATGGCTCGAAATGATAAATGGTATCCTCTACACGAGGCAAGGTATGCACAACGGGAGGTGTGCACAAAGGTAGGCGTGAAGCCTCCAGGCATAAAGTTTGGCGACATTCCCCACAGGAATCCGGCAGACATGGCAGGCGAAAAGTGAGAGGTAGTAGCAGGCATGATAGAGGTAATCACCTCTGAAATAAATGTCCTCGGAGGAGGAGTTGCGGGCGTTGGAGAAGATTGGCTCTGAGCAGCCAACACTGACTCCATCATGGAAGTCAGTCAGGCAATCTCGTCCTTCAATTCTTTGTTCTCTTTCTCGAGATGTTCCATGATTCTAATATGATTGGCACGGGTGTTGTACCGATGAGTCAGCTTGGCTGAAGCACGAAAGAAACACCAATGAGACATCTGGAGAAAGAGAAACCTGCTTATGCAAATGATGCATGAAATGAAATGCTTGTTTGTTTATTTTTATTTTCAAGGAACTTACTATATCATTTACAAATATATATATGATTGCAACAATTTTTCATGACCAAAAATCGATGTTATTTATATAATTTGGAAGGATTACACTGAGTACAATTTCAAAAACCAAATAAAAATACAATACAAAAGGAGACTAGTCATCCTAAGGATCCCTAACAACAATGTCAGAAGATCTGACTGAAGGCGCGTACTTCCTTCGAATGCGTCGAATCTCGGTCTCGAAAGAAGCCTTCATATGAGTCTTCTCGAGGACAAGCTGATCAACAATCTTCTTCCAAGCAACGGAAGGCTGAGGCAAGCTAGAAGATGAAACCTCTGGCTCTCTCTGTCACCCGGTCTTCAAGTAGCTCAATAAGTGCATCTTTTTCCTTAGACTCCAACTGCAACTCTTCATGCTTCTTGCTCAAAGCACGGAAACGCTCTTCCCACATATCCTTCTCTTGCTTCATCTTGGCGAGTGCATCTTCCAACTCTTCTACATCTTGGTTAGGGAGAGTTAATGGCTCAACCATAACCATAGACATAGGTCTTTCACAAGGATAAGGCATTTTCAACTCCAAAGCTCTCTTCTTCACCCAAAGAGCGTAAGCTTCCAAAGCTACACAATTGCACGGACCAAGTTCGGATCTTCCTTTCCTATGCACATTATGCCAAGCATGCACAATCTTCTACTTCAAATGTTGGGGATCTTTTATCCTCTTGATAGAAAAGACCTTCTAACAAAGTGTTATTAGGTTTGTCTCTCAAGGGGAACCCAAGTTGACGACGAGCCAAAGCAGGGTTCTAGTTAATTACTCCTTGTGTGCCAATGAGAGGTATTAGAGAATTCACCATAATTATCAATAATGTCCAAACTGCTCAAAGACAGATCATACCAAACTATATCATCATTATTGAGAGACATAAGTCTCTGAGACCATCGTAGACATTGTTTGTTCTCCACAAAAGCAGGTGTCTGAGGCAAGTGCAAAATAAACCACTTGTATAGAAGAGGAATGCAACAGACAATAGTTCCACCACCCTTAGAATTCCTTAGATGCAAATAGAAATACATATCACCCAACAAAGTAGGCACAAGATTCCCAATCAAGAAAAGTCTAATGGCGTTAACATTAACAAAACCGTCAATGTTAGGGAACAAAGCTAATCCATAAATGAGCAACACAAAGATAGCTTCAAAAGCATCCACACTACCGGCTTGAGCAAAAGCAGTAGCTTCCTTGATGAGGATATCAGATGGCAACCCAAACAATCCTCTTTTCTTCACCCAATGAGCCTCTATCTTAGACTTCTTCAAGTGAAGAGCTTCAACAATAAGATTAGATCAGGGAATCTCTTCTAATCCGCTAAAAGGTACTCTACTAGAAACAGGTATCCCTAAGAGATGAGAATACTCCTCCAATGTAGGTGTCATATCCCAAAATTTGCCCGTTAACCGTACAAGACATTTTTCAAGGCACTCCAACTCATTTTTCAAGACGTTGATCTTAAAGGAACAAAGACCCAACGCACAGGTGGCCAAATCCAGAAAATGACTTAAAATGGATTGCTCGCTAGGCGAGCAAAATCATTCGCCTAGCGAACCCTTCGCTGCACCACTCGCCTAGCGAAGCTTGCGAATACCAGAAATTTTGGGCTTCATTCTGAGCCCATCAGGTCACAAAATTATTATATACCAGAACTTCACACAGAGAAAGAGACAGAAACGGACGGACAGAAACCCTAGCAAGGAAACCCTAACAAAAGCAACCGAGCAAACCCTGGAGGCTAACCAAGAGAATTCAGAGCAACCCTAAAGGAAACCCTGAAGGCAACTCATCTGCACAAAGGTTACCTCCGCCCAACTCAATCCGACACCAACCCTAAGACTGACCTGCCAATTCAACGTTGCAATTCAATTGCAAACAGGTTTGCACTATCACTACCGCTTTATGCTCCCAATTTACATGTGACATTATGATTGAATTTATAAATATATCTTAGGTTTTGCATATGGATTTAAGTATGCATGGATATCTTGAATGTTTAGCCATGTAATTTCTGTAATGGATGCCATAGAGTTTGGAGCTTGCTGAAATCGTACTGTTATTAAACTCAAAACCCGCAACCGTTCGCTAGCACATAGCTAAGCGAACATGTAGCGAGTGTTCGCCAGGCCTTCGCTGGGCGAGGCAGTAGCGAACATGACAGTCGCTGATTTTCCTTTCTTTTCCTATTCTGTTCTGTGCTTATCTGACATGTTCTATCATAGCTGTGTATTATTTGCCTGACATTATTACTGCTGCGATTCCTTTGTTCGGTGCAACTATTGACCGCACCCTATTTGGTATTCTGACCTGTTTGCTGAATTTTGTGAGGGCTCATATACTTCCGAAGAAGGTAGCTTGTTAGGTATTCCACTTTATTTGAGGGATACCCTTGTGGAGATTCATCCTAATTACATAACTGATTACAAATGTTGCCTTTAAATATATGATCTTGGCCCTCTCTTTGTTGCCTTACGATATTATGGCCATGTCCCGGAATGTAAGGATACCCTTAGCAAAGACCCTTCGGTTAAATCATCATAGTCCCTCGAATGTTGCCTTCGAATATATGGCTTTGCCCCTCGATGACCCTTCGTGGTAGCCTACGGTTAAAATGAAGATCGTCCCTTCGAATGCTAAGGTATCCTTACAAATGGTGCCTTCAATGACCAATCGACGACCCTACGATGTCCCTTTACATCCAAAGGGTAAGACTACTTACTTCTCAATAGTAAGGACAGTTTTACCCTCATAAGGATAGGAAATACCCATAAAGACCTTGGGGTAGGTATAACTCTTAAATGCTGACTCACAACTTAAAATACTTTTCACACCTCACACTTTGCAAAACATCTATTAGAAAATCACCACTTGGTATACATTCGTACTAGAATCATTGCAAAGTTATATTTTTCTAAATAGCTTTCAAAATTAAACGAGATAAATATTTTGTATACATTCGTACAAGAATTATTACAAAGTTAAACTCTCTTTTCAAAACATTTTCTAAACAGTTCTCAAACACTTTTTCAGACAAGAGAAACATAAGTGATTAAGCAATTAAGAGCCCATGGATAACCATGGATACAAAGGGTGCTAACACCTTCCCTTTGTATAATGTACCTCCCGAACCCAAAATCTAATCAAGGTTTTTCCTGTTCTTTTCCGCCTTTCCTTATTGGATAAAAGAAAAGTCGGTGGCGACTCTTGCTATCCGCAACATTTGCTTTCCAAAGCAAAAATACACAAAGTCAGTTCACCGTATGACAGAACTGGCGACTCTGCTGGGGATATTAAAAAGAGAGGTTGCCTTAAAAAAACAAGATCACTTATTTGAATTGTCTGATTTACTTTTAAGGGATTGCTTGGGTATTTTATGCTTGAGTGAAAGATCCTACACCCGGATCTAGTGTACCTTAGGTAAGTAGCAAGAGATCATCGCGACTATCCGGCGTGTACTGGAATGGTTAAAATGATGGCTACGGTTAATGTGACACTTTGGATGTCCTGATGTTCCTCATGTTTACTTGAGGAAAAATTTGGCGTCCGCGTGGTGTCATCAAAGCGTTAACCAGACCTTTAGAACCCTAATTGACTCATCCTAGCCATTAGAAAGTAGTGAGATAACTGACTTCGGTTCCGACTGGGGTTGGTTGAGACTCGATACTACACTCTTTGAGATTGGACTTTAGGGAAGCTTTGGTCAACCACTTGGTGTTGCACTGAAGTGGACTTAAGGGAAGGTCAATGATTGGAGATCCTTTTAGAACCCGGTTACTATTCTAGGACAGGTTGAACCAACCAAACTTCAGTGGGGAGGGTACTTACCTATGGAACTCATGCAAGCCTCAAAACTTAGGAATGAGTGTTGTGTGACTTGCTTGTGCTTGTTATTTACTTAACATCATAACATCATAACATCATAACATCATAACATCATAACATCATATGGCATTGTACTAACCATTTCAAGGACTTAGGGATTTAACTTTGCTCTGTTTTGTAAGGCTATGGCTCCCAGGAAAACCATCCGAATCAATCTTGTAGCGATCTCTCCTCAACTCAGGGATTTAGTGTCAGAGCTTCCTGATCATGCTCAGTTCATCAAGAAACATGGTTCTCTTCTCAATTTGGTTACCACTGGTTTCAAAGAAGATATGATGAGAGTTCTATTCCAGTTCTTCGATCCTAAACATCATTGCTTCACCTTCCCAGATTATCAGTTGGTACCCACGTTAGAAGAATTTTCCAGACTGCTTGGGATGCCCATCCTTGATCAGACACCTTTCAGTGGTTTAGAAAGGAGTCCGAAGTCCGAAAAAGTTGCCGCAGCTTTACACATGACAAAGTCCGACATCGAAACCAATTGGGTAACAAGAAGTGGAGTTAAGGGTTTACTTGCCAAATTCCTGATAAATAAGGCCCGAGAATTCTTAAAAGTTATGGATGTCCATGCTTTCGAAGATTTCCTAGCATTGCTAATCTATGGTTTGGTGTTATTTCCTATTCCAGACGAATTCATAGACATGAATGCTATTAAGATATTTCTCACTCACAACCCTGTGCCCACTTTGCTTGGAGACATTTTGCATTCCCTTCACACTCGTACTATGAGAAGGAAAGGGACTCTCATGTGCTGCGTACCTTTATTATCTAGGTGGTTTATTTCGCACCTTCCTCAATCAGTCTTGAAGAATGAGCAAAATTTGAAATGGTCTCAAAGGATAATGTCGCTCTCCCATTCAGACATCCATTGGTGTCCCCAACCCAAGGAAAACGTTATCATCATTGACCATTGTGGAGAGTTCCCTAACGTACCACTCCTGGGGATGAGAGGAGGTATTACTTATAATCCTGCTTTAGCCCTACGTCAGTTCGGTTGTGCTCGAAGAGATGGTCCACATGAAATAATCATCCAAGGCATTGTGTTTGACTATGACAATGATTCCCAAGGTCTCCGTCAAAGATTTGTACGAGCTTGAGGCATGGTGAAAAGAAGCACTTTATGACAGAAAAACTCTATTCCCATGGAACCTTATCTCAGATGGGTACACGCAAGAGCTCGTGAACTTGTCATGCCATATCTTGCAGTCGAACCGCTGATTGTTGAACAAGGAGTTGAAGGAGGTACTCCTCAGATCATTCCTTATCCAGATATGCCTACCAATGTTGAAGAATTGAAGAGATCCTGGATCCAGTTGAGAGAGGAAAGGGATACTTTTGAAGCCCAGTTTTGTGCTGAAAGGAAGAAAGTGTTAGAGCTCACCAGCCAGCTTAATGAGGAACGAAGACTCAATGCATATCTTCGCCCAAAAAGAAGCCGTCCCTGAAAGACTTGAGCGTTCATTGTATTTTATTATTTTGTTGTAATAAACGTTGATTAAAAAAATTATTAATAAAAGTTCCTTTCTTGGTGGTTTACGCAAAGTTAAATTCCAAAGTCCTTGAAAACATTTCATACATTACATAGCATAACATAACATTGCATAACAGGTATTCTAAAGGATCAATGTCCTCACGGTCTTCCTATGGTAAACAGAAAGATGGCTCTCGAATAAACTGTCAAAGATCTCCAGGCTCAGAATGCTCAATTCCAGGAGATGATTTTGAACTTATCCAGGGGGCAGGAGGAACTGAAGGCTCTCTTACTCGAGAAGAAGAAAGACAAGAAAGCTGTGAGTTACATTAACCCGGGAAGAAGGCTTAAAGGACAGGCCGCATGAGTCAAGATTGGAATTCCGAAGGACCAAGAAGAGGAGACAGAAAATGATTCGGAAGAGGAGGATGTTGATCCCTTCAACCCTGAAGACGACGATGAAGATTATGAAAAGGAACAATACTCTCCAAAAGATGATAAGTATAAGTTGCTGGAAGAACGCATGCTAGCTATGGAGGGTCAGAAGACGCCCGGTCTGGATTTCAGAGGCTTAGGTCTGGTCTCTGATGTGGTCATTCCCCGCAAATTCAAGGTCCCCGCTTTCACTAAGTATGATGGTGCGTCTTGTCCTCAGATGCATCTGAGAGCTTATGTGAGAAAGATTCAGCCGTATACCACTGACTGGAAGCTATGGATCCATTTCTTTCAAGAGAGTCTGTCTGGCACACAGTTAGAGTGGTATTATCAGCTCGAGAGCTCTAACATCCGCACCTGGATTGATTTAGCGACAGCTTTCTACAAGCACTACCAGTATAATTCTGAATTGGCGCCCACTCGGCTACAGTTGCAGAATATGACTATGGAATCTAAAGAAAGCTTCAAAGAATATGCTCAAAAATGGAGAGATTTGGCTGGCAGAGTCAAACCCCCTATGACTGATCGAGAATTAGTGGACATGTTCATGGGTACACTGCCTGGCCCATTCTACAACCATCTATTGGGAAGTTCCTCATCGGGTTTCACCGAACTTATATTAACAGGTGAACGTGTTGAAAGCGGCATTCGAAGTGGAAAGATACAGGTGGCTACCTCTGCAAGCACCAAAAAGTCCTATCAGGGGAGGAACGAATCAAATGCTGTGTACGGTCAAAGGGGCCATAACAAGAAAAACCGTGACCATACCATTGGAGCAGTTACGATTGCAGCACCGCCATCTCAAAACTTCCAGCACATACAAGACATGCCAAGAAGGCAGTTTACCAAGATCAATATGACTTTAGCACAAGCAATGCAGGCTATGCTAAAGGCAAATTTAATTACCCTCAGAGGCCCTCCCGCAAATCTCAACACTACTTCTCCTCGTTATAATCCCAATGCCAGGTGTGCATATCACTCCGATAGCCCCGGGCATGATACGAACGATTGTTGGTTGTTGAAGAATAAGATTCAGGATATGATCGACGCTGGAGATTGATTTTGATCCTCCGGAGACTCCTAATGTCATCACCGCTCCTTTGCCTAATCATGACAAGACTGTTAATGCTGTAGAAGATGCTGATAGCGATTGCGACTTGGATAGCTGGATTTTCCCAACAATTGGTGACAGACTCAATAATTGGAAGGCTGAAGACACTATCCCGATTTCCTTTAGTCAGGAGTAATTGTTATTGCTATTTTAATGTATCAAATTTTGTTAAAGGTTTTGTCATTTTCATAAGCATATTCATATTCAATAAATCAATGGACCTTTTTGCATTCAAATATTGCGCTCTTTATCTTTCCTGTCATCTTTCAAATAAGCTATGTTTTCTTCCACACACTCACGTAACAAATTTCATATCCATATCCACTCTGGATCCTGTTGATAATAATTCTGCTACTGTTAATTATGGCTTTGAAAATCCGATCTACCAAACCGAGGATGGAAGTGAGGAAGATTGTGAAGTACCTGAAGAGCTTGCCAGACTGGTACTGCAAGAAGAAAAGACTATACAGCCGCATGAGGAATCAAGTGAAATTGTAAATCTGGGTACTGAAGTAGACAAGAAAATTACTGAGGAAAAATCAAGAGACAATATGGAATGATGAATGTCAAGAAGCTTTTGACAAAATCAAGAAGTATCTCCAGGAACCTCCAATTCTGATGCCACCAGTTGAAGGAAGACCTCTAATCATGTATTTGACCGTGTTAGAAAATTCAATGGGGTGTGTGTTGGGGCAACATGACGAGTCTGGTCGAAAAGAGCATGCCATATACTACCTTAGCAAAAAGTTTACCGACTGTGAAACAAGATACTCATTGCTCGAGAAAACTTGCTGTGCTTTGGCTTGGGCTGCTCGCCGACTAAGACAGTATATGTTGAATCATACCACTTTGTTGATTTCTAAGATGGATCCTATCAAATATATATTTGAGAAACCCGCCCTCTCCGGAAGAATAGCAAGATGGCAGATGATTTTAACAGAGTACGATATCCAATATACTACTCAGAAAGCAATCAAAGGAAGCGTGTTAGCTGATCATTTGGCTCATCAAGCAGTTGATGATTACCAATCTATGAATTTTGAGTTCCTGGATGAGGATGCCATGCTTGTTACTGACTACGAAGAACATGGACCAGATGAAGGACCCGAACTGGGATCCCGATGGACTATGGTTTTTGACGGATCTTCTAATGCATTGGGCAACGATGTTGGTGTTGTAATTATCTCTCCCAGAGGTTGCCATACGCCTTTCACTGTTAGACTATGTTTTGACTGTACCAACAATATGGCTGAGTATGAAGCATGTATTTTGGGACTCAAGGCTGCTATAGACCTGAGAATCAAGTTTTTGAGAGTGTACGGAGACTCCGCCCTATTAATCAGTCAGATCAAAGGAGAATGGGACACTAAACATCCGAATCTCATCCCTTATCGAGAGCGGGTGTTGACATTAATCCCATACTTTGAAGAGATTACATTCGAACATATTCCACGAGAAGAGAATCAGTTGGCAGACGCATTGGCCACCATGTCATCTATGTTCAGAGTCAGATGGGATGATGAAGCTCCCATGATCACCGTCGAACGATTAGATGAACCAGCATATTGTTATGAACTTAATACTGATGAAGTAGAAGAAAAACCTTGGTTCCACGAAGTAAAAAGATATTTAGAAACTCAGGAATACCCTGAAGGGGCATCCATCAATGACATAAAATTTCTGAGGAGGTTCTCCGCTAAATTCTTTTTGAGTAATGGGGTATTATACAAACGTAATCATGATTCGACTTTGCTGCGATGTGTGGATAAAAGGGAAGCAGAAAAGATTATGGAAGACATACATGACGGTATTTTTGGAACTCATTCTAGTGGACATACGATGGCCAAGAAGATTCTGAGATCAGGGTATTATTGGTCTACCATGGAAGCTGATTGCCACCATCACTCCAGAACTTGTCACAAGTGCCAGATCTATGCGGACAAAGTACATGTACCTCTTGCACCCTTGAACGTGTTGACAGCACCTTGGCCCTTTGCAATGTGGGGCATTGATATGATTAGAGAGATTAAACTTACTGCCTCTAATGGACATCGTTTCATTCTTGTTGCTACTGATTATTTTACGAAGTGGGTAGAGGCAGCCTCATTTGCTTCTGTCACCAAGAATGTGGTGGCACGGTTCATCAAGAATAGTCTCATTTGTCGGTATGGCATCCCTGAAAGAGTTATCACTGATAATGGTACTAATTTGAACAACAGGATGATTACTGAACTCTGCACGCATTTCAAAATAAAACACCATAACTCTTCTCCGTACCGGCCAAAGATGAATGGCACCGTGGAAGCTGCTAATAAGAATATTAAGAAGATCATACAAAAAATGACAGTAATATACAAAGACTGGCATGAGATGTTACCCTTTGCTCTTCATGGTTATCGCACTTCAGTACGCACTTCGACAGGGGCAACTCCTTTCTCTTTAGTCTACGGAATGGAAGCCGTTTTACCGGTGGAAGTTCAGATTCCCTCTCTAAGAATTATGAAAGATGCAGGCTTAGATGAAGATGAGTGGATTCAGACTCGACTCGATCAGATAAATTTGATTGATGAAAAGAGACTTGCGGCTGTTTGTCATGGACAGATATATCAGAAGCGCATGACCCAGGCATTTAATAAGAAAGTCAAGAGACGGGTGTATCAAATTGGCGACTTGGTGATGAAGCGTATCATTCTATCACAAAGTGATTCTATAGGCAAATGGACTCCCACATACGAAGGGCAATTTGTAGTTAAGAAGGTATTCTCTGGTGGAGCCATGATGCTCGCTACAATGGATGGCGAAGACTTCCCACATCCCGTGAACGCAGACATAGTTAAAAAATACTACGCATAAAAGAGACCCGTTAGGTCGACGTATCTAGGCAAAAGTAAGGGCATCCCGACGAACCAAAAGGGTTCGGGCAAAAATTAGGGATAAACATATAAAAATGTACACCCGGCAAGCTGAAAACCTGAAAAGGCGGCTTGGGCAAAAAAGGGTATCCTGGTGGACTGAAAACCTGAAAAGACGGTCCAGGCAAAAGTTAGGGATTAAAGCGTATGACTATGTCCCGTTCTCGGTCAGCTTCACCCAAATCAAAGGGACTGAACAAGCCAATCACTTCTATCCGACAACAGGAGATGAGAGGCTTGAAGACATAATGACAGTAGTGGAACTAAAATAGATAGGACTTTTTCTTCATAGCTTTTTCTTCTTGTCAATCTCCTCTTACTAGGATTTCTGTCTCCTTGTACACAAATTGCCTGTTTATAGGCCCTCTTGCAAAATCAATACAATTTCATTTCCAAAAAAGATCCTTTTGTTTTACTTTCTCTGTTTTGTTTGCATAAACGTCCATTGATTTAATTCGAATTAATATATGCATTTGAATATGATTGATGTTTACCGAAAATACATGCATAAAACGGAAATAGCAATTACTAAAAGACCTCAGAATCGAGGAGAAGGTCTAACCACGCTTTCCAATGAATCCGGTTGCTAACTCTATTCCCCAGCAAAAACCAGTTATTCCCCAGAAGAAATTGGCATCACTAGACGGACTGGTCATCTCTTCCATCCCCAGCCAGGCTCTGTTGAATATTTCTACCATCAGACAGAAATCAAGTATCCCCGGCTAAGAAAGGGTCATCAATACAAATATCTCCAACCAGAATGTTGGGATTTATTTTCCCCTGGAAAAACTTTTCAGACGCATAATTCATTCATTACATCATTTCACAGCATACGCATGCATGCAATGTTCGCATTTATTTTCAAAAGCATAAAACATCTCATGCATCATGACATGGCATGAAGCTAACTTTTTTCAGGTTAATTATCCTCCCGATACAGTCAAAATAAAGGTTCATCCAGACGGACACCCTCATCGGTTACGTTTGAGATTCAGATGCATCTTTCAGATATAATCCATATGAAGATTCATTCTGACAAGCATTCTGATATCCTCCTAATGATGGCATCTTTAAAGCCCATCCCAGACATTTATTGCAAATCCAACATATACAACATATGATTCCTTAAACTAGTCCAATACGGTCTAGCGTACGACCCATTTGGATGTTCTTTCCTCAGATACTACCTAGCGTACGGTACATTCCGAGGTGTAGTCTAGCGTACGACTACTTTTTGTCAGATACAGCCTAACGTACGGCTCATTCTGCAACTCAGATACGATCTAACGTACGATCCATTCTGATCTTCTTTCCTCAGATACTACCTAGCGTACGGTACATTCCGAGGTGTAGTCTAGCGTATGACTACTTTTTGTCAGATACAGCCTAACGTACGACTCATTCTGCAACTCAGATACGATCTAGCGTACGATCCATTCTGATTCTTACTTCGTCAGATACAGCCTAACGTACGGCTCATTCTGCAACTCAGATACGATCTAGCGTACGATCCATTCTGATTCTTACTTCGTCAGATACAGCCTAACGTATGGCTCATTCTGCAACTCAGATACGATCTAGCGTACGATCCATTCTGATTCTTACTACATCAGATACAGCCTAACGTACGGCTCATTCTGCAACTCAGATACGATCTAGCGTACAATCCATTCTAATTCTTACTTCGTCAGATACAGCCTAACGTACGGCTCATCCTGCAACTCAGATACGATCTAGCGTACGATCCATTCTGATTCTTATTTCGTCAGATACAACCTAACGTACGGCTCATTTTGCAACTCAGATATGATCTGGCGTATGATCCATCCTGATCCTTTATCCCCAGTGAAGTCGACAGCCTAATGGATGACTCACTATACGGTCTAGCGTATGACCCAGTATGACACCCATGTCTTCAGATATCGTCTAATGTATGACGCACTTTGAAGCTCTCATCATCAAACCTTTTGGAGGGCATCTTTAAGCCCATCTCCATAAAGACTAACTTTTAACAAGTGCAAATTTTTGGGGCATTCTAAGTGTTCAATAATCTTCCACCTCCAGACCACGAATGGCGTACATACTGTAACACCCTTCTAAATTACCCAAAATATTTAATTAAAATAACAATATATCAATCAGAGTAATTATGCAGTTAAGGGTGTCACACAATTATTCACACCATTCACCAATTATAACTGTCATGCTCTTTTATTAATTCAAAACATCAGCATTTGCATAAAACACAGCGGATAGAAATCTCATCAATCATGTAAAACATGTAACACATTACATGTAAAATGGTTCACAACCAACAATAAAACATTTCAAACATCCCGTCCCGATGTTACATCTATCAGAGCATGACCCACTAAGGAGACTACACTAGACTCCAAACACTAGCTTCTACTCAATCACTGCTCGTTACCTGAAAAATAGTTGTAAGGGTGAGTTCCTCAATCGATATAATAGGCATTATAAAATATCATGTCATGTTAAGTAATTTAACACATTAATCACCCTAATCACATCACACATTCAGTAACGGCACATCAGTTCAAATATCATACTCATACTCAATATCAACACAAACACACGTATAATATTGGAATACATCCATTCATATTATACGCCATACACATATTATGCAATGAGACTCCATGCATGCGGTACCGACTATTTGTGAACATATAGTTCACCTCACCGTCCAAATCCAGGCACGGCTACCAAGCCCACTAGTCTCACTCATTTGAGACCTAGTGACTCACTCACTAATTCCTCACCATGGGAATTAGCTACCACCCCCAAAGGGCCATGCTATGCACGCTAATCACCTAGCATGCAAACATCAACAACAGTCCAAAATGACTAACTCACTAATTCCTCACCATGGGAATTAGCTACCACCATAAAGGCCACAGTATGCAAGCTAATCACCTAGCAATGCAACATCAACAACAATAATCCACAATGGACCTATGCTCACACTCTAAGCCATAAAACAGTCCATTCACAACACATGATGCATAACATACACATTCACAATATCATGCATACCATCATACATTATCAACGCATGTATCAACACATCATATCATGTCAAATAATTAAACACAGTATTAGCACACTCTACTAATACCTATACTGCTCAAAACAGCGGGAAATAATCCCTACTATATCACACACCGATATAGGCAACCATCAATTAGGCACACAACATTTTAATTAACAATTTTTCCACTCTGCAACAGTGTTAACCGGTTAACGCCCTGGGTTAACCGGTTAACGCAGCACAAACACGCTTCCTGCCCAAAACTTAACAGTGTTAACCGGTTAACGCCCTGGGTTAACCGGTTAACGCAGCACAAACAGCCATATCTCAGCATTCACAACAGTGTTAACCGGTTAACACCCTGGGTTAACCGGTTAACACAGACAAAACAACAATTATTCAAAATACATAACAGTGTTAACCGGTTAACACCCTGGGTTAACCGGTTAACGCAAGACAGAAGCTGTTCCTGCGCTAACACAAGGCAGAATGCAGAATTCTCCGCATTTTCCGCCGTTGGAGGACTTCCGGACCTCCGATTCCAATTCCGTAAAAAGCTATACGTTCGGAAATTCACAACTAACCCAAACACAGATTCAATTACAGCCTAAACACAGTTTATCCAACATAATTTTCCAGCATTCATAATCCCAATTAGGGTCAATTCAACGGCTTATCACTACCCATTACATGCTAACCCATAATACCCATTAAACGACGATAAACCCCCCTTACCTGAGTTAATCCGGCAATCTCTAAGCTCCAAGCTTTTCTCTTCTCCAACCTTTGCCCTTGCTCTTCCTCTTTGCCCTTTCTCCTCTTTCTCAATCGCTTCTCTGTTTCACGTGAAAACTTTCTTTTTCCCAAATGAGACTCTTTTTCCTTATTTCACACTTATATACTTTCCAATAATTATTATTCCAAAATAATAATAATAATAATCCAATAATTCCAATTATTTAATTAAATTAATAAATATAATATTAATTTAAATCAAATAATTATCTTATTTTTATTGGGGTGTTACACATACCATTCTAACTCTCTCGGTTCAAGAATATTGAACAGGGGCAGTTGTCATACCCCAAAATTTTCCCGTTAACCGTACAAGACATTTTTCAAGGCACTCCAACTCATTTTTCAAGACGTTGATCTTAAAGGAACAAAGACCCAGCACACAGGTGGCCAAATCCAGAAAATGACTTAAAATGGCTTGCTCGCTAGGCGAGCAAAATCATTCGCCTAGCGAACCCTTCGCTGCACCACTCGCCTAGCGAAGCTTGCGAATACCAGAAATTTTGGGCTTCATTTTGAGCCCATCAGGTCACAAAAATTATTATAAATACCAGAACTTCATACAGAGAAAGAGACAGAAACGGACGGACAGAAACCCTAGCAAGGAAACCCTAACAAAAGCAACCGAGCAAACCCTGGAGGCTAACCAAGAGAATTCAGAGCAACCCTAAAGGAAACCCTGAAGGCAACTCATCTGCACAAAGGTTACCTCCGCCCACTAAAAGAGTTTTCGTCCTCGAAAACATACCTCAAGCGAAAACTCAGGATAAGACTCCTTCATCTGACTCTCAAGTTCCCAAGTCACATTGCCACCTGCTGGTCCTCCCCAAGCTACCTTCACCAAGGCAATCTCTTTACCCCGCAACTGCTTCAACTCTCGATCCTCGATCCTCATAGGTGATGTTTCAACAGTCAGGTTATCTCTCACCTGTACATCATCTACTTGGACTACATGCGACGGATCATGAATGTACCTCCTCAGCTGAGACACATGAAAAACCTCATGCAAATTCGCAAGCGACGGCGGTAAAGCGATACGATAGGCTACCTCCCCTATCCTCTCCAAAATCTGATAAGGACCAATAAATCGAGGTGTCAACTTCTTCGACTTCAAAGCTCGACCAACACCAGTTATCGGAGTGACACGAAGAAACACATGATCTCCCTCTTGAAACTCAAGTGACTTCCTCCTCTTGTCGTGATAACTCTTCTGACGACTATGAGCAATTCTCATCTTCTCCTGAATCATCTTAATCTTTTCCGTGGTCTGTTGAACAATCTCCGGTCCAACCACAGCACTCTCACCGAACTCATACCAACATAAAGGTGTCTGACATCTCCTACCATACAAAGCTTCAAACGGTGCCATACCAATGCTCGAATGAAAACTATTGTTGTAGGTAAACTCAATCAAAGGCAAATAACAATCCCAAGCACCTCCCTTTTCCAAAACACAAGCCCTCAAAAGATCCTCTAGTGACTGAATCGTCCTCTCAGTCTGGCCGTCAGTCTGCGGATGATATGCAGAACTCAATCTCAGCTTAGTTCCCAAAGCCCTCTGCAAACCTTCCTAAAACTTCGATGTAAATCTAGGATCTCTGTCCGAAATAATACTCGACGGAATACCATGCAAACTTACAATTTTCTCAATATACAACTCAGCTAATCTCTCTAACGGATAATCCATTCTGATCGGAATGAAATGAGCCGATTTTGTCAATCTGTCAACAATCACCCAAATAGCTTCAAAATTCTTAATTGTCCTCGGTAAACCAGAAACAAAATCCATACTGATACTATCCCACTTCCACTCTGGAATAGCCAACGGTTGCATTAGCCCAGACGGCTTCTGATGCTCAATCTTTGACTTCTGACAAGTCAAACAAGAATAAACAAAACTCGCAATTTCTCTTTTCATTCCCGGCCACCAAAATAACTTTTTCAAATCATGATACATCTTCATAGCTCCAGGATGAATACTCAGGCCACTACGATGTCCTTCCTCCAGAATACTCTTCTTAAGTTCGGTAACATCCGAAATACACACCCGATTACCAAATTTCAAAACACCATTCTCATCAACTCTGAATTCACCACCTTGACCTTGATTCACTAAAGTCAACTTATCAACCAAAAGCACATCGGATTTCTGACCCTCTCTAATCTCATCCAGAATACCACTCGTTAACTTCAACATTCCCAATTTAACACTATTGTGAGTACTCTCACACACCAAACTCAAGTCTCTAAATTGCTCAATTAAATCCAATTCCTTAACCATTAACATAGACATATGCAATGATTTCCGACTCAATGCATCAGCCACTACGTTTGCTTTACCCGGATGGTAATTCAAACCAAAGTCATAATCCTTCAGAAACTCTAACCATCTCCTCTGTCTCATATTCAGCTCTTTCTGATCAAACAAATACTTTAAACTCTTATGGTCACTGAAAACCTCAAATCTTGACCCGTACAAGTAATGCCTCCATAACTTCAGAACAAATACCACAGCTGCCAACTCTAAATCGTGTGTCGGGTAGTTCCTTTCATGAATCCTCAGTTGTCTCGAAGCATAAGCTATAACCTGCTTATTCTGCATCAACACACCACCCAAACCCAACAATGAAGCATCACAGTAAACCTCAAATGATTCCGACGAACTTGGTAATATCAGAATAGGAGCAGTAGTCAACCTTCTCTTTAACTCTTGGAAAACCTTCTTCACATTTTGGGTCCCAAACAAACGCTTGCCCCTTTCTAGTCAACATCGTCAACGGTAACGCCAACTTAGAAAATCCCTCAATAAATTTCCTATAGTAACCAGCCAATCCAAGGAAACTTCGAATCTCAGCAACAGACTTCGGAGCTTCCCACTTAGACACCGCTTCTATCTTAGAAGGATCAACAGCAACACCACCTCTTGAAATCACATGACCAAGAAAACTAACCTCCTCTAACCAAAATTCACACTTGGATAGTTTAGCAAATAACTTCTTTTCTCGTAGAACTTCTAAAACCACTCTCAAATGCTCAGCATGCTCTTCTTCAGATTTCGAATACACCAAAATGTCATCAATAAACACCACAACAAACTTGTCTAGGTACGGATGGAAAATCCTATTCATATACTCCATGAATACTCCAGGCGCATTAGTCACACCAAAAGGCATTACAGAATACTCATAATGTCCATACCTTGTTCTGAAAGCAGTCTTCTGAATATCCTCAGTTTTCACACGTATCTAATGATATCCCGATCTCAAATCTATCTTGCTGAACACACTCACACCAACCAACTGATCCATCAAATCATCAATCCTCGGCAAAGGATACCGATTCTTGATCGTCACTTTATTCAGTTGCCTGTAGTCCACACACAATCTCATAGTACCTTCTTTCTTCTTAACCAATAACACTGGTGCACCCCACGGTGACACACTCGGACGAATAAATTTCTTATCCAACAGATCCTCCAACTGACTCTTCAATTCAGTTAACTCAACAGCAGACTGTAGCGGTGTATTCGTCGCTATATGATTTATCGATTAAACCATAAGCTAAGAGATACATTGAAATTTCGAGTCGCCACCGCACTTTTATTTATCCAAAGGACTGGCTAAAAAGCGAACAAAAGCCTAAGAAGTTTTACACGTAGAAAACTAATAAAAAGATCAGAGAGTCTGGGTAAGGGGTAAATTACGCAATGGGAAGGTGTTAGGCACCCACTACGTCCTAGGTACTCCTAGGGAGCCCTTTTCACACTTGTTATACTAAATTGTTATTTGTTATGACATAAAGATTGTGCAAACATGATTGGGATGATGAGAAAAGAATATACATTTTTTATTGGGTTTGAACGGATAAACCCGCTGCCTACGTACCTTCCATCAAAGGTAAGGATCAAAACGCCGTAGTTCGGCTAAAAGATTTCCAAAAGTTGGTGGATTCAATTTTAAACACAAGCGCTGAGGCTTTTCATTATCAATGGGAGAACACTCGACCAAAACCAACATCCACCATGCGAGGATAGCTTCGACGTACTAGAGGGGTTAGCCCTGTTTTCAGTACGGAAGTCTTACTGTCGACTCACTAAGGATAGGCAAGATTTACATCAACCACAATGATAATTGAAACCTATGGCTAATGTGAAAAGATTAACAATGGACAAAGCCAAAACAAGTGAATGAGTGAAGTTAATTGATTGTGATTATGAAAGTGAAGTCAGAATATGATTAGGATTGATTCGAAAGAAGTGTTATGAAATGAAGTTTGAAAAAAGGTCAAGGACTTGAGTCCAGGTTTTTAATTTGAAAACATGAAGATGTTTGCACAACACTTATGTCAAATTTGAAAGATAAAGTGTGAAAAAGTCTAGGACATAATGAATGATGAATGGATGAAGGTGGATAGTAAAACTTCTTATAAGGGTTCACTTCTTGAAATCATATAGAAGATGATTCAAGTGTGTCCTTTGGAATGGAAATAAGCAATAACAAACAAACAAAGCAAAAAAAGACGGATACCGGATGCCAATCACTGGTCTTATACCAATCTCCTAAAACAAAATGGGATATCAGAGGCCACTCAATGGTCTTACACTAATCTCCACAGGCAAAGAAATAAAAAGCGGATACCGGATACCAATAGATGGGTTTACACCAGTCTCCTAAAACAGAATAGGATATCAGAAGCCACTCAATGGTCTTATACTAATCTCCTCAGAAGAAAACAAAAATGAAACATGGAAATCAACTGCCAATCTATCTGGACTTAGGTTAACTCCACAGTATGGTCCTAGGAAATCCAATGCCACATTACAGGGACTTACAATGGATCCTCACATACAAGAACAAAAGCAACAATATGATCACAGGAATGCAAATGCCAACTTACAGGGACTTATAATTGCAACCTCTCATACAAACAGATAAAACAAACTATGATCACAGGAAAGCAGATGCCAACTTACAGGGACTTATAACTGCAACCTCACATACAAATCGAACAGATCAAATTATGATCATAGGACAACAGATGCCAACTTACAGGGACTTATAACTGTATCCTCACAATCAAACAAATAAAACCACAGAAGATATGAGTGACCAATGAGGTCTTACACTCTATCCTTCCATATCATAGGAGCAAATGCCAAAGCAATGGACTTACAATTGTCCTCAATGGGTACACAACAATAATAAATGTCACACAGACAAATGATATGATCATGCACTAATGGCAATTGATGATGATAAATGCATAACATACAAGCAATCAGTCAATCAATGAATATCAAACAGCACACTCTATAGCCAAAACAAGGGGGCTCATACAAGAGGGTTTGACTATGAAAGTCCACTGTAATAGGTAAATGTCGCTCTTAACCTTGCCATTGAGAGGCTAAGGTGAAGCAGATGAAAAGGAGAATGAGGGGTGTGCCTCATTGCTTCTATCCCTAATCAGGGAGAGCATATAATAATAGAAGGTGGGGGAGTTCAGAAAGATGGAACTCTTTCCCCATTATTGACTCAATTGATCTTGGGTTTTTATCTCAATGCTTCAACCATGTAATGGGAGCAAAGAGAGGACTAACTGAATAGTGGGGGATAGATTGCTTATCCCTACCTTCCACCAATTGCCTCAAATGAGGACTTTTCCTGCTTGGGACAATTTTAAACACACACAGGCATTGCCTCTTAAGGAGGACTTCAGACAGTTTGCCCGGTCAAATAACAGACCGGGTCTCCAGACTACGTGAAGAAGAAGTAATTATACCTCAAAGCAAATGCTAAATAGCAAAGCAAGCAAGTTCAAAGAACTTAAGCAACTAAAGTACCTGAAAAAGTCAAACTTATTAGAAAACAAGTCAACAGTTCAAACCAAAAGAAAATGAAACAACAGTCAACCACAGAGGGACCAATGTGCAAAGCACAAGACTCAAGTATGTGAGTCACACCTACAAAACAAGGGTTAGTACATGATATATACAATCCAACTCAATCAAATTTGAATGATCTTTGGGGCATTGGTGCCTAACCTGAAACAATAGCTCAATTGTAAGCTCAAAAGACCACTAGGACTAGCCTAGGGTCAAAGATGAAAGAAAAGGTCAAAACAGCAAAGAAAAGTCAACCAAAGTCAAGGTCAAACATTTAGTAAGCAATCACAATTGGATTCACAATCAAATCATGCATCATTATCATTTCATGAACATTTGAAGTCAAAGTAAGGCAAATGAATGCACAAAAAAAGTCAACAGAATGACTTGCATCAAAAGTCAACCTAAACAATCTCAAAAATCATCAAATAAATCACATTCAATCCTAACATCTAGTATGGCAAGCATGTCAAATTTCATGGCATTTGGATGAGAGGAAGGCAGTCAATTAAAATCAAGAAGTCAAACCAAATTCAAGCATGCACAATGAAGGTCAACAAACATGGGTCAACTTCAAAAAATCATATCAAATTGAAAACAGATGAGAAATGGATGAGATTAACACCAATGCAAAGCTCGAGATGTCTAGTTATCACATATGAAATTTCATGATCATACAATATGGTATGAGGATTTCCCAAATGAAATGGCAATGTGTAGCACAAAAAGTCAACATTTGACTAGGCAGGGAAGAAAATTCACAATCAGATGGAAAACAGCATGATTAAATCCCAGAAAATTCATACACAAACTAGACATGTAAGAGATCATTCATGCAAAATTTGGGGTCATTTGGATGTAAGGAAGCATGTGAACAAAAATTGGGAAAATGCATATCATTCATGTAGCACCAAATGCAACACCTCACTTCAAAAAGTTGTAACTCACAAACCACATATGAGAAATGCATAAACTCTATATCAAAACAAAGATGAATGTGTCTAGTTTCTTCACAAAAAATTTCATGGGCAATGGTTACATTCTCATTATTTCACAAAGGTATTGGCACAAGGTATCAAATATGCATACTTGTTAGGAAACCAATTACCAATTAAAATCCAGCCAATGAAAAATTAATTAAAAATCATAATCAAATACTAGACATCCATGTGAAGATGATGGAAAATTTTTCATGATTTTTGGATTTAATTTGAGAGAGAAATGAATTTTTGAAGTTGAGTGAATAATTGGAATGAACATGAGTGCATAGCATGGAATATTGGTCAACATGTGGTCAGCGCATGGCATTATTGTAAATATTCATTTCATTAACCAAAACGCCCCGTTTCAGAGGGACACGTGAAATGTTTGGATTGGCCAGTTCCCAATGGAACAGTACACGGGCCAATGAGCATCAAATGTTCTGGGTTTATGAAACCCTTAGGGTTTAACAGCAATGGCATCAACTTCATGATTCATCATCATCATGCGAAATTCAAACAACATGGCAGTGAAAAAGGTTCATGTAATCACAAACAACAACAACAATCAACACCCATGCATACATGAACTGGATTTCTGGAAAAATACAAGGTTTTGGAACAGCAGGGCATATTCATGTTCATCACCATGGAAAAAACCAATCTCAAACAAAATTATGCAAACAGCAAGGTAATGGAACAACAATGTTCATGCACCATCCACACAACAATAAACCAAACACGAAACAAGTGAATTTTCTGGGCAGGTTAAATGGTTTAAAACAGCAGCAGTGTTTAACATCATTAAATCATGAAAAACAAACTTGCCCAGAAATCGACAGCAAGCATACCAATAGAGCAAACAAACTTCAAACAACACAAATCCATTAACCAATGGCATCGAATCATACTGTATAACATGCATCGAGCAAAATCAACATTTGAACACCAAGTTTCATTTCCAGATATCTTATGCATTTCTCAATGGTTTTAAGTGATTCAAGTTGCATTAGATTCAGCATGGCAAGGATTATCAAAAACATAGCATGGTTTGATGAAAAGAGAAGGTCGAGCACCTACTTGTTTTTGAAGAAAAACTGGAAATAGTGATGGATTGATGTTGTTGTGCTCGAACAGATGCAGGTCCAAGTTTGTAATGGTGATTGCTTGAAACAGCTTGACTCAACCAGCTCAAATCCAGCTCGAATTCACAACTGCCATAGCTGATGCTTGGAGAAAACAGAGTGAGAAAATGAAGTTCCAGCTGGTGATGATGTTGCAAAAAGCTTCTAAATATCGTGCAAATGAAGAAAACAATGAAGAGGATTCGTGTGTTTTGAAGCTTTTGGCAGAAAAAATGCAAAGTGGAAAAATGCAAGAATGAGAGAATGTGAGTTTCTGTCGTGTGGCTGCTGTGTCTAGGGTAGAAATCTGGCAGAAAATGAGCTTAAATATCCCTGTTTAACATGGCTTAATGAAATGCTTAATCTTGCTTAGCTCAAAATGACCAATTGCAATTTTGCTAATTCTTGCACAAGTGAAAAAGGAGGTGTGGTCTGCCACGGATTGGGCCTTGAAACCAGCTGCCAATGACCTTTACAAATGCTGTTTTTGGTCTGCTGATGAAATGCTAACCTTGCTTTTACTTAATGAAGCTATTTTGCATATTTGCCAATTTTGCATTTTGGTCCAAAATGATGGTATGATGAAAGCATGAGCATGAATTTAAGCTTGGAGCATGTCTCAAATAACATATGAAGCAAATCCCAATTGGCCAAATGGAGAAAAAAACCAATAATTCAAAAAGTCAATGGTTGGTCAAACTTGAAATTAAAAAAGTCAAGGCCAAAAATGCCATTTTGAATGGTAGGGTTTTGGTGAATGAAATTTATATTTTTGGAAAGAGGAGGAAAAATGTGGTTTGTAGGAAAAAACCCCACCAAATTTGGCCTTATGGTTCATGAGTTATGGCTCTTTGAAGTTCACAAATTTCTGAAATTGAATTGATCATATCTTGACAACCACACATGGGATTTGAGAGTTCTTGGACTTTTTGAAAATGGGAGGACAAGATCTTCAACTTTCATGTTGGGCAAAAATTCATTTGAAGCTTGTATCATGATGTAAGTTTAAGATCAAGAAGTTTCCATTTTTGGCAGTTAAAATTACAGGTCCACTTTCTATTTCTGGAAATTTTCTGTTTGACTTGATTTTCTTCCATGATGAGGTTTGACATGATAGATGAGGCTTGTACAAGCATGAATGAGCTCCTTCAAATCAATTCCATCTATCAAAACACTGATTAAATCCACAGTTGACCAAGTTTGACTTTCTGTTGACTTTTCTAAGGTTTTGGATGATTGAACCACTTCTGATGAATTCCAAACCCTGATTCCTTGAGACCTTGACTTCAAATGATGTCCCAAGATGTATGAACTTATGATTATTGATCATGGTGCCCAAATTCTGCAAGAATGGCCACCATCCATTGCTTTGACTGACTGTTGACTGTCTTTGACCTAATTGCTGATGATTGCTTCAACTGCAAGCAAAAAGGTTAGACTGACAATATTTTTGTACTTTTTGAATGATAAACATATGAAAGGCAAAGATATACAAATGCAAGGCATGCTTGGTGATCAAGAAACAACCCACAAAGCAATTTACCCACTAGGAGGGAAACCAGGGCATGCAATGATCCTTGAGGCCATGATATGATATGATATGGGCCATGAGGGATCTTAGGGCCCAAAATTGGGGTCTTACAGACGCCCCTATTTAAGGTCATTCTAGCCGGAGAAGTGAAGTTTAGAAATCTTCAACTCGACGCGGTAGAATGGGCTTAAATAACAGTAATGAGACAAATTTTGGTCCCTAAGAGACCTCATGATGCAAATGTATGCATGCAAAGGACAAAATTCTGTGGGGAATATGATTCACACAGAAGAAAAGATGATCCATCGGAGTAGTACGCTCACCAGGAACAGAGACTCTAACAAGACTCTATGGGGATAAAAAAAACTGACACAACGTGAACAAGACACGATTCTGATTAGGGTAACAGAAAACAGACAGGAGACCTCACTGGGGAGTGAAGGACTCAAACTGGGGAAAAGAAAAAATTCCAAAGGAAAATAAATCCATTGGGAAGACACAAACTGACTCCTGGGGGAGAAGCAACAAAAAGTTCCACTGAGGGAAGCAACAAAGAAAACGAGATGTTACCAGGCATAAGGGTAACAAACTCAGGAAAATCTGACTCCACAGGGGGACCGAGGTCATAATAGGGAGCAGAAAGGAAGGAACACCAAGGATACCGGTTACTGGGTATATAATAGGTGACCGACCAAAGCGTGAATTGGATTTCACTTCCAAAACACTCATCATCCTGAAGAGAGCTAGAAAAGCAAACTTGTTTATAGGATGGACATTCAATTCCACAAGGAAAATGAATCTTACTCTGA
Source organism: Lathyrus oleraceus (assembly GCF_024323335.1). Classification (NCBI taxonomy): domain Eukaryota; kingdom Viridiplantae; phylum Streptophyta; class Magnoliopsida; order Fabales; family Fabaceae; genus Lathyrus; species Lathyrus oleraceus. The sequence continues at coordinate 560,659,574 of NC_066583.1, read as the reverse complement.
GGGGAAAACAATCAAAAGATTGACTCAAGAGTGAACGAGATATAATATCCATTACCGTCAGAACGTGGATAGAATACTCAGATGAGACATACTATTCATTACCGGCAAACCGTGAATAATATACTCGAAAGGAAAATTATCCTGAACCGGTTACTGGGTTGTTTATAGGATAAGATCCGACATCGTGAATTGGTTTTCACTTCCAAAACACTCATCATCCGAAAGGAGGGCTTGAAAAAGCAAATCGACTTACAGGATGGACATTCGAATCCACAACGGGAAAACGAATCTTACTCAACTGGGGACACAAACCCAAAGAGTGCATGAGATATAATATCCATTACCGGCAGACCGTGGATAAGAATACTCGCATGAGATATATTATCTATTACCGTCAGAACGTAGATAATAAACTCGCATGGTAAGAAACACCAGGGATACCGGTTACTGGGTATATAATAGGTGATCTACCGAAAACGTGAATTGGATTCCACTTCCAAAACACTCATCATCCAAAACACAAACTGGTTAAAGGATGGATATTCGATTCTACAAAGAATACGAATCTTGCTCAGTTGGGGAAAATCAACAAAGGATTCCAACTAAAGAGCGCATGAGATATATTATTCATTACCGGCAGACCGTGAATAATACACTCGAAAGGAAAAGACACCAGAGATACCGGTTACTGGGTATATAATAGGTGACTAACCAAAAAGAGAGACAATCGATACCAAGCATTCGGGTAAACGAAAGACAACTCAAAGGGATAAATTGCAAGCATCCGGCAATTATCCAACAACAAGAATATTCGACTCCACAAAGGGAAATAACGAATCTTACTCGACTGGGGAAACACAAAAGGCTTCGACTGAAGAGTGCATGAGATATATTATTCATTACCGGCAGACCGTGAATAATATACTCGCACGGAAGATTATCCACAACCGGTTACTGGGTTAATAAAGGATAAATCAACCGAAAAGAAAGGCATCGGGATACCAAACTAGGTATATAATGATAACCAATCAAAAGGAGCAACAGACATTACCGACAAAAGGGTAAATGAAAGGCGATCTGCTGGAGGATAATTTGCAAGCATCCGGCAATTATCGACAAGGACTAGCTGGGGATGCATTGGTATACAACCAATGATCCGGGGAACACAATCACTAGCAAACGGTGAAAGGACCCACTGGGGATAAAATTGCTAGCATACGGCAATTATCCACAAAAGACTTGTTAGGGACATAAGTGCTGATCTGAGCAACTTATCCAAGCAAAGGAAAATCAACATCAAGAATATTGAATGAAGATAACCACAAAATTAGGGTTTACATCTACCGAATACGGGGTAGAAGACCACAAACTCCGCGTGGGGATAGAACAAATCACAAATCCGCACGGGAATCCAAAATAGGGTTGATAACAAACCACAAACTGCTGAAGAGCAGGAAAATAGGATTTTACAACTACCAGTATACGGGTAGAAAACCAAAACTCTGGCTGGAGAATAAAGGTGTATAACCACAAATTCTGTTAAGAAAGCCAGGAAAGATAGGACTTATAACTACCGGTGTGAGGGTAGAGGCCCAAAAACATTCCGCTGGGGAACAACCCGCTGGGAAGCACAAGACTTTTGACAAATAGCCAATTCGGGAATGATCCGAAAAGACGGACTGAATCAAGACACGTCCTAATGAGGATATAACTCAAATAGGAAAATCCATCCCAATACATGTGTTGGGAGGACACGGAAGAAACCGTCATCCACGAGGATATATCTCAGTGGGGAACTGCAGAAGGAAAGATAACATTTTCTGCTTATGGGGCTGACTCTATATGGAGAGATTTTAAACACCCGACATCTGCTTGGGGAGATCTATAAAGAGATCTATATCACCATAGCAGGAGACACGACAAACAAAAGATATATGGCAAGAAATGCAACATGAATATCTGAATGTTTATGAATATGCATGAATATGCGTGATTTATGTTTGATGAATGCTGACAAAACAGACAATTCTAACACAAACAGGTTCAGGAACCAAACGCCCGGTATTATACTTCCAGGGGAAAACCAGCTGGAGAGCCAATCTGCGGAGATCCACATGCTGTAAAGCAAAGATCTGCGGGTACTGCTGAAGAAGCAGAGAATCAGAAATATCAGGAGACAACCCAATCAGGGCACAGAAAGTCACAACGGGCAAAACAGCCACCAAGACGAGTCTGTAGGGGAACAAGAGAAAACCCAAGATATCTGCAAGGGATCCCAGTGTTAACTGAGAAACAAAGGGTGCGTTACACAGGCACAAACTGCTGTAGAAGCAAATCCACAAAACTCTACTGGGGAATGACCCACTGAGGGAGAATGATATCATCCGAATAGAATCTGACTGCATAAGCAACTCTATTGGGGAAAACTGTCGGCTACACTCTTGGGGAACAACCTACTGAGAGAGGACAGATCAAACAAGTTACTCTCAGCAACGAACCACTCCACTTGGGGAGAATATACAAAGCAAACTGATCACAACAAGTAGATTCTGCAATATGAGCCACTCTACTGGGGATCACAGACAGTCAGGAAATCAAATCCGTTCACTGGAGGCTAGAGCCATCATCCGACCATATCGGGGATTGAAGGAGTATTCAACAGGCGAAACTGCCACAACAAACACTCTGCAGACTAAGCTGAGGAAAGGATGGTTGCAAAACTGGGATGTCAACCCGAATCAACCACTGAGTAGGAAAATAAATCCTGCTCTGCTGAAGAGAAAAAACTCTGATGGAGAGATAGCAACAATTCCACAGACGACTTCGCCGGGGAGAAGGTGAAGTGTCGGGTATCAAACCACTGACTTACCGGGTCTTCAAAAAGAAAACAAACGTGCTGAGGAAACAGACAGTTCCGCTGGCAACACTGCATGGGGAAAAGCGGTAACAACTCCACTTGCAACCCTGGTGGGGATATCAACAACGGTTATACTCGCGACTCCGATGGGAATATCAATAACATCTCTACTCGCGACCTTGGTGGGGATGTTAATAACAACTTTACTCGCGACTCAGAGGGTAATATCAATCAATCAGTTATACTCACGACTGCGCTGAGGAGACAAATAAAGTCTGGGGCATACGACCCACTGGAGAGAGTGACGGGGCACCAGGATGACAAACCATCAACCGCCGAAACTTCTACAAGAAAACACCCATGCTGGGAAAACTGCTGCTGGAGAAAACAAAGTCTTCAACAACAAATCACTTGCGACTGTACTGGGGAACAGCCCCAACAACAACTCTGTCTGAGGAACAACCTCAACAAAGATCTGGAGAAAGAAAATACCACCAAACCAGGAATATGAACAAATGTCTTACCTGTTGGGAATCATGCCACCCTCGGGAGAGCACTGGGATATTCTTGAGTATCTTTTCAATCTTGTGAATGTTCACTTTGTTTAAAACAAAAATTTTGAAAAAATTGATTTGTTTAAAACAATGACATTTTATCAATTTAAAACATGCAAAACATTTGTTGAATTGAAACAAATAAGAGTGCAAATAATTGGATAAAAAGCTCAAATTGATTTGATAGAATGGTAGTCTGCAAATGGCGAGACTCCATAGATCTGTACAAATTTGAAATCAGTGATATATATTGGAAGAGGGCTACATTGAACATAATGATCCTTTCTCTACCAATTTGAATCTCGATGTATCCGAAGCTTCGGTTGACGACGAGTCGAGAATCTTCTGACGAAATGACGACTGATGAACAGAAAGTCTTGTCAGGATGCAGTTACTTGCCAAATCCCTAATTTTTGCCTAGATTGCCCCAGTGTGAGGTACTCAATCTAGCGGGATGCAAATATATCTCTTTTTTCAAGTCTCTAATTTTTGCCTGGATTACCCTTGCGGGTTCTCCACCGAGACGCTCATTTTTGCCTAAGCCGCCCTTTCGGGTTTTCAACTTAGCGAGCTATTCTGTTTTTTTTCATTCTTTTTTTCATTTGCATATACTTTTTTTTTTTAGGCAAAGTATCTCTTGACTGCATCTGAATTCACAGGACGAGTGAAATCCTCCCCATCCATTGTTGTAAGCATCAAAGCACCGCCTGAAAAGGCTCTCTTAACAACATATGGACCCTCGTAGTTTGGAGTCCACTTGCCCCTGGAATCGGGCGCGAAAGACAAAACTTTCTTGAGCACAAGGTCACCTTCTCGGAACACACGAGGCTTGACCTTCTTATCGAATGCTTTCTTCATTCTCTGCTGATAAAACTGACCATGGCACATGGCAGTTAATCTCTTCTCTTCAATTAAATTCAGTTGGTCGTAACGACTCTGAATCCATTCAGCATCAGTCAACTAGGGACTTTGAGGGTATAATTGCTTTTTTCTTTTGAAAAAATATTTGGAAAATTTTTTCCTGATTTTTGATTTTTTCATCTTTTTTACCCTCTTCTTTTTTTTTTTTTTTTTTTTTTTTTTTTTTTTTTTTTATCCCCAGTTTGACTGTTCTGCTGATTCTTATGATGCAGCTGAATGAGCTCTTCTTTAGGTGCTCAAGAAGGCGGGTAATCTCGTCAGGAATCCCCTTCAACATCATCTTCCTCTGCCTCAGATACAAGGACTTCAAGATTGGGAGATGGCGTCGGATCATTATGTTCAATGGGTTTAGAAATCCCTGCATAATGATTCTGGATAATGAAAAGCATTTGAATTTTAAACAAGCAAATCATTTATGCAGATGAAAAATATTGTTTTTGTTTTTCAGGGTTTTTTGTGATCACTGATTTCATGCAAAAGCAAAAAGTGAAAACAAATGGAAAAACAAATGTTTTAACAATGCATTAATTGAATGAAAACATCATTGTATTAAATGCTGCCAACAATGTCATCACTTCTCCTTTGGCGTGGGAGAAGGGTTTCAAACAAAGTGAACAAATCACGCTGACTTATGAATGACCGTAGGAACATCCACAGCGACCCAATTGTGGCAGACACCACCAGGAATGATGAAATTGTTCAGATTTTCTGCATCTTCTTCTTCAATGATAGCAGCAGCTTCCTCTTCTACAGGTTGATCAGCATGAATGAATCCTCCACTGGTGAACAGACCTTGCTCGTTGCATGCCCCAGAACCATAGCCAATGCCAGCCCGGGATCGATTATCTTCAAGTTCAAGCACTTTCCCTAATCCAGCAACTGCACCACATTCAATGGCCAGCTTAGCATCACGGTAGGAAGTGAATGAAGGAGACTTCTTCTCGATTGGTTCATCAATAGATAAAGCTTGAAACTGAGTTCCAACTTCATCCTCTGCGTCAATGTACGAGAAAGAAGACAAGTTACTGACCAGGAGAGCCTTTTCTCCCTCTTTCTTCGGCTTGGGACACTGTGGACTGATATGACCCACCTCTCCACAGTTGAAACAAGTCACAGTCTTCGACCGGCACTCTGCAGCCAAGTGACCACCTTTTCCACACTTGAAACACTTCTTCTCATTACTGGTACACTCATGGATACGATGTCCAGCCTGACTACACCTGAAACACTTAGCAGGAGCACTAGAATCTCCCCCACTAGGCCTCTTCATCCCACTCTGTCTCTGGAAACCTTTGCCAGCTGCATACGGTTTCCCACGATCATTCTGGTTCTTGCCTTTCCTATCAACCCTCTGCTGATAGCTCTCCGCTCTGGCTTTGGAATCCTGTTCAAAAATCCTGCAACAGTCAACCAAGTCAGAAAACACTCTGATCCGCTGATATCCAATAGCCTGCTTGATCTCGGGATGTAACCCATTCTCAAACTTCACGCATTTTGAAAATTCTCCAGCAGCCTCATTATAGGGAGTGTAATACTTCGACAGCTCTGTGAACTTAGCAGCATACTCAGTAACAGACCGGTTGCCTTGCTTCAATTCCAAGAACTCTATCTCTTTCTTTCCTCTGACATCCTCTGGAAAGTACTTCCTCAGGAATCTCTCTCTGAATACAGCCCAAGTGATCTCAGTATTCCCAGCAGATTCCAACTCAGTGCGGGTAGCAACCCACCAATCATCAGCTTCCTCTGACAGCATATGCGTACCGAACCTGACCTTCTGGTTATCGGCACACTCAGTCACTCGGAAGATCCTCTCGATCTCCTTCAACCACTTCTGGGCGCCATCTGGATCGTATGCTCCCTTGAACATTGGAGGATTGTTCTTCTGGAACTCACTCAGTTGACGAGCAGCTCCCATTCCCACCACATTCGGATTCCCTCCAAGTACTCCAGCTAGCATACCCAGAGCCTCAGCAATCGCAGCATCATCTCTACCTCTTCCAGCCATCTCTACTCTGAAAACCCAACAAGCTAAACAATAAGTACTGATAGGGTTACACAACACCTATCCCGTACAGGGGAACAGAATAACTACGACTCGACTCGACCGACTATGCTCTGATACCACTAATGTAACACCCTTCTAAATTACCCAAAATATTTAATTAAAATAACAATATATCAATCAGAGTAATTATGCAGTTAAGGGTGTCACACAATTATTCACACCATTCACCAATTATAACTGTCATGCTCTTTTATTAATTCAAAACATCAGCATTTGCATAAAACACAGCGGATAGAAATCTCATCAATCATGTAAAACATGTAACACATTACATGTAAAATGGTTCACAACCAACAATAAAACATTTCAAACATCCCGTCCCGATGTTACATCTATCAGAGCATGACCCACTAAGGAGACTACACTAGACTCCAAACACTAGCTTCTACTCAATCACTGCTCGTTACCTGAAAAATAGTTGTAAGAGTGAGTTCCTCAATCGATATAATAGGCATTATAAAATATCATGTCATGTTAAGTAATTTAACACATTAATCACCCTAATCACATCACACATTCAGTAACGGCACATCAGTTCAAATATCATACTCATACTCAATATCAACACAAACACACGTATAATATTGGAATACATCCATTCATATTATACGCCATACACATATTATGCAATGAGACTCCATGCATGCGGTACCGACTATTTGTGAACATATAGTTCACCTCACCGTCCAAATCCAGGCACGACTACCAAGCCCACTAGTCTCACTCATTTGAGACCTAGTGACTCACTCACTAATTCCTCACCATGGGAATTAGCTACCACCCCCAAAGGGCCATGCTATGCACGCTAATCACCTAGCATGCAAACATCAACAATAGTCCAAAATGACTAACTCACTAATTCCTCACCATGGGAATTAGCTACCACCATAAAGGCCACAGTATGCAAGCTAATCACCTAGCAATGCAACATCAACAACAATAATCCACAATGGACCTATGCTCACACTCTAAGCCATAAAACAGTCCATTCACAACACATGATGCATAACATACACATTCACAACATCATGCATACCATCATACATTATCAACGCATGTATCAACACATCATATCATGTCAAATAATTAAACACAGTATTAGCACACTCTACTAATACCTATACTGCTCAAAACAGTGGGAAATAATCCCTACTATATCACACACCGATATAGGCAACCATCAATTAGGCACACAACATTTTAATTAACAATTTTTCCACTCTGCAACAGTGTTAACCGGTTAACGCCCTGGGTTAACCGGTTAACGCAGCACAAACACGCTTCCTGCCCAAAACTTAACAGTGTTAACCGGTTAACGCCCTGGGTTAACCGGTTAACGTAGCACAAACAACCATATCTCAGCATTCACAACAGTGTTAACCGGTTAACACCCTGGGTTAACCGGTTAACGCAGACAAAACAACAATTATTCAAAATACATAACAGTGTTAACCGGTTAACACCCTGGGTTAACCGGTTAACGCAAGACAGAAGCTGTTCCTGCGCTAACACAAGGCAGAATGCAGAATTCTCCGCATTTTCCGCCGTTGGAGGACTTCCGGACCTCCGATTCCAATTCCGTAAAAAGCTATACGTTCGGAAATTCACAACTAACCCAAACACAGATTCAATTACAGCCTAAACACAGTTTATCCAACATAATTTTCCAGCATTCATAATCCCAATTAGGGTCAATTCAACGGCTTATCACTACCCATTACATGCTAACCCATAATACCCATTAAACGACGATAAACCCCCCTTACCTGAGTTAATCCGGCAATCTCTAAGCTCCAAGCTTTTCTCTTCTCCAACCTTTGCCCTTGCTCTTCCTCTTTGCCCTTTCTCCTCTTTCTCAATCGCTTCTCTGTTTCACGTGAAAACTTTCTTTTTCCCAAATGAGACTCTTTTTCCTTATTTCACACTTATATACTTTCCAATAATTATTATTCCAAAATAATAATAATAATAATCCAATAATTCCAATTATTTAATTAAATTAATAAATATAATATTAATTTAAATCAAATAATTATCTTATTTTTATTGGGGTGTTACACATACCATTCTAACTCTCTCGGTTCAAGAATATTGAACAGGGGCAGCTGTCATACCCCAAAATTTTCCCGTTAACCGTACAAGACATTTTTCAAGGAACTCCAACTCATTTTTAAAGACGTTGATCTTAAAGGAACAAAGACCCAGCACACAGGTGGCCAAATCCAGAAAATGACTTAAAATGGCTTGCTCGCTAGGCGAGCAAAATCATTCGCCTAGCGAACCCTTCGCTGCACCACTCGCCTAGCGAAGCTTGCGAATACCAGAAATTTTGGGCTTCATTCTGAGCCCATCAGGTCACAAAAATTATTATAAATACCAGAACTTCACACAGAGAAAGAGACAGAAACGGACGGACAGAAACCCTAGCAAGGAAACCCTAACAAAAGCAACCGAGCAAACCCTGGAGGCTAACCAAGAGAATTCAGAGCAACCCTAAAGGAAATCCTGAAGGCAACTCATCTGCACAAAGGTTACCTCCGCCCAACTCAATCCGACACCAACCCTAAGACTGACCTGCCAATTCAACGTTGCAATTCAATTGCAAACAGGTTTGCACTATCACTACCGCTTTATGCTCCCAATTTACATGTGACATTATGATTGAATTTATAAATATATCTTAGGTTTTGCATATGGATTTAAGTATGCATGGATATCTTGAATGTTTAGCCATGTAATTTCTGTAATGGATGCCATAGAGTTTGGAGCTTGCTGAAATCGTACTGTTATTAAACTCAAAACCCGCAGCCGTTCGCTAGCACATCGCTAAGCGAACATGTAACGAGTGTTCGCCAGGCCTTCGCTGGGCGAGGCAGTAGCGAACATGACAGTCGCTGATTTTCCTTTCTTTTCCTATTCTATTCTGTGCTTATCTGACATGTTCTATCATAGCTGTGTATTATTTGTCTGACATTATTACTACTGCGATTCCTTTGTTCGGTGCAACTATTGACCGCACCCCATTTGGTATTCTGACCTGTTTGCTGAATTTTGTGAGGGCTCATATACTCCCGAAGAAGGTAGCTTGCTAGGTATTCCACTTTATTTGAGGGATACCCTTGTGGAGATTCATCCTAATTACATAACTGATTACAAATGTTGCCTTTGAATATATGATCTTGGCCCTCTCTTTGTTGCCTTACGATATTACGGCCATGTCCCGCGAATGTAAGGATACCCTTAGCAAAGACCCTTCGGTTAAATCATCATAGTCCCTCAAATGTTGCCTTCGAATATATGGCTTTGCCCCTCGATGACCCTTCGTGGTAGCCTACGGTTAAAATGATGATCGTCCCTTTGAATGCTAAGGTATCCTTACAAATGTTGCCTTCAATGACCAATCGACGACCCTACGATGTCCCTTTACATCCAAAGAGTAAGACTACTTACTTCTCAATAGTAAGGACAGTTTTACCCTCATAAGGATAGGAAATACCCATAAAGACCTTGGGGTAGGTATAACTCTTAAATGCTGACTCACAACTTAAAATACTTTTCACACCTCACACTTTGCAAAACATCTATTAGAAAATCACCACTTGGTATACATTCGTACTAGAATCATTGCCAAGTTATATTTTTCTAAATAGCTTTCAAAATTAAACGAGATAAATATTCTGTATACATTCGTACAAGAATCATTACAAAGTTAAACTCTCTTTTCAAAACATTTTCTAAACAGTTCTCAAACACTTTTTCAGACAAGAGAAACATAAGTGATTAAGCAATTAAGAGCCCATGGATAACCATGGATACAAAGGGTGCTAACACCTTCCCTTTGTATAATGTACCTCCCGAACCCAAAATCTAATCAAGGTTTTTCCTGTTCTTTTCCGCCTTTCCTTATTGGATAAAAGAAAAGTCGGTGGCGACTCTTGCTATCCGCGACATTTGCTTTCCAAAGCAAAAATACACAAAGTCAGTTCACCGTATGATAGTAGGCACAAGCTAAAAATATGGGAAAGTGAAACAACGGTAGAGAGGATCATAGAACTGCACCAGTACACTCAAAAGTCCTTCAACCATATTAGCAGACAAGACGGATAGAAGCTTCCCATGGCATTGTTTGAATTCCAAGGGATCTAATACAAAAGATGCTAGCTTCCTTAACTCTTTCAAGTCGGGACATCTGAAACTGTACTTCTTAGTGTTCCTTCGTCCACAATCCATGGTCTGAAAATATTTTCAAATAATATCTCAGTTCCTTGAAATTTTCGTGCGATGAATGTTATGATGCGCATGAATGCATAAATGCAACAATCACAAATAAGGGATCAAACACAAGGCAACAAGCAAAGGTCAAGGGATGAATCAAGTCATTGTCAAGATCAATCATCCATTTTGGTGGATTATGGTTTACACCTTATCAACACCCAAGTTCCATTGATATTGACAAGACTTGATTGGATCAACCAAGAATCAAGGGTTTGTTGTAAGTCACAAGCATGGAGTCTGGGTAAGAACCATCCCAAAGGAGTGAACTAAGGATAAAAACCTGTAGATCATGTTCTAAAAAGTTCCCAGAGTCTTAATTCCATCTATCGGATATTATAGGTTAAGATGACTGACTCATCGACCCATAATATTCTCAAGAGAAACTCGTCTGAGTGGAGTATCGCGTAACAACTGTTATCAAGTCTGCACTTGAACAGTCTCCGCACTACATCCTAAATAGGCCAAGAGGGGGTAAATATTCTACGGTCCTCAGCTTCTCAGACCCAAATTAGAGATAGTAATTCCTAACTACAAATACTTGTGTGACATTTCCAAATCCGAAAGGATCTCCACTGAGCAGATGGATCTCAAGTCAACTTGTTAAGGACTATTCCACACATGTAGAACATGACTATACCGTCCTCCTATCTTAATTGCACTCAAGTTCGGGTTAGAACTTATCTCACCACTCAGAGATCACCAAGCACAACAAGCAGATTATATCACACAAATATACATACATCACATATATACAATTATATAGACACAAAAAAGTAGGCTAAACCCACCGGAGACTACTCCCCAGCAGAGTCGCCACTTAATTTCTGTAGCAGTATTTTCATGATCATCAAGCTATGGATAAGCTAGACATCAAATAGCAAGATTCGCCACCGCGCTTTTATTGTTTCCAAGGGAAAAGGGAAAAAGTACGAACAAAACCCAAAAGTAAGAAGTTTTCAAATTAAAACTAATAAAATGCCATAGATTACAGGTAAGGGGGTTGGTTACACATAGGGGAGGTGTTAACACCCAAAGTGTCTTAGGTACTCCTAGGGAGCCCTTTTTTGTGTGCATATGTATTTTATACAAAATGATGTTTACAAAAAATTAGAGTGAGGGCATGAGAAAAGAATTCATTAATTATATTTTTGTGTTTGACAAGACCTTCGGACTTGTGCCTACATACCAACATAAAAATGAGGGATCAAAACCTCGTAATTCATGATACAAATTTCAAAGTAGATGCATTGCTTTTAACAAAATTAAGTTTGAAAGACACAAAGGCCTGAAAATGGTTTGAATGAGTTAGTTCTTTTTGGCTTTTGAAAGTTTTAGGTCAAGTATAGTTAAGTCTATTTACTAGTTTGATTAAGAAAAGATGTTTGAAAATGCAATGGCATACGACCAAAGTTTCTATCTTTTGCAAAGTGGTCAAAGTTTAGAATAAAACTAGTTCATACAAAGAAGTTTTTAAAAGGAGGGAGAGATTTTGAAATTAAAGAAACGGGGAGGAGATGAAGAGACTAATCCTATGTACAAAATTAAAAGTTAAGAGTTGAAAAGACCTGACCGATGGGTAGCAATCCAATAGACAAGAATGTCTTATAGAAACCCCAAATTCCCTTGGATATTAGAATCAAGCAACAAACAAGGCATACGATATTAACTTGAAGAGCAAGGTATCAAATAAATATAGCCACATCCACGCTTAGCCACTTCATGATCTTCTTCAAATTAGCCCATGTAGCAGATGAATTCCACAAGTCACAGGTTCAAAATAACAACTTCACAATGATCATGTTGCATATGAACTCAAAGGGATCTTGAATGATGTATCAGATGAAGTTTCAAATTGCAATCACTTGGTTTCACAAAAGTTGGCATTGGCCAAGTCCTTTAGGATAGGGAGGTTGCCTAAATTCTAAGTCCAATTTGTCCAAGATCAAGTCAACCGTCTACATAATTTTTTTTAGGGTTTTTGTTCTTATTATGTACATTAATGGTCCAAGATCACACAAACAAACAAAATATACACAAGCAAGATATATCACACAATATGGTCCAAATGGACAAAGGGAAAATTGCACTAACATAAACAATTAGAATGGTATGAATAATGACAAATGAATATAACTTAAAGTGCATTAAAATAAAGGACTTGAAATTAAATGTTAGTTGTTAATGAGTTAGGAGTTAGTATTGTTTTGCTTTTGCTTTTCATTTTAAGTCATTCTTTGGAGAACACTCAACCCACTTATCACAAGCATGGATCCTTGAGCCAAGACATCTTCCAAAGGAAGGAAAAAAAGGCCAAGTTTCCACACAATACCATGAAAGAGGGGAGACTTACAATCTCACTAACTAGAATGCATGCCTTTTGTGTCAAAAATTTAGCGCTGTGTTAAGCAATCGTAATTGGACTTATGTAGAAGTCACAACTATTTGAGGTCGGGCAATAGAATTTTGGTGTTAATGCATGTTAGAGACATAGTATAATGGACTATGCTCATGAAAATACCACACACAAAAAGAATATGCAAAAGAGGTGGCCTGATCTCATTCATACTTATGTTGATTTTGCAATCAACTAGCCTTAGGACTTAGAGATATCATAGGCCAAATGAGATGAATGCATAAAGAAGGGGAATGCGATGAAGAGGGAAGGGAATGGATCAAAACTCAAATTGGTCAAAGAAGGACTTTTACCAAATTAATATCATTCATTCATTTTAGGAGATGGAATGTACATTCCATCAATCCCCTAAATCCAATGATATTAACTTAACAAAGTCAAATCAACATTGACCAAGGCCCAACAACATGAGCCAAACTTACATAAATCATCACAATAAGTCAACACAATTATTTGGCATTTATTCAAATTAAAAATACTAAATTAAGGCATTTAAATTAAATATGGTTTGTCAAATTCCTAAAACCTCATCAAAACACAAAGAAATGGCCATGAGATTTATCATAGGTCAAACAAGGTCAAAGGACCTTGGAGAAATTTTTTCAGAATTTTTAAAGACTTAAAAGTATTTTTAAACAATTAAAAATATTCACAAAATCACTTAAATCATGAAAAATATTAATAATGATCCAAAAAATAATTTTAATTCAAAATATGAAAGAGGAAATTATTTGAATTTTTTGGTGAAATTCTCATATTTTTTGGATCAATATTAAAATTAATATGAATTAATGAAAAACAAAGAAATAAAAATTAAAATCAAAAAATCAAAAAAATGTGGACCACTTGATCTCCCTCATTAATTGAGGTGGCAGATCAAGTGGTCTGAAACGCGCGTTCCACCAAACACACGAGTCAGCGCGCTGTACCAAGGGTAATCACAATGATCACTCAGGATTAGAACATTTTGAAAGGATCCTATGACTGGGAGACGTGCCAACGCACCGCCGGAACTGAACTCCGATCTTCTTCTCCGGTGGACCTCACCGGACTGGTCCACCCTCAACCATCACCCAAATAAAAAAGGAGGACATGATCTGAAAGAAAAAATGGCGTAGAGCACGAATCTGACCTCAATTTTAACTAACTCCACATATATAGAAAGATATAAGGAGTTTAATTTTGAGGTGTGTCAACTGAGTTGCTTTGATTTGACCTTTAAGCAACTCAATCTTCTTGCCTACATTGGTAGGACTTCAGACAACCAAAGATCCAAAAGAATAGATGAGAATTGAGTGAGAATCGAAGAGATGAAGTTTTCTGAAAATTGCCTTCAATGTTGTTAAGAACTTGAGGTTGCTTGCTTCAAACACGATCTGATCACACTTGAGAAGCTTGCAGGAAGTGGTTAGCAATGGTGCAAAGCTTTGGATCCTAGAGTTCTTGAATCTCAAAATAGTTGAGATTCAAACTCAATTTTCAGATTAAAAATTATCAGGTTTTCCTTTAGAATGAGAGGGTTTCAATTGGGGGGCAAAGCTGGCGCGCAAGGTGTGTTTGAAATGAGCTCAGAGGCCATGTATTTATAGCATTTGGGATTGATAATTGCACACTTGAAAATTTGCTAAATTTGGCAATGTGATGCACAAGCTTGCATGGGCGTGTACATGCCCATGAAGCAATCCATTTTGATCCAAGTGCAACTGTATTTAAGTTAAAATGATTCTTGATTGGCAAGGCAATGTGAAATGGAGTTTTGGACATTTGATTTCCTCCAAAGGTGCAACTCTGTTAAAGCCATGCGCAACCCTAGCAAACTTCATCCAAAATGCATGAACCTGGATTCTTTGGAAAGCTTGGATCAAGGGGAACAAGTTTGATGTTGAACACTTTTCAATTTGGAGCTTGGATCATGGTGAATTTTGAGGTGTAAGTTTGGAAATTTCAACATGTTGAAATTTTTTCTAAGTGTCAAGCCATATATCTCAATATTCCACCTCGCTTAACTTTTTATGTGAGCTTCAAATGAGAAAAGTGTCTTCATAAAAGTTGTAACTCTTTAAAAGAAATTAAAAATGGTCCTCAATTTCATGTCATTTGGATTTAGAATGATAAAGTTATACATTTTTGAAGTTTGGAAAAATCACTCGTTCAATGGTATAGGTCAAAAATGATCTATAATGTATCCTCATATCATATGCTCATAAAAGTTGACTTAGCTCTCACTACAAACATCAAAGTTGAAGTAGACATCTTGAATTTAATTGTGCAACTTGGAAATATTTCATCTCATAAAAATTGAGCAAGTTATGGCCTTGGGAAGTTGACTTTCAAATTAGGGTTTAGACAAAATGACCTATAATGTTTCAACATAGAAAATGATTTTCCAAGAAAAATTAGCTCTAGGTATCAACATGAAAGTTGTTTGTAATGTCATTTATAGTAACTTTTCTCTTGGAATAATTTTTATATGGTGACAATTTTAGGAGATAGAGTCTAGGGAGACCTAGTTTTGATCAGATGAATTCATCTGGCCAACCACCATCAACCAACTTGCTAACCTTCAATTCTCTTGACTTTATTGGCTCATGGTAGATCATACATGCATAAGATGATTAATTTTGAAGTGTACCTTGAGAAATTTGATCAATTGGTGAGATAGCTTATTGGAGAAGTCACTCAAGATACCCCGTCAAACTAGGGTTTCCAAGGGAAATCACCTCAAAACTCTTGAAGAATACTTGATAAATATAACATGTAGGAATAAATGGAACTCATATATGATGATTATAACCATTCTTGGATCAAATTCATGGTTATGCTCTTTGTCACAAGGGCCTCAAACCCTAGATATGAACTTGATAAATCAATGTGATCATGCTCTACCTACAATTGAGTTAGGCAAATGCAAAGACATATTTTTGGTATTTTGGTTAGTAAAATGATAATATACAAGTATGATACAATCACATGGTGCTTGGTGATATCTCCCAAAACAAACCCAATGAAAGAGGGGTAAGGAGGATGCCAAGGTATGATCCCAATGCTAATGCATATGATGAAATTGCATGAGGGATCTTAGGGTCAAAATTGGGGTCTTACAACAGTTAGATACTTATCTCCTTCTAAGTATCAACTATTAAACTCGCCTCATAAATTTCATAAACAAAAACTTTTGGATGAAAAAGAGAGGTCATGATACAATTGTCCTTTCAGCTCCCAAGTACTGGGATTGCTGGTCGTACTTAGCTTGTGGTCTGATACTTGTCTCCCACTTAAAATCAATTATAACCCATCAAATCCAAGTTCCCACCTTAGGGCGTTCAAAACCTTTTCACAAAGGACATGTTATTTTTGTTCTATCTCAATATAAACAACACTTAAGTCTCCCATGCGCGAGCATACAAACAACATTTAACTGTTAGAACGTAAACGTTAACATCATCCATTAAAAGAACCAACATATATGTTTTTCTACCATGAACTACGAAACTCTGATTTTCTCATTGCACTATGAGGATACGTAGGCACGAGGGTCCAAATCCTTGGTAAGCAAACTAATTTAATACTTATTTTCCCCTTTTAACATGTCGCAAGTAACCTTTAGATAATAACACGCATTCACGCAAAGAACAAGCAAAACGGTTCCCGTTGAGTATAAAAAATATGAGGGGTGCTAACACCTTCCCCTTGCATAATCGACTCCTGAATCTGCTCTTGGTTGTGACAACCATCTTCTTCTCTTTTAGGGGTTTTATCTATACTTTCCCTTTCCTTTGGAATAAATAAAGTTCGGTGGAGACTCTCTATTTTTTGCGGCGCGACACTATGTTATTTGTTTTTTTTGGAAAAGAGGGGGAGAAAATGAAAAAGGACACACTTCTTTGATAATGTTTTTTCTGATAATCTTTGTCTCTTGAGCACTAGCTGTGGGGAAATCTTGAAGAAGTGTTTAATCTGTGTTTTGTCTAAAAAATAATCAAAAGGGAATATTGTTTCTTTGACTGAATTATAGGGAAAATGGACAGCAAGATGTATGGAAAATGTTGTGTGACATCTTGGCGTGCGATTCTCAAGTTTGTTCAAGTTCAAAGTTTGCTCAAGTCCAAATCTCTATTTTAGTTACTTTGAAAGAAAGATTTAGATTAATTAGGAAGATTTGGAATGTTGGATTTGATTTGAAGAAGAAATCTACTCAGATGATGATGAAGACTATGTTAATTTTGTTTCATCAGGAGTTATTATAGCTTTCTGTTCTTTTGTTTCATCATGAGTTATTCTAGCTTTCTGTTCTAATATTCTAGCTTATGTTCTGATGTTATGGCTTTCTGTTCAACATTTGTGCTTATGGTTGTTGTTGATAGTTTCTAGTCCTAATTTTATGTGTGCTCTTGTCTGACAAGTTCAGTGACTCTGCTCATGGCTAATAGTAACCAAGTTGTTGCTAACTGAGCTTTGCCAAATTATGGCAAAAAAGGGGAGTAATGGTGTGTGTAGTGAAATACTAACTTGACTATTGTCTTTGTGATGTATGAGGAACTATAGGTGAACTGATATGTCCTGATGTGCTTATTACTGACTAGTATAATTGGTACTAACTGATGTGATATGTATTTTATGTACACACATGCTGAATCATCTAGCCCTCAACCTTTTGTGACTGTGTGTACTGATACCAATGCGTGTTAGTAGTAACTTCTGATCTTTGACTACTGAGTACTAACCTTTGTGTACATGCATGCCTAACTCATCTTGAAGGATTGCATGTCTATTTTTATGGAGCGTTCCGTGTAGCAAGCTCATGATATTATGTGTGTGTGTAACTACCCCATAATTTATGAATTATGCTCTGGTTTGTGTTACTTTTACTACTGCTACTGCATACTCTAACAGATTTTCTTCTATCGATGTTGGTGTTGTTCTAAGTATACCTATGATACTTAGTTGTTTTGTGATTGAAGAATTATTTTGCCAAAATTTTCCAAAGGGGTAGATTGTTGGTCCTTTTGAGATTGGATGCATTATGCAAAATAACATGTAGTTTGTTCAAGTTGTTCTGGCGCAGAAGGGACACATGTTGAACATGATGTTCCAACATGTAGGCTGTAACATGTGGTCTCTTGGAAACAAGCAGATGGAAATTGCAGTTGGTTTAGATTTCCTTTCTTAATCAGAGTGCCCTCTAGATGTAGGTGTGATTTCACCGAACTGGGTTACCAATCTCTTGTGTTATTTTACAGTTTTATGCATTGTTTATTATTACTGTCAAACTTCTCTTAAACTGATTTTAAAAGTTGGACAAGTTGTCTCAACATATGATCCAACATATGTCCCATGAGGAATAAAATTTCAAATTGCAAGACAAGAGAGAATAAGCACCTAGACAAAAGAAAAGAACAAGTTAAATATTATGTTTCATCACCAAAACTAGAAACCAAGGCAGACCATGGTAACAACAGCAACATGAACAACATGAAGAAGACCAATAGAAACATAAAAAATGACCACAGAGCAAACAATGAAAACAACAATGTTGGTGGAAATGTTGTGCAATAACAATCCAAGATGGCTAGCTCATATAACCAAGCCGCAGTGGAATGACCGTCAAACTGAGATGAAAACCAATTTATTACAAATTCTTTATGCTACACCTTTTGAAGGATTAGATCATGAAGACCCTTATACACATGTCACAAAATTCTACAAGTTGTCGAACACACCCAGAGCTCCAAAAGTTAAGGAGGATGTGATATTCAGGAGATTGTTTCCACATTCTTTGATTGGCAAGGCTATAGAATGATATATAGATCAACCAACATAATTGATGACCATTTGGAACTCGTTGGAAGAATTTTTTTTTGGATAAGTTCTTTCTTCACAACAAGTTCATGAATGCAAAATCCACCATTGTTGGTTTCTCTCAAGGTGCAACAAAAATTTATGTGAAGCGTGAGAGAGATATAAATCCATATTGAGGAAGTGTCCAAACCACGACTTTGATGATCTCACACATACACACATCTTTAGAATTGAATTACAACAATGACCAAAGGTGTTGCTTGATGCTACTATTGGGGGTTCTTTAATGTCAAAAAGCATAGAATATGAAATTAAAATAATCAAGAGAATGACGCTAAGTGACCATCAAGGTCAATATAATAAGAACCTAACTCAAAGAAAAAATGGTATCGTGGAGTTGAATACCAATAATGCAATTATGACACAAAACGAGTCGTTAATACAAATAGTATATGAGCTTACAAAGCAACTCTCAGAACTGCCGAAACAATCTAAAGAACTTCATAAAGCACCAAAGCAAAGATATATTATATTATGTGAATTATGTACTGGTGACCATCCTATTGGATTTTGTCCACTGACCGAAGAAGAAATCAACTATGTCAACAATCAACAAAGGCCAAAACAATATCAAAATAATAAGCGGGGGAAATAATTACAATCGATGGTGGAGATCAATAGCAGGTCCGTCCAACCAACAACTGTACCAGAACTATACCGATGTTCCTCTTCAAAATGATAAATTATCAAAATTGAAGAACACCTTGAACCAATTCATACGAATGTCAATGGCCAATCAAAATAAACATATGCTTCTATCAAAAGCCTAGAAACAAAATTTTATAATCATGTAAAACATATATTAGATCAACAAAAAGAACACTATAAAGATGTTACAACCAAAAGCGGCAAATGATTACCTTATTTTTCTTGAAGGAAACAATGTCTCTGAATTTTCCAATGTAAAATTTATGCTGGATAGAAAATTCAATATCAAAGATTTGAAAAACCTTAAATTCTTCTTTGGTTTTGAAGTAATCTAATCCTCCCAAGGAATATAATTATGTCAAATAAAATATAGCATTGACCTTCTACAAGAGACCGACATTCTTGGTGCCAAACCAACACCCACTTCTATAGATCCATGCCACAAACTGACTTTTGACTTTTGTATATGATACACACTTGGAGGATCCCACAAGTTTCACAAGCTTAATTGGGAAGTTATTATATGTCACACACTCAAGACATGACATTAGTTTTTATGTTTGCAGGTTAAGTGTATTTTTGTCCAAACCAACATAGACACATATGCAAGCTGCCATTAAAAATACTCAAACATATCAAACATGCACCAACAAACAAACTATTTTTTAGACACAAGTCTCTCCTCACTTTGAATGGCTTCACAAACTTAGACTAGGTACCTGCATTAACACTAGGAGATCAACTACTGTATTTTATTTTTTACCTAGACTCATCCCTCATGTTGGAAAAGTAAGAAACAACAAATTGTCTCACAATCCTCCTCATTGGTCGAGTATATTGCACTGACCAATGCAACATGTGAAGTCATGTGGTTTCTTTATTTATTACAAGATTTTTGCATTACTTACTTCAAACCAGTTACAATTTTGTTATTACAAATGTCAGCCATACGCATTGTTAACAACTCGGTATTCCCTAAACAAACAAAATATATAAAAATGGATTGTCGCCTAATTACGAACAAAATACAAGAGAAGATCATCCACTTCATGCCAAGACATTATCTCAACAAAGTTGAATATGTTTTCACCAAGCCCCTTCCTCTTGGTCCATTTTCTGATTTACTCAGCAAGTTTTAAATGATTAATATGTATTTCAGTGTGAGGGAGTGTGTTAACCTCAATCAATCTTAGTTTTATTATTAGTGAGTTAATTGTTCGTTAAGTTAGATAGAAATTATTTATATTTGTTTGTTAGTCTGAAATTCCTAGATATTGATAAGGTCACAATGTGTAAATCTCAACTTTATAATAAAATTCATTTTGAATCAGTTTTATTTGCAATTGTAGTTTCTTTTTTAATTCTTTTCTATAATGCAGTTTGTTGCATTTTCTTTTGCTATATGTTAACTGATAGTACAAAGAATGAGGAGGAGGAGAGATATCGTTTATATTGGAATTTATATGAAATGTTATATACTTTACTATTAAAGGTCGTAGATTTCTTTTATACTTTTATTACATGATCAATCTAATTTAATACCCAAAATACATTTCATAACAAGTTTTTTTTTCCTTAAATTATTTTGATAACATTCGGACTTTAGTTAATAATATGATGCTTCATGTGCTCATAAAAAAAAAAATAAGTCAACCAATGAAGTGGCTGGTATAATAATGGTTTAGTAATAATCAGGTTAGTTTCTGAAGTTTATGGTCAACTAGTAATCGATGAGATAACACCTAAAAAGAGATTAAAACACTTTTTTCATAAGCGAGATTAAAACACTTACTTGAGAGAATTCAATTAGAAAAGTAGCAAAAGTCAAATTCAACAGTAATAATAGTTGCAGTTCGAACTACACAAGAAACTGCCGGAATTTTTTGAACTGAACATGATCCATAGTAAAATCCTATACCACAAAACCAAATGAAGACTATTTGCAGTAGCATAACTAACCGATTTTGCAGCTACCACAAGTTAGTTTCTTGCCAGCTCTTTGAATTATTCTTATTGAATTAGAACGGATAGTTGTTGGTGATTGCGGTTCAGTGGATGGAACATCATCGGGCCACTTCAGTTCAAAGTACATTAGGCTCTTTCGTTCTTCAAGCTCTGCGATTTCTGAAATGTATCCCTCCATCTTCTCACCCGCTACTGCCTTGCCCGTTTCCAACGGTTGTCGGATTATAGCCTCAATCCTGGCCTTAGAACCACCACCAGATGTTTCTGCTTTATCCTCTGCCTTTTCATTGTCCTTGGCCACTTTTTTGTTTTCTTCCTCAACCCCCTCTGATATCTTCAGCGCCTGAGAACTCATCGTCATCCTGTTCATGTCCTGAATTCGCCTTATTAACGGAGTCCCATCTCCTTCGTCATCATCTTCAGATGAAACAACTACCATCCCCATCTTGCCCCTGTTTTGTAGGCTTTCGTTTAACTTTGAAGTGGAGGGAACCGGGGTCTCAATCCGGATGTTCAATCTATTGCAAAGACCAACCATCTCATCCACACAAACAGTGATATTATCCTGAAGCACCTGTAAACAAATAAAAAGTTAAGAACCTCATTATCTATGAAGCCCTGACACAAACTTTGACACTTGACACGACCTTAGCACATCGACATTAGTAATAATTAAAGAAAATGAATCAATTGAATATAACCGTACATGTTACTGTCTTACACTCTAAGCTCGTTACAATAATTTTTAGTGTATAAACTATAATTGTACTGATTCTAAAAATGTGTGTTTTATACACCTACATTATAACAGTATTGCTCTTGATTTCTTTTTTGATAAATGGATAGATACAATCAGAGATAACATGCTATGCATTTAATTTTTCAATCAACATACCTTTGGGAAAACTCTGGAAACTGTGAAGGGAACTACAATTTGTCTATACAGTTTGGGATATGCAATTTTGGAAGCAGCCAGAAAAGCGGAGATTGTTATCATAGTAGGATAATAGTCAACAAAGGTGTGCTCTGCAGAATAGAAGAAAAAAATCCAATCAATATTATATATTCTCAATGTTGGAGAAATAAAAATATATTGTCATATGATATGCGAGTTTCTGTTTACCTCCTTGAGCTTGAACTATTATCTCATTGATGCAACGACGTTTAAAACCACCGTAGTTTTCGAAGTAACGGTAGTAGAAGTCCAGAAAGGTGAAGGGAGTCACCGGTAGTATTTCCCACTCAAGCTCACGGAGAATGAGAAGCTCTGTTCTCATTACCATTTGATGACTTATCCTCACATTCACATCCTTATAATGATTAATCAAAAACTGATCAATTGAGAAGTCTTTTATCCTCAGCTTGGCAGATATGGTGAGACAAGCTAGAGCAATCAAACGGACTTTTTGAGTATCAATGAATCCTTCAACATCCTTATAATCAAAAACCAAAGAGTTTTCAGTTTTAACATAAAGAAAAAGAAACTTGAAAATATCAAGAAGGAGAATAAACATATATATGTTACCTCCAAGATCGAATCGGACTTGGAAAAAAAGCGATCAAAATAGTTCATAGCAAGATACGGAATAAGTGTATCAGGATCAATCCTCCCCGAGAGCTGTGTGTAACAAAATATGCAGGAAAAAATCAGCACAACAACTACAAGATTTGGAAAACTGTATCAAATCAACACATTCATTCATTTTAAGATTGCAAGATAAACAAAATTTTCATTCAAAATGACACAGATCCAAAAAGGAAATTGAACACAAAAATTTCTCAGGAAACAAATCACAACATAGATCTGAAATTTTCATTCAAAGTGAAACAAAGCAAACACATGAAGCAGATAGTGAAATTTTCATCGAAAAAGGAAATTCATAAAGTTTACAACAATCGAAACAGTAAACTCGAAATTGAAGTTAAACACAACAAATCAAATAAAGATTCAAAGCAAGAACGAAACTAACTAATAACAGAACAAACAAAATTCTCATGAAACAAAAAGCAGATCTGAAATCAATCAAATCATCAAAGAAATCAAAGAAAGCGAAGCTTCAAACCATCACTTACCTTGCTGATTATTGCAACGGCGTGCCTGCGGAGAAAAATGTTCTTAGCGCTTCTGAAGAAGGTTTCTTTGGGCATGAATAACTCTTCTATATCGAAGTAGCCATTTACAACATCCTTTTCCTTTTCAGTAAGTTCGGCGAACCCGCTCTTGGAATCCATTGTTGGAAAAGCTTCAGAATTTTCCGGCAAGGTGTGAAGATTGAAGAACTTAGGATTATTTGCTTCTCAAGAAAATGAGAATTGAAAGAGAGTGAAAATGAAAATCTCTATGCGTTGGGCTTAGTTCACTGCTTTGGGTTTCTCTCTCTAGGCGGTTATAACGACTTAACTGAATGGAGGGAAAGCCCGCGAAATTTTGAGCTTTGTGATTCGGTATTTTGCAACGACGTCGTAAAATAGCTTTATTTAAATTTGATAATTTGTTGTTGAAGTGATTAATTTGGCCTTGATTTTAAAGTAGGTAAATTGAGTTAAAACGTTTATAATGGATGATATAATAAATTTTATTTTTACCTATTTTATATGAGAATTAAATTCAATTATGTTTTTAAAATTAATTTGTTATGAGAAAAAAAATACACTAATAATATAAAGTATTTTTACATTATCAGTTAATCACGAACATATTAAATCATATTTTTAATTTTAAATACATGATAAAATATTATAATTCTATTTAATAATAATTTAAATATAATTTGCTCTTGTGCAGTACCTTTAATCATATTTATTATTAAAATATGATTCTGTTAATAATTTATTTATGATGAGTGATTTTGGATATCGATTTTATTTTATTTATTTATTTATTTATTTATTTATTTTTTAAGTTTGTTTTCAAATTAATTAAAAAAACCGGTCTTAACTAATTTGAATATCAATTTTAATTCATTTAAAACCAACCGTCCAAAAACCAAAACCAAATTATAATATTTTACACTCCTAAATATTTATAAATGTTAGATTTTTATAAATTTTGGACTTCACAAATTTAATTACTTCTAAAATATCAATTATTTTTAAGGATGCATTATTACAAAATATATTTTTAGTAATATTATATTATTATGTCATTTAATCTGCTATTATAATATCTCAAATTCGAAAGATCTGACTTTTTATTTATTTTATTAAAAGATGTGGTGATAAATTAAGTGTTACATGTTTCGAATCTAAATAACAATGTTTTTCTTTTTTTTCGTATTAAAAAGTGTGTCTCCCTTAAATTTATAAGTTAAATAAAAATTGAAAAATGTTTAATTATGGTTCTATTTATTCATCGTGGTAACATGTTATGTATTTCACTATGGTTGTTCTTATCAACCACGGTGAATGACTTTCCTGTCAATTAAAATAAAACATATTCTTTATTTCATTCATAACATATGCCCTAAACGAACTAGACAACGACGATAGCGAACTCTTCATCTTCATCGTCTTCATTTTGTGTTCACCATCTTCATTTATTTGGAACAAGAATCTTCACCATCTTCATTCATTTGAAACGAAAATCTTCACCATCTTTATTTTGTGTTCACCATCTTCATTCATTTGGAATAAAAAATTTCACCATCTTCATTTTGTGTTATCATCTTCATTCATTTGGTCTAGTGGCGGAACTGAGGGGGGACGTGGGAAGGCCACAACCACCCCTCAACTTTTTATTTATTTTTAATTCATATATATTAAATTACTAAAACATCCTTATTTTAAATTAAAATTAATTTTTCTTTTTTCTTTTTCATTCAAAGTTAGGTTAAAATACAGATAAGGTAAAAAGCTCATACCTTTCCTTTCTTTCTCATATGGGTTTGCTACCGGCACCGGAATCGGAACAGATTAAAGTGATCGACATCTAACAGGTAAACAACTTTATTCATTCTTCTTTTATAAAAAGTAACAAATTAAAGTGATTGCTTGATTTGTGTTTTTGAGATTTTTAGGGTTCTTCTTTCTTGATGTGTTAAAATAATCTATATGAGGTTTATTAAGTCAATTCATAACACTGTAATTTACAAATATAGTTATACACTGTAATAAGGTTTATTTAATCATTGTTGCTTCTAATTTCTAATAGTGAAGTTACCGGTATTTGAAAACGGATTAAAGTTGATTAATTAAGTTTATTCTTTTTTTTCTCTTTTAATTTTTATGTTCTCTAAATTGATTTTTGGATCTGATATGATATTATAGGAAGAGTAAAGATGAATAATAGGAAAATTGATTCTTTTTTCAAAAGGAAAACATGTGAAATTGAAAGAGAAGAGAGAGATGAAGAAATTATAATCCCGACATCCGAATCTGAAACAGTTCTTGAGAATCCAACAATTGAAGAGCATCATCATGGTTTTGAAAATTCTTTGGAACACGATCCTGGAAAGTATCCTCCGATTTGGCAATATCCATCAAATCAAGTGGATGCAATACGAAGAGCTTATCTAAAATGGGGTCCATATCAAATTCATTTAGAAAACTATCCTTTGTCCGGTAACGAGGATCATCCGAGAAGGTTTCAACATACTTGTTTTAGCATATTTCCATCATGGTTAGAATATTCACCATCTGAAGGTGCTGCATATTGCTTACCATGTTACCTTTTTAGCAAAAAACTAAGTGGACGTCCCGGATCACTTGTCTTTATTTCTATGGGTTTTAGAAATTGGAAGAAAGTTAGGAATGGAAAACATTGTTCCTTTCTTAAACACATAGGGAAGGATCCTTGCTCACCACACAACAAAGCAATGAAAGCTTGTCAAGACTTGTTGAATCAAGATGGTCATATTAGAAATGTTATTCAAGTGCAAAGTTCAAGTCAAATAATGAATAATCGGTTACGACTCAAGACTTCAATTGACACTGTTCATTGGTTAACACTACAAGCTTGTGCTTTTAGGGGTCACGACGAAAGTAGCAAATCAAGAAATCAAGGTAACTTTCTTGAGTTACTGAAACTTTTAGCATCCTACAATGATGAAGTTGCAAAAGTTGTGTTGGAAAATGCTCCACAAAATTGCAAGTATACTTCACATCAAATTCAAAAAGAGCTCTTGCAAATTCTTTCTAGTAGGGTGAAAAAGAGTATTCGTGAGGAAATTGGTGATTCCAAATTTTGTATCGTTGTTGATGAAGCTCGTGATGAGTCAAAAAAGGAACAAATGGCTCTTGTATTAAGATTTGTTGATAAACTTGGTTTAATACAAGAGAGATTTTTTGATGTGGCATATGTTAAAGACACCACATCTTTAACTCTTAAGGAAGCAATATGTGATATACTTTCTCGACATAACCTTGATGTTTCTAACATTCATGGCCAATGGTATGATGGTGCTAGCAATATGAGAGGAGAATGGAATGGTTTACAAGCCCTCTTTATGAAGGATTGCCCTTATGCATACTATGTTCATTGTTTTGCTCATCGATTGCAACTTGCATTAGTTACATCATCAAGAGAAGTCAAACCTGTTCATAAATTTTTTGAGAAGCTGATCTTTGTTGTGAATGTTGTTTGTTCTTCTACAAAGCGTCATGATGAGTTACAAGCTTCCCAATTAGAAGAAATTGGTTATTTGTTAGAGATTGATGAGATTGTAACTGGTAAAGGTGCAAATCAAGTTGGTACATTGAAACGAGCTGGAGATACTCGTTGGGGATCACATTACAATTCAATTTCTAGCTTGATAAACATGTATGAAGCAACTTGTTTAGTTTTAAATTTTTTTGCAAAAGATAGAGGGAGTTATGCTACACGTGGGGATGCAAATAGTTGTTACAATTACTTGAAGGCATTTGATTTTATATTTATTTTGCACTTGATGAAAGAAATCATGGGAATAACATATATGTTTTGTCAAGCCTTACAAAAAAAATCAAGATGTAGTTAATGCTATGAACTTGGTTCGTTCAACAAAACATCTTATTCAAGGTTTGCGAGAAAATGGTTGGGATATATTGTTTACTAAAGTGTATCTTTTTGTGAAAAGCATGGTATTGAGATTCGTGATCTTAATGATGTTCATTCAAAAACAAGATTTGGACGCTCCCGTCTTGAATAGAATCAAGTCACAATTCAACATTACTTTAAAGTTGAAATCTTTTTCACTATCATTGACAAACAGTTACAAGAGTTGAATAGCAGATTCAGTGAGCAGACAATGGATTTGTTAACTCTTTCTTGTTCTTTATCTCCTAAGGATGGATATAAAGCTTTTAGCATTGATACTATTTGTTCTTTAGTTGAAAAATATTATCCTATGGATTTTAGTGATCAAGAGAAGAATAATTTGCAATTTCAACTCCAACATTTTCTATTTGTTGCTTGTCAAGCATCAAACTTGAATAATTTACCAACTATTCAAGAACTATGTTCTGAAGGTGAGAAAAAACAAGAAAGGGGGGGTTTGAATTGTTTGGAAAAATAAGCGCTTTTCAAAAAGAAAATCACACAAGGATTTTATACTGGTTCGCTTATAACACAAAGCTACTCCAGTCCACCCGGCCAAGGTGATTTCGCCTTCAACAAGGACTTAATCCACTAATCTTGAAAGATTACAAACAACGTCTAAGATAAAAATCTCTTAGCCCTCTCAAGTATACAGACTACACAGAGTCACTTGAGGAAATCAACAAACAATAGAAGAAAGATTTATGTAATCTAGAGTGCTTCTAAGAAAGCAAAAATATTACAATAGTATGAACAAAGTGATTCACGTTATAAGCAAAAGCTTCGTGAAGATTTAGAGAGCAAGAGTGTTTTTCTTGAGTGTTGATGTTTCAGTATAATTTTGGCTTGTTGGCTTGCTAATCGTTCAAGGTTGATTTGCAGCCTATTTATATATTCGTTGAAGTAGTAGTTGAAACTGGTGGATATTGAGATGAAGTTACGCCATCACATAAATAGCTTCTGCAGGATGACTTTTTCTTCTTGAATTGACTACTTACCACAAGTAGTATTTTCTTTATTGAGATTGGAGATTAACGTCTCTTTCTCAATTAGGAAATCCATTTGCAAATCTTTTCTTGACTTCAACGTTACTCTTTCATGATTAGCAATTCCATGCTCAGAGTTTTTGTGTATCTGGAGAATCTTGAAATCTTGTTTCTGATGTTGATCTCTTGAGTTCAGATAGCGCTGAGAACTTCTGGAGTTAGACAACCGTTGTTCAGAGTCAGAACTTCTATAGCGTATTCTTGTTCAGATGCTACTAATGTATTGCTGTTTTGCTCAGAGTTAGACTTTCTTGAACGTGTCTCCACTTCAGATGCTTCTGATCATTTGATAATTTGTATCTGATCTAGTTTTGTATCTGATGACATCATCAGATTTCTTCCTTCTTTCTTTAGAATCCTGCACACTTAGAAACTTTTCGTTAGGGTGCCATTTTTGGTTTCATCCTTTGTTATCATCAAAATCAAGGAATCTGTTGTAGAACAATTTTTGTTCTTACAATCTCCCCCTTTTTGATGATGACAAAACAACCTTAATTAGCAGATGAAACATGAATAATATTAGATCAGATAGACAGAAGCTCCCCCTGAGATAATGCTAGGGAGTTCAGAAGTTCTTACCAGAGTTTCTTAAGTACAGAGGTTTCTGAAACTTTCTGCAATTTCTTAAGTCCAGGTTAGATAAATTTTATTTTTAAGAAAAAATAAATATGTTGCAGAATGCTTAAGGTATTAGACAATGTTTTCATCAGAGCTATTAATTACTTCTCCCCCTTTTTGTCAGAATCAAAAAGACATAGTAGAAAATAAGTAAAGAGAAAAACTGGAATTCATAGATAGAAGCACAAAAGCAACAGAAGCTAGAAAAACATCAGATTCAGAGAAAATAAAAACAACAGGCAAGCAGACAAAAAAAATAAATCCTAAGTGCCTAAGGGTTCGGAGGCGGAGGCATTCTCTAAAGCAACATAGCAAGCATGTTCTGGATGTTGTCGTTGACAGTATCTTGCTTGTCCATTCTGGCCCGGAATTCATTCTGATCTTGCTTGAGTTCTTTCAGAGTCTGAAGAACCGTAGGAATCACAGAAGATGACTCCCCCAGAGTCAGAGCCTTCTGAGCTTCAGCTTCAGCAGCAGCTTGAGCTTCTGCATCTGCCAGAGCCTTTGCTTCAGCTTCCTTTTGCCTTAGGATTTCAGCTTCCTTAGCAAGTCTTTCTTCTTCTAACCTTCTTGCTTCTTCTGCTTCTCTGGCAATTCTCTCTTCCTCAAGCCTTCTGGCTTCAGCTTCTCTGGCAAGTCTCTCCTGGAGTCTTGCCTCAGCATCTCTGATGTAGCCATTTCTGACTTGTTCAGAGATGCCCTTCAGTCTAAAGGCCTCAGATGTCATCCAGCCAATGACTCTGTTCCAGTGTGTCCTTACAGATTCAGGATCATCACTGATTTCAGAGTTAGTGACCAGAGAATCGACCTTTTGAACTGAAGCCTCTGCAATCATCAAGATGACTTCCTTTAGGGTAGGTGTAGAAAGTTCAGGTTCAGGTTCTGGTTCAGAGGTATGAGGTGGAGGGCTGAGATTTAAGGTTTGAGGTTCAGATTCTGACTCAGGTTGGGGTTCAGATTCTGCTTCTGGTTGAGGGTCAGATGTTTGAGGTGAAGCATAAAGAGGGTTTAAATCTAAAGGTTCGGATTCTGGTTCTGATTCAGCGGAGATGTTTGGTGGGTTGATATCAGAAGTGGGATGGTCAGAGGGTTGGTTTTCAGAAGGTATGGTGGTTGTTTGTTGTGGTGGAGGTGAAGTTGCTTCAGATTGTGGTTGTGTTTGTTGTGAAGCAAGTCTATGAGCATAAATGGTGGCTATGGTTGGGGAATCAGGATCAGAAAATTCTGGGTCAGATGAGAGGGAAACATATGGGGGTGATTCTGGTGCTAAGGATGATGAAGATGAAGTGCTTTGGTGGGTTTGTTTAGGTTCAGAGGGAGGTATGAATGTACGGGCTATATTTAGAATTGGTGTAGGTTGGGAGGTTCTGGTGATTGAGGGTGAAATATCAGAGGTGGTATAAATAGGTTGTGAAGAGAGAGGGTTAGAGGAAGCCATCAGAGGATTAGAGGTTACAGGAGGAACAGACTTACCAGTAGAGATATTCAGAGGCGCTGAAGATTTGCTTCCAGAAGTTTCTCCGAGTCTGGCCTTCTTTGCCTGAGATGCTACCTTCTTTTCAGAAAGACCTCTCTTGTATCTGACGAAGTCTTCTTCAGAGTCCAGACAGTCATCGAGGCTGAAATCAGAGACGTCAACACCTTCTTCCAGCAGACGATGAAGGTAGATAGCAACAGCGTCTCTGGGTTCATTCTTGAAGAATCTGGCAAGGCCATGAGGCATCTTCCTCTGATCTTTCAAACTATCCCAGGATGTATCCAGAGTTGGCCTGACTTGAATTTTCTTGATTATCCCCATACTCTTGAGGTTTCTGGCATTCAGAGGCTTCCCAACATCTATTGCCAGATCATCCATCAGTTTTGTCTTTTCCAGATGGTCTACCAGTCCATGCTCAATGAAGACGTCAGATAGCAATCTTCCCAGAGGAATGTAGGATCTGGGCTTCATGTTGTTTCTGGTTTCTCTGACTGAATCTCTCAGATATCTGAAGAGGAGAGAAGGGAGACAGATCTTTATACCCTTCTGAATGCAGTACAGAATGCATTTCTGGTCTGCATTGATGTAGTCAGATGAGTTAGAGGTAGGACGGTGGTGAATGGTTCCCAGAATAATCTTCAGCCACACTCTGAGGTTCTGGTGTAGCTCTTTGTTTTTAGAAGGGTTTCCTTCAACGTTGGGTTTGAAGATTGTTGGGTTGATAACATCTGTAATGCGCTTTGACCTAGGAGGAATGTTGTAAATCCTTTTTCCTCCACTTCGCTCCATGTTCAACAAGGAGGCAATAGACCCTTCAGTAATAACAATCTTCACCCCCAGAACATATGAGACGATGAAGTTGTCATCTGCATCTGCATGTCTCCAGAACTCCTTGACGAGAAGTGGGTAAATGGGACCATAAAGTCTTTGGAAATAGTTTTCCCACCCTTGTTGACGAAGTTCTCCAGTTAGATCAACGCCATTTCTTCTTAGGTTGTCGAAATCAACAAGCGATTCGCACAACACATCCAAACCTTCAAAAGGAGTTGAAAGGTTGATATGGCGTTCTCGGTCAAGAACGTGAGGTTCTTTGTAAACAGGGGTTATGGTGACGCCTGTAACGGTTGGAATTTGAGTGTTTGAGGTTTGAGCAGTAGAAGTTGATTCCATTTGTTGTGAAAAGTTAAACACTTCTTGTTGTTGAGCGTCCATGGTGAAGAAGAAGATGAAGATTGAAGAACTTGCAGAGAATGCTTGAGAGAAGGGTTTAGGGTTTTAGAGTGAGTGAGAGTGATAAGTGTGAAATGTGAGAAAAGTGTTTATATACTCTAAGTAAAACACATGCAAAACGACACACATTCCAGCGTTAGCACAAAAATCAAAATAACACGTTTGGGGGGAAAAATGATTACAGCTAATAAATGAATGTCTAATCCCAACAGTACGCACACTGCTCTAGGAGATTTCAAACGTTCTGACCTTTGATTTCTTTTGACAGCTGTCTAGAAGTTCTAGGGTTAGACGCTTAGAGCTCCACGTGTTGATGTATCTGATCTTCAGGAATACCAAAGGATTGGTTTCTGAAGATTTCTAACTCAGATATCTTCTTAACTTGGTAGAAGTATCAGAGTCAGAGGCAGAAGTACATTTGTCTACATCAGAGTCACATTTTACATTTTCAGAGCCATATTTCACTCAGGGCAATTTTTAATGTTCAGATGTTCTAAGATAAAAAGAAATCTATCTTCAGCTAGAGGCTTAGTAAAGATATCTGCCCATTGATGTTCTGTATCAATGAACTTCAATGTTACTATCCCTTTCTGAACATAGTCTCTGATAAAATGATGTTTTATTTCTATGTGTTTGGCTCTGGAATGTAGAATGGGATTCTTACTTAAACAAATAGCAGCAGTATTATCACAAAAGATAGGAATGTTACTCTCAAAGATTTGTAGATCTTCTAGCTGATGCTTCATCCAGAGCATCTGAGTTGTGCACAGTGATGCTGAGATGTATTCTGCTTCTGCAGTTGATAGAGCAATAGTTGACTGTCTTTTGCTAGCCCAGGAGATTAAATTGTTTCCCAGAAGCTGGCAATTTCCAGAAGTGCTTTTTCGTTCTATTCTATCTCCTGCATAATCTGCATCACAATAACCCGAGAGTCTATACTCTGATGTTTTCTCATACATCAGGCCCAGGTTAGGAGTTCCTTTCAGATACTTAAGAATTCTCTTAACTGCTGTTAAATGAGATTCTCTAGGATCTGATTGGAATCTGGCACAAAGACAGACACTAAAGAGAATATCAGGACGAGTAGCAGTCAGATAGAGAAGAGAGCCTATCATACCTCGATAGAGCTTCTGACAAACCTTGTTGCTTACCTCTTCCTTTTCAAGAATGCAAGTTTGGTGCATGGGAGTTTTTGCAGAGTTGCATTCAGTCATGTCAAACTTCTTCAGAACGTCTTTAATATATTTACTTTGATGGACGTACGTGACTTCTGGAGTTTGATTAATTTGAATTCCCAGAAAGAACTTTAGTTCTTGCATTAAACTCATCTCAAATTCTGCCTGCATTAACTTAGAAAATTCTTGGCAAACAGAGATATTAGCAGAACCAAAAATAATATCATCAACATAAATCTGGCATATCATGAGATCATTATTAAGGTTTTTACAGAAGAGTGTAGAATCAACTTTCCCTCTGATAAAATTTTGTTCCAGAAGAAAATTGCTTAATCGTTCATACCAAGCTCTGGGAGCTTGTTTGAGTCCATATAAGGATTTCTTAAGTTTAAAAACATGTTCTGGAAAATTTGAATTTTCAAAGCCTGGAGGTTGATTGACATACACTTCTTCTGAAATATAACCATTAAGGAATGCACTCTTGACATCCATTTGATATAATTTAATAGAATGATTAATAGCAAAAGATACAAGAAGACGAATAGATTCTAACCTCGCGACTGGAGCAAAGGTTTCATTATAGTCAATACCTTCTTGTTGACTATAACCTTGAGCTACCAGTCGTGCTTTGTTTCTGACAACTTCTCCTTTCTCGTTCAGCTTGTTTCTGAAAACCCATCTGGTTCCAATGACATGAGTGCCTCTGGGTTTAGGAACGAGATCCCAGACATCATTCTTTGAGAATTGATCCAATTCTTCTTGCATAGCTGCCACCCAGTCGTTATCCTGAAGTGCTTCATCACAAGACGTAGGCTCAATCAGAGACACTAGTCCCAGAGGAATATCTTCAGAAGTTCTGAAGGTAGATCTTGTTCTGACAGGTTCGTCCTTGTTTCCCAGAATCAAATCTTCAGATACATTAATACGACTTTTGACTTTCTTTGGGATTTCTGGAGATTTTATTTCTTCAGAGTTGTGAGTGACAGTTGCTTCTGGAGTTTTATCAGATTCTACAAGAGTGATTTCCAAATCTGCAAACTTTTCAACTAGCTTTGACTTTTCAGGGTCAAGCTTATCATCAAATCTGACATGAATTGATTCTTCCACAATTTTGGTTTCTGTGTTGTATACTCTGTAGCCTTTAGAGCGTTCTGAGTATCCTAACATAATACCTTTCTGTGCTTTGGAATCAAACTTGTTCAGATGTTCTTTAGTATTTAATATAAAACAAGAACAACCAAAAGGATGAAAATATGAGATGTTGGGTTTTCTTCCTTTACACAATTCATAGGAAGTCTTTTCTAGAATAGGTCTTATAGAGATTCTATTCTGAATGTAACACGCTGTATTTACAGCTTCTGCCCAAAAGTGCTTTGCTACATAAGTTTCATTGATCATGGTTCTGGCCATCTCTTGGAGTGTCCTATTCTTCCTCTCTACAACTCCATTTTGTTGTGGAGTTCTAGGGCAGGAGAAATCATGGGATATTCCATTAG
This sequence comes from Lathyrus oleraceus, assembly GCF_024323335.1. Lineage (NCBI taxonomy): Eukaryota > Viridiplantae > Streptophyta > Magnoliopsida > Fabales > Fabaceae > Lathyrus > Lathyrus oleraceus. Next base: position 560,624,962 of record NC_066583.1, on the reverse strand, counting down.
AATCAAATAATTCTTCAAAATCTTTATTTTCAAATTCTCCACCATGATCACTTCTGACTCTAATAATTTTAGAGTCAAATTCTTTTTGCACTTTGGAACAGAAACTAGTGAATACAGAGTGAGACTCACTCTTGTGCTTTAGGAATTTTACCCATGTCCAGCGACTGTAATCATCAACAATGACTAGTCCATACTTCTTTCCATTAACTGATGTTGTTTTCACAGGACCAAATAAGTCAATGTGAAGAAGTTCCAGAGGCTTAGAGGTAGAAACAACATTTTTCTTTTTAAAAGATGTTTTTGAAAATTTTCCTTTCTGACAAGCTTCACACAGAGCATCTGAAGAAAACTTCAGTTTAGGTAGGCCTCTGACTAACTCGAGTTTAGTTAGCTGAGAAAGTTTCCTCATGCTAATGTGTCCCAAGCGTCTATGCCATACCCATTGCTCTTCGTGAACTGACATTAGACATTTAACATTTTGATCTTTTAAATCAGAAAGATTTATTTTGTAAATGTTGTTTTTCCTCTTGCCTGTGAAAAGGACAGAGCCATCGTTCTGATTAATGGCTTTACATGTTTTTTGATTGAAGATTACATCATAACCGTTATCACTTAATTGACTTATGGATAACAAGTTATGCATTAATCCTTCTACATAAAGAACATCAGATATAGAGGGAAGAGTACCATTACCAATAGTTCCAGAGCCTCTGATCCTTCCTTTCTGATCTCCTCCGAAACCTACAAATCCAGCGTCTTTAAGTTCCAGACTTTGGAACATAGACTTTCTTCCCGTCATGTGTCGCGATCATCCAGAGTCCAGGTACCATGACTGGTGTCTGAACTTTGCTGCATAGGATATCTGCAACATAGATAATCTTATCTTTCGGTACCCAGAATCTCTTGGGTCCTTTTAGATTAGTTTTCCCAGAGTTTCTTATAACTTTGGATCTTCTAGCATTTTTAAATTTGTGTTCTTGTGTGTGTGTGTAGTGATATGAAAAAGGAGATTTAATTTGATCACTTGTAGAAGTTTTATCTTCCTTAGGATCATACCCAATTCCCCTTTTATTGTTTTGACTTACTCCATAAATCATGGATGCCATAATACTCCTATCTATCCCATTCTTCAGAAATTCTTGAAAGGCTTCTTCATATTTATAAATAATTTTATTTGAAGTTTGTGGTGCTTGAGACAACGCTTCTTCTAATTCTGAGCTTTTTGTTTTTGCTTCATCTCTTTCTAACATTAAAGATTTGATTGTATCTTCTTGTGATAGAATTGTTATCTCAAGTTCACTACACTCTTCAAATTTAGCTTTAAGACAGCCTTTAATATTTTTAAACTTTTGTTTTAATTTCTGGTAAGAGGTAAGAGTTTCTGACAAACATGATTCTAAGTCAGATCGAGAAAGCTCAGAAAATACCTCTTCAGATTCTTCATCTGAGCTGCTGGATGTGGTAGCCATAAGTGCTACGTTGGCCTGTTCATCAGAGTCAGATTCTGATGATCCAGATTCACTATCATCCCAGGTAGCCATCAGTCCTTTCTTTGTTCTGAAGGTGTTTTTCTTGAAGCTTTCTTTTCTAGGGTTGTCTTTCTTCAACTTGGGGCATTCATTTCTGTAATGACCTGTTTCTTTACATTCATAACAGGTAATATCTTTGTTAGCTTTACCTTTTGAAGTTGACTCTGATCGATCCCCTCTGGGTCTTGGTCTTCTGAAGTTGTTGTTCCTCTTTTTCCAGAGTTGCTTAACTCTTCTGGTTAGTAGGGACAACTCTTCTTCATCATCAGAGTCTTCTGGTTCAGAATCGTCAGTATCTTCAGTTTCTGCCTGGAGAGCTTTGGTTCTGTCAGGTTTCCGTCTTTCAGATCTGGACCTTAGCGCTACGGACTTGTTCTTTTTCTGAGGCTCATCCTCCTCTAGTTCTATCTCATGGCTTCTGAGAGAACTAACAAGTTCTTCAAGGCTGATATTGTTCAGATCCTTTGACAGCTTTAGAGCAGTAACCATAGGTCTCCATTTCTTTGGCAGACTTCTGACTATCTTCTTAACATGATCTGCAGTCGTGTATCCTTTGTCTAGCACTTTAAGACCTGCAATAAGAGTTTGAAATCTAGAAAACATAGCCTCTATAGCTTCGTCATCTTCCATTTTGAAGGCTTCATATTTCTGGATAAGCGCCAGAGCCTTCGTCTCCTTGACTTGGGAGTTTCCTTCATGGGTCATCTTCAGAGAGTCAAGTATATCTTTGGCTGTCTCTCTGTTGGTGATCTTTTCATATTCGTTGTATGATATAGCATTTCGAAGTATTGTTCTGGCCTTGTGGTGATTTTTGAAGACACGTTTCTGATCTTCTGACATCTTACTCCTGGGAACTTCAGCTCCATTTAAGACTGGAGGTGTGTATCCATCTGTGACAATGTCCCAGAGGTCAGCATCATAACCCAGAAAGAAACTTTCGATTCTATCTTTCCAGTAATCAAATTTCTCTCCATCAAAAACAGGAGGCTTGGCATTGTAAGAATCTCTTTCATTTGAGTGGGCCATTGTTTTTCTCGTACTGGATCTCTCTACACGGTTAAGTGTTTGATTAGAAAATCAATAACAGAGCCGGAGCTCTGATACCAATTGAAGGTGAGAAAAAACAAGAAAGGGGGGTTTGAATTGTTTGGAAAAATAAGCGCTTTTCAAAAAGAAAATCACACAAGGATTTTATACTGGTTCGCTTATAACACAAAGCTACTCCAGTCCACCCGGCCAAGGTGATTTTGTAACACCCTTCTAAAATACCCCAAATATTTAATAACAACAACAAGTATATATCAGAGTAAATACACAAAACAAGGGTGTCACATCTTCGAAAATAACATCTGTCATGCTCTTCTATTATATCAACCATAAAACATTTCAAAAATACGCAGCGGATAGAAATTATGTCAACCAATTAAACGTATAACATATTACATGAAAAATAGTTCAACAACCGACAATAAACAATTAAAACATCCCGTCCCGATGTTACATCTATCAGAGCATGACCCACAACGGAGACTACACTAGACTCCAAGCATTAGCTTCTACTCACTCACTTCTCGTTACCTGAAAAATAGTTGTAAGGGTGAGTTCTTCAATCGATATAACAAACATTATAATTTATCATGTTATGTTAAGTAATTTAACACGTTTCATCACCCAAATCAGATTACACATTCAGTAACAGCACATCAACTTCAATATCATACTCAATAACAACATAAAATGCAACTCAATGAGACTCGACTCGTCATGCATGTGGTACCAATCGGAGTAAAACTCCCAACTTAGAATCATTGCCATTTTAGTGGGCATCAAGGCATAAGCCTTCAACTTTCAACTTAAAATTTTGCCAATCCAGGCCAACGTGGTGTGAGCAAAGCTCCGACTTAATGCATATGAATGTACATGGCATACACGACTTCAACTTTCGACAACATAATAATAACAACAACACAACAACATTTTCAACAAAATCAACTTGAAATCAACTTTGGCTCATCAAGCCTACAACTCAGTATTTTCAACAACTTTAACACAACTTGTTCTGGACTGGGCCACGACACTTAGCACGGCACGGCCCAATGCTCGCCAAGCCCACGTCCAAACGACCGTATCCAAGCGACCACGAGGGCACGTCAGGTGAACGACCGTCCGCCCGGAGAATGTCTCCCCGGCCCCTTAAATACGTGTCGGACAACGAGCGGGTCCTCCCCATATGATCTCCATCCACTCATCGTCAACCCACGCCGCGGGCACCTAAGTTGTGTCGGGCAGAGCCATAACGGCATCCCACTCACCACGTCACCCAACTCCCCTATATTGTCTCCTTAGGGATAGGGGCAGTTGGACCAGGGGGCAGACCTTGGTCTAGGTCTTAACGCTTCTTACGCGTCCCCTGGCAGCTCCTCCTTGGGCCTAGCTAATCCAGCCCATTAGGAGCCTTGGCCCAGCGCTGGGGGCTCAATATAAATACCCCTTTCATGGCAAAGGGGCAGGTATGCTAACTCACACTCTGATAATCTCATTCTGTACCTTTTCTGACTTAAGCGTTGGAGCACCTTGCAGGTACACCCCCCTCTCATTTCATTCTCCGGCCCATTCACCAAGACCTTGGAAGGCCCTCCTGATCAGGTGAGATCAGTGGCGCCGTCTGTGGGAACTAGCTATCCCCATCTTCATCAAACGAGGATCAAAAGCTCATTTATTTCTGTCCTTCCAACATGGCCGGAGAACAACATAGCGATCACAGCCGTCCCCTCGTCAACTACAACATGGACGACGGCCCGCCATCCCATGAAGCGGACGTTCGGGACGGTCATCCATCCACCCCGTCTCCAGAGCCCCAAAACAACGGAGATGCCTCTCACGCCCACAATTTAGGGGCAGAGACATTTCATCCCATTCCCGTTCCCGTTGAAGGAGACGCCGTAATGATTGCCATGGTGAATGCCCTCAATCAGGCCGGTTCTATGCTCCACCAGCAGCACGAACGAATCATGGCCCTCGAAGCCGAACGACAAGAGGCCCGGCCCCAGCCGGTGAGTAGGATACAACAACGTTCGGAGCCCACGAAGAAGCGAGGACGTCGCTCTCCCGAACCCCACGCCAGCAGGGCACGCGCCCATCGTGACGGTGGTCGAGCGAGAACATCACCAAGGCGCGGGCACAGCCCCGACAACAACGAACGGTCTCCCTTAAGGAGCGACGAGGAAGATTTGCATTGCCCCCTATCTCGGGCAATAATGGAAGCCCCGCTCCCCAAAGGCATGGAGAAACCGCCAAACCTAGCTGTGTACGACGGGACTACAGATCCCGACGATCACGTCGACAACGTCAACGCGATGCTCGACTACCGCAATGATATAACCGGGCACCTAAAATGCCGACTGTTCTCAACGACCCTCAGGAAAGGGGCCATGGCCTGGTACAAAAGCTTGGCCCCTGAGTCCATTACGTCATGGAGAGTCATGAGGTCCATGTTCACCCGGCACTTTACAGCTTCCCGTCGTCACCCCAAGACTGAGGCGACCCTTGAAGCCATAGTGCAGAAGAAGAATGAAACACTGCGCTCATACATCGAGCGATTCAACCAGGAAGCTGTCGAGGTAGATACCACCGAGCACATGAAGAAGTATCTCCTCGAGAGAGGTCTCTTACCCGGCAGTGAACTTAGCAGAGCCGTAGGGATCGAACCTCCCCGCACCTTAAACGAGCTCCTGCATAAAGCCCAGGCCTACATCAGATACGAGGAAAAGCAGGTGGCACACAATGCCCGCAGCGGACGTAACGCTGGGGAGACCGAGCACTCAAAACGCGAGGACACGAGCATTTCCCGTCGCAACGGAGACAAACGAAGAGAAGAAAGACCTCGCGAGCTCCGGGAAGGAAGAGGCCCCGCGGGCAGATATAGCGAGTACACCTTACTGACAGCTCCTCGAGAGCGTATCCTCGCAGAATGTATCAACTCTGAATTTAAGCAGGGCAGGGTCAGGTTCCCAAAACCGTCTGCACCAAAGCCCCACACCGACAAATCAAAGTACTGCCGGTTCCACAGAAGTCACGGGCACGTGACCGAAGACTGCGTCCACCTGAAAGATGCGATTGAAATTTTAATCCAGGAAGGGCACCTGAAGCAGTACACGAGGAAGAACGAAGCTCCCAGACACGACGAGCCAGAGAAGAAGAGACCCCGGGAAAACACACCCCCCGACAACTCTCCCTATCAAGTGGCCCTCTGCGTGTCACGACCGGAAGATTTCTTCCTCCCCGAACCATTGCCCGAGGGCAAGATCACTGCACTCAGCCCCTGGGAAGACTTCCCTACCACACTGGTGATATCAGGAGGAGGAACTAACGGGGAATCCGCGACCCTCTCCGTCAAACGTAAGTTCGACGAACTCCTACTGACTGCCCCCGAGCAGAAAGCGACATTGACAAAATACCGGGGAAAATCCAACCCAATATCCTTCTTCCTGGAGGAACTCCCGGGCGGATCCCCGAACTCGGCCATCCCACTATTGATAAGAGCAAAGATGGCCCGATTCGACGTACGACGCATCCTGGTCGACGAAGGCAGCTCAGTGGATATCATGTACGTCCACCTCTTCAAGACTCTGAAGCTAGACAAGACCAACTTAGCCCCCTACGTCGGATCAGATCTCCAAGGATTCAACGGAGCAACAACCAGACCGTGGGGATATGTTGAGCTCCTCGTCACCTTCGGCGAACAAGAAACGGCCAGGGAAGTCAAAATCCAATTCCTGGTCGTAGACTGTCCGTCTCTCTACAATTGCATCTTTGGACGCCCGACACTGGCCGAACTCACTGCGGTCCCATCCACCGTCCACCTGAAGATGAAATACTACACCAAATTGGGACGTGTGGTCACCATCCATGGTGACATCGAAGCAGCCCGACGATGCTACGACGCCGCAGTAAAAGGACAGGCCGTAGTCAGCACGAAGAGCAACCGCAACAACAAAAAACTCAAGACCGAGGATCTTGCCCGAGGAGTCAACGCCATCGACCTCGACTGTCGCATCGGGCTGGACGAGACCGAAGAGGGGAGGTTCCCCAAGGAACGCTCTCTCGAACACCCGGTCCGACCAATCCCCGACGGGGAGTTCGAACTCATTCCTCTTGGGGACGATCCGGAAAGGACGGTGAAGATAGGTAAGGGACTACCCGAGGAAACAAGAGAAGAGCTAGTAGCATGCCTCAAAGAGAACTCCGACCTCTTCGCGTGGAATGCCGCAGAAATGCCCGAGCTGGACCCCGAGATCGCGTGTCATAAGCTAGCTGTAGACCGGGCAGCCAAGCCCATAGCACAGCGTAGACGCAAGCAATCGCCCGAAAAGGCAGAGGCTGCCGAGCGAGCTGTAAAAGACCTCTTAGAGGCAAATTTTATTTCTGAAGCCCAGTACACAACCTGGCTCTCTAATGTAGTCCTCGTTAAGAAAAATAATGGAAAATGGCGTATGTGTGTTGATTATACTGATCTTAATAGGGCTTGCCCGAAAGATGCTTTCCCCCTCCCTAATATAGACTCGCTCGTTGACAACTCTGCAGGTTTTAAACTCTTGTCCTTCATGGACGCATATAGTGGATACAACCAGATCCCTACGTCGCCCGCAGACAAGAAACACACAGCATTCATGACCCCAACGGGCAATTACTATTACAACGTGATGCCGTTCGGGCTCAAGAACGCTGGCGCTACATACCAACGCATGATGAACAAAGTCTTCAAAGACGAAATAGGGGACATGCTCGAAGTATACATGGACGACATGATCGTCAAATCACACGAGGAGATAACCCATGCTCGACACCTTACGAAGGTATTCGAGCAGGCGAGACGGTGTAAAATGAGGTTCAACCCCGAGAAATGCACGTTCGGAGTCCGGGCAGGCAAGTTCCTCGGTTTCTATCTCACCGAAAGAGGGATCGAGGCCAACCCCGACAAATGCCGGGCATTCTCGGAGTTTCCGACCCCGAAAACCAAAAAATCGATCCAGTCACTCAATGGAGTGCTCGCCTCACTCTCCCGTTTCATCGCCAAGTCCGCCCAGCACGCATTGCCATTCTTCAGACTCCTTCGCAAAGAGGCTACCTTCGACTGGACCGATGAATGCGAGCAAGCGCTACTCCATCTAAAGAAGGTTCTGTCCCAACCCCCGGTCTTATCACGGCCATCAGAAAAGGAAACCCTATACTTATACCTATCCGTGGCGACCGAGGCCGTCAGCGCCGTCCTAATAAGAGAAACCGACGAAGGACAAAGGCCCATCTATTTTACGAGTAAAGCACTCCAAGGTCCCGAGCTCCGATATCAGCAAATCGAAAAGGTCGCCCTGGCCCTCATCAACACAGCGAGGAGACTACGATATTACTTCCTCGCACACACGATAAAGGTGAGGACCGACCAGCCAATCAAACAGCTGCTCGGGCGCCCGGATATGGCCGGGAGGATGCTCAAGTGGTCACTAGAACTCTCCGAATTCGACATACAATACGAAAGTAGGAAAGCCTTGAAAGCTCAGGCGCTGGCCGACTTCGTCGCGGAGATGACCCACTGCCCGACTCCAGCAGAAAGCGCCCACAAATGGACGATCTTCGTCGATGGCGCCTCTAGCACATCAGGCAGCGGGGCCGGGATCATCCTCGAAAATGAAGAAGGGATCCTGATAGAGGTATCGTTAGCGCTAGCGTTCCCAACATCAAACAACCAAGCGGAATACGAAGCCTTCCTCGCAGGCCTGAGGTTAGCCGAGGACCTGGGAGCAAAAGAGGTAAAAATATCCACCGACTCCCAGCTCGTGGCCTCACAAGTGCGAGGAGAATACCAAACCAAGAACGACAACCTCCTCGGGTACTTGTCCCTCGTCAAAGAAAAACTTGATAAATTTGAAAAATGGGAAGTTCAACACATACCCCGCGAGCACAACACACGGGCAGACGTTCTCTCGAAACTAGCCAGCACGAGGAAAAAGGGTGGGAATAAATCAGTAATCCAAGAAATTCTCCCGCGGCCCAGCATCGACAAACTACCGCCTCCACTCGAGGTCAACGCTATTGGAGATGCCCACTGTTGGATGACACCCATCTACAATTACCTCACACGAGACGAACTCCCGGCTGACCCGAAAGAGGCGACCACTGTCAAACGACGCGCATGCTCGTACGTACTCCTCGAAGGCAGACTCTACCGGAGAGGATTCTCCATCCCACTACTCAAATGCGTCGAGGAAGAGAAAGTCCCCGACATCCTTGGAGAGATACACCGGGGAATTAACGCTCAACACCTCGGCGGACGATCGCTCGCACGAAAAGCCCTTCGAGCAGGCTACTACTGGCCGACCATGCAAAACGATTCGAAAGAGCACGTCAAAAGATGTGACAAATGCCAACGACATGCCGACATGCACCTCGCACCCCCGAACGACCTCAAATCATTGTCTTCCCCATGGCCCTTCGCGTGGTGGGGCATGGACATCCTCGGACCCTTCGTCACCGGATCATATCAGAATAAATACCTCATCGTCGGGGTGAATTACTTCACCAAATGGATCGAGGCGGAGGCACTGGCTAAAATAACCGCGCAGAACATTCTCCGGTTCTTCAAACGCAACATCCTCGCTCGGTTCGGTATACCCCAGGCACTTGTCACAGACAACGGGACACAATTCACGGACGGAGGATTCCAGGACTTCATCGCCAGCCTGGGCACCACACAGCATTTCACGTCTGTCGAGCATCCGCAGACGAACGGGCAGGCAGAGGCGGCCAACAGGGTAATCTTACGTGGCCTCAAACGCAGACTCGGCGAGGCAAAGAGGGCATGGGTCGAGGAGCTACATAGCGTCCTATGGGCCTACCGCACGACACCACATTCTACCACCGAGGAAACCCCGTTCCGACTAACTTACGGCACCGAGGCAGTCATCCCGGTGGAGATACGGACGCCAACGAGGAGGACAGAGGAGCCCCTAGACGAGGAAATGAACGATGAAACCCTTAGAGCCGAGCTCGACCTAGTCGAGGAGATACGTTCCGAAGCAGCTCTCCGGGAAACAATCCTCAAACAAAAGATAGCACTACGCCATGACGCGAAAGTCATAAAAAGAGAGTTCCAGGTCGGCACCCTGGTCCTCAGAAGAAACCAGAAAAACCCGAGAGAGGGCAAACTGGCGGCCAACTGGGAAGGCCCTTACCGCGTCCGCGACAAAACGAGCAACGGGGCCTATTACCTAGAAAACCTACAAGGAGAACAACTCGCTCGACCATGGAACGCAGAAAAACTTAGACAATATTACAGCTAAATACACCACGGGGAGACGTGGCAGGTACGACCACGCTCTTCGTCCCCAAAATCCCAGGGAGGAACCACGAGACCCGGGACGATCCGGGGTCACATAACAAACACAACCCTCCCCGACGGTTGGGATCTTGACCAAGGCTCAACGTCGAAGTACCAAGACTGGCAGGGCACCCAGCTCGCGATGGGAGGACCCAAGCCTCGGGACCAGGGTTCGAACAACGGACCCGGCTTCGATACCCACGGGCACAAAGCCCGACACTTCGTCGGTTCCCTAAACCGAGGAGATTAACAAAGTCGAGCAGAGTACGAATTCATACAAACAAGTATCAGACACAAACGAGCACAATGAATGATAACGAAAATATTCATACATTAAAAACGATAACAGTAGCCGAAGCCAAGTACGCCCGAAGGCCATATTACAACGCCCGAAGGCCAAAATACATAAGGCACGCAGGCCATGATAACTAGAATCAAAGAAAAACAGATAAACTAAGACTCCGCTCGGAGCACCTCTTCATCCTCTTCTTCTTCTTCTTCTTCTCCCCCCAGCTCCTCCTCCACTTCAAACGGGCAGACAATCTCACCATCCCGGACGCAGTAGTTATAGGCCGACCCTGCTGTCACCAACTCAGGGTTCAGAAGCCCGAGCTGCTCGACAGCATTGTCGAAACCCTCTTTGAAGCAGGCCACGAGATCTTGGTTGAGAGTCCGAATATGCCCTAGCAACTCACCGCGCGAACCAAGGGCGCGTTCCTCCTCGGTCTCATCTGCCAGGGGACGGACCTTTCCCTCGAGAAACGCAACCTGAGCCCGTAGGCCAGCGTTGTCCTCGGTCAGCTTCTGATGGTCGGCCACCTGCTCTTCCAAGCTCGCCGTCGCAGCCTTCAACTGGTCCCTCTCCTTCTCCACCTCCTCCAGCTTCCGGCTCAGCCCTTCCTGTAGCTGATGCTCTTCTTTGTAGTCCGACAGATCTTTAGATAATTTTTCCTTCTCCGCCCGGACCTGCAAAAGGGCACCCTCCAGCGAGGCAGTGGAGACCGAAGTGTCGGTCAAAACCATGGCCGTCTCCATCACCCGGATGACAGCAGCAATATCCCTGGCCAGATCTTTTCTCCGAGCAGCAGCATCCTGGTCCAGAATAGCCTTGGCCTCAGGCGCGGGCACAACAATCGACTCCTCGGCCTTGAAGAACGACCGTTCCACATAGCAGGGAGGTAGAAGATAGCTCCCCGGTCCGTTCGGACTTCCTGGAGACGACCTGGTAAGGGCCCCAGCCGGACGCTTCCGTTTATGGAGGGGAGAAGCCGCTGGCGACGGGCTGCTATCAGGAATGTTGATCGGGTGAAGCCGAGGAGGAGAGGAAGGAATCACGCTCGCCGCCTGCGAGGGACCGACCCCGGCATCGCCAGCAGTCTCCGAGACACGGGCCGCAGTTTTCTTCTTCTTCTTGGGCACCCGGTCAGGAGCGCCGACCTGATTCGCTAGCTTCAGCACCCGATCACGAGCATTGGGCATGGCACCTGCAAATAAATTACACACAAACATTAGCGACCGAAGTCATAAACAGAAATAAAAGGCTAAACAAAGTCTGCCTACTCAATAACGCCAGAGCTTCCTCCTCGGTATCACACTCGAGCAGAGCCTTCGTATTGATATAACGCGTCTCGGTGATTAGCTCCCCGGCCTCATCCAGGTAGGGCACGCCCTGTCGATTCGCCCAGAACGCCAAGCTGAAGCTCTGCACGTAATCGACCAGCTTCTTGTACGCGAGCCTATCCTCCTCGCCGAGCATCGCGTACTTGACCCGGTAATGCGCTGTGGAGAGATCGAAATGATCACGCTGCCACCTCAGCGGTATCTTCGACATCAGCGTCTCCTCCCCGTTGGGTTCCCGTTGATAGTAGTAGAGAGAGTGAAGGGCAGCCCGGGTAATCGGCATCACCACGTACCACCGGCTTTTGAAATGGCGAACAGAATCCTCGTACGTCTTGAACAGACGCACGGGCTGCTTGAAAGAAACCCAACTGTGGCGACCACGGGAACCGGACCTCTGGAGATGGAAAACGTGGAAGAAGAGAGCCCGGGTGCAACCTATGCCGAGGAACTGGCAAACTAACTCGAATGCCCGCATAAATGCGAGAGCATTAGGATGTAGTTGGGACGGCGCCAGCCGGAGCCACTTGAAGACCGACATCTGGAAGGAGCTGAAGGGCAGTCTAATCCCCGCCTCACGAAAAGCAAATTCATACATGGTGAACTGCTTCCCCGGGAAATGATGACAAATGCGGTCTTCTTCCTTGGGGGCGCAGCAATACCAGTTTGGTGGATCCTCCCGGCTTATGGCCTCGACCATAGCGTGAGCAGTGATGGCCTCGTCACAGAAGTCTGATTCCTCCTCCAAGGGCTCGTCCGCAACCCATGAGAAGTCGACCTGCCCGGAAGAGGAGGCATGTTCGGTACCATCTCGGACACTCCCATCCCCGACAGGGAGACGAGCGATTGTCGCGTCTTCGGTGGAGGACCCAGAATCTTCCTTCCTCGGTCGTAAGCGCCCGGTAGCACCTGAAACGCAGACAAAAAGAGTGAATTCGACGTCATATCAAATCCACCCTTCCACCGCAGGTCAAGTGAAAGGGCGTAGCGGCGACGGACACTAACCGCGCTCAACTCGGTGGCGCACGCATTCTATGGAGACCGGGCATAAACTTCATACAGCCTATGCAAGTATTGCCCAGCATATGAAGTTTGTGCCCGGTACAGTAGGATCCCAACCCTATTTTCTACCATCTAATATACACCTACAGTCCACTACACTGTTCCCAAGTTAAACCTAACCACATTTCTACAACATTATCATGCGTTTGACAGAAAACAACAAGGAAAAAGAATGGGTCACAGTGGAAAATCATACCTGACATAGTTAGGTTGAAAGGGTACGGTGGTGTCCGAACAGAAGACGGTGGTTCAGATAGGAGGACGGGCGGAGACGGCGGTCCAGACGGTTGAGCAAGCAAACGAGAGAGAAGGTGGAGATCTCCGGTGAACGTATGAGCGAGAAAAAGGTAGAAATGAAGTTACTCAACCCCTTTTTATAGGGCTTGGCACGTGGACCAACACGCTAGGTCATCATTGCCTAGCCTGCCTACGCCGTCTTTGCGCGCGAAACGAAGCGACGCCACTAATCGTGAGACACGTCTATCAAAGACAAGAAGCTGAAACGACCCGAGCACCTGTCCGTCTCCTCGACTCACCAAGACGCCTCCTCCCCGCGCCATACCCACGTTTACTACAAGGAAGGTGCAGATCAACCGATCACCTCCATCCCCGACATTCCCGGAGAAATGTCAGTCATGAATAGGTCTGTTACGACCTCACCTGTCTAACGATCAAGCTTCCCCATCGTCTCGGGGAACCCTTAGTTGAAACATAAGTCATCTCTCTGGCTCAGAGACTCGACTTGGGGGGCTCCTGTTCTGGACTGGGCCACGACACTTAGCACGGCACGGCCCAATGCTCGCCAAGCCCACGTCCAAACGACCGTATCCAAGCGACCACGAGGGCACGTCAGGTGAACGACCGTCCGCCCGGAGAATGTCTCCCCGGCCCCTTAAATACGTGTCGGACAACGAGCGGGTCCTCCCCATATGATCTCCATCCACTCATCGTCAACCCACGCCGCGGGCACCTAAGTTGTGTCGGGCAGAGCCATAACGGCATCCCACTCACCACGTCACCCAACTCCCCTATATTGTCTCCTTAGGGATAGGGGCAGTTGGACCAGGGGGCAGACCTTGGTCTAGGTCTTAACGCTTCTTACGCGTCCCCTGGCAGCTCCTCCTTGGGCCTAGCTAATCCAGCCCATTAGGAGCCTTGGCCCAGCGCTGGGGGCTCAATATAAATACCCCTTTCATGGCAAAGGGGCAGGTATGCTAACTCACACTCTGATAATCTCATTCTGTACCTTTTCTGACTTAAGCGTTGGAGCACCTTGCAGGTACACCCCCCTCTCATTTCATTCTCCGGCCCATTCACCAAGACCTTGGAAGGCCCTCCTGATCAGGTGAGATCACAACTTATCAACATATTTGTATCAACACTTCATAACATAAACTCAACAAAATTACCCATCAAAATCAACGATAATAGGTCAATCACCAATTATGTTCACAACATTAAAATATCAATTTTTCCAATTTCCAACAGTGTTAACCGGTTAACGCCCTGGGTTAACCGGTTAACGCAGGACAAAATACATTTTCTGGCAAAACGCAACAGTGTTAACCGGTTAACGCCCTGGGTTAACCGGTTAACGCAGGCAAAACAGCACATTTCCACAAAATATAACAGTGTTAACCGGTTAACGCAGACAAAACAGCAGTTCCTGCGCTAACACAAGGCAGAATGCAGAGTTTCCGCATTTTCCGCCGTTGGAGGACTTCCGGACCTCCGATTCAATTTCCGTAAAAAGCTACACTATCGGGAAATCACGACGCACACAATTACCGATTCAATTACAGTATTAACACAACTCATCCAACACAATTTCTCAGCATGCAACATCCCAATTAGGGCCAATTCAACGGTTTCTCACTACCCATGACATGTTAATCTATAATACCCATTAAACGACGATAAACCCCCCCTTACCTGAGTTAATCCGGCAAATCTTTGAGCTTCAAGCCTTTCCGTTCTTCAACCTCTGCTCTTGCTCTTCCTCTTTGCCCTTATCCACTTTTCTATCGCTTCTCTGCTTTTTCACGTAAAACTCTTTACCAACAATGAAAACCCTTTTTCTTATTCCAACTTATATATTTTCCAAATTAATAATAATAATAATCCAATAATATTTCCAATTAATTAATTAAATTAATAAATATTATATTAATTCAAATTAAATAATTAGCCTTATTTTATCGGGGTGTTACAACTCTCCCCCACTAAAAGAGTTTTCGTCCTCGAAAACATACCTCAAGCGAACAACTCTGGGTAAGACTCCTTCATCTTACTCTCAAGTTCCCAAGTCACATTGCCACCTGCTGGTCCTCCCCAAGCTACTTTCACCAAGGCAATCTCTTTACCCCGCAACTGCTTCAACTCTCGATCTTCAATCCTCATAGGCGATATTTCAACAGTCAGGTTATCTCTCACCTGTACATCATCTACTTGGATCACATGCGACGGATCATGAATGTACCTCCTCAACTGAGACACATGAAAAACCTCATGCAAATTCGCAAGTGACGGTGGTAAAGCGATACGATAGGCTACCTCTCCTATCCTCTCCAAAATCTGATAAGGACCAATAAATCGAGGTGTCAACTTCTTTGACTTCAAAGCTCGACCAACCCCAGTTATCGGAGTAACGCGAAGAAACACGTGATCTCCCTCTCGGAACTCAAGTGACTTCCTTCTCTTATCATGATAACTCTTCTGACGACTCTGAGCAATTCTCATCTTCTCCTGAATCATCTTAATCTTTTCTGTAGTCTGTTGAACAATCTCCGGTCCAACCACAACACTCTCACCGGACTCATACCAACATAACGGTGTCCGACATCTCCTACCATACAAAGCTTCAAACGGCGCCATACCAATGCTCGAATGAAAACTATTGTTGTAGGTAAACTCAATCAAAGGTAAATAACAATCCCAAGCACCTCCCTTTTCCAAAACACAAGCTCTCAAAAGATCCTCTAGTGACTGAATCGTCCTCTCAGTCTGACCATCAGTCTGCGGATGATATGCAGAACTCAATCTCAGCTTAGTTCCCAAAGCCTTCTGCAAACCTTCCCAGAATTTCGATGTAAATCTAGGATCTCTGTCCGAAACAATACTCGACGGAATACCATGCAAACTTACAATTTTCTCAATATACAACTCAGCTAATTTCTCTAACGGATAATCCATTCTAATTGGAATGAAATGAGCCGACTTTGTCAATCTGTCAACAATCACCCAAATAGCTTCAAAATTCTTATTTGTCCTCGGTAAACCAGAAACAAAATCCATACTGATACTATCCCACTTCCACTCTGGAATAGCCAACGGTTGCATTAGCCCAGACGGCTTCTGATGCTCAATCTTTGACTTCTGACAAGTCAAACAGGAATAAACAAAACTCGCAATTTCTCTTTTCATTCCCGGCCACCAAAATAACTTTTTCAAATCATGATACATCTTCGTAGCTCCAGGATGAATACTCAACCCACTACGATGTCCTTCTTCTAGAATACTCTTCTTAAGTTCGGCAACATCCGGAATACACACCCGCTTACCAAATTTCAGAATACCATTTTCATCAACTCTGAATTCGCCACCTTGACCTTGATTCACTAGAGTCAACTTATCAACCAAAAGCACATCGGATTTCTGACCCTCTCTGATCTCATCCAGAATACCACTTGTTAACTTCAACATTCCCAATTTAACACTATTGTGAGTACTCTCACACACCAAACTCAAGTCTCTAAACTGCTCAATTAAATCCAATTCCTTAACCATTAGCATAGACATATGTAATGATTTCCGACTCAATGCATCAGCCACTACGTTTGCTTTACCCGGATGGTAATTCAAACCAAAGTCATAATCCTTCAGAAACTCTAACCATCTTCTCTGTCTCATATTCAGCTCTTTCTGATCAAACAAATACTTTAAACTCTTATGGTCACTGAAAACCTCAAATCTTGACCCGTACAAGTAATGCCTCCATAACTTCAGAACAAACACCACAGCTGCCAACTCTAAATCGTGTGTCGGATAGTTCCTCTCACGAACCCTCAGTTGTCTCGAAGCATAAGCTATAACCTGCTTATTCTGCATCAACACACCACCCAAACCCAATAATGAAGCATCACAGTAAACTTCAAATGGTTCCGACGAACTCGGTAATATCAGAATAGGAGCAGTAGTCAACCTCCTCTTTAACTCTTGGAACCCTTCTTCACATTTTGAGTCCCAAACAAATGCTTGCCCCTTTCTAGTCAACATCGTCAACGGTAACGCCAACTTAGAAAATCCCTCAATGAACTTCCTATAATAACCAGCCAAACCAAGGAAACTTCGAATCTCAGCAACAGACTTCGGAGCTTCCCACTTAGATACCGCTTCTATCTTAGAAGGATCAACAGCAACACCACCTCTTGAAATCACATGACCAAGAAAACTCACTTCTCCTAACCAAAATTCACACTTGGACAGTTTAGCAAATAACTTCTTTTCTCGTAGAACTTCTAAAACCACTCTCAAATGTTCAGCATGCTCTTCTTCAGATTTCGAATACACCAAAATATCATCAATAAACACCACAACAAACTTGTCTAGGTACGGATGGAAAATCCTATTCATGTACTCCATAAATACTCCAGGTGCATTAGTCACACCAAAAGGCATTACAGAATACTCATAATGTCCATACCTTGTTCTGAAAGCAGTCTTCTGAATATCCTCGGTTTTCACACGGATCTGATGATACCCAGATCTCAAATCTATTTTGCTGAACACACTTGCACCAACCAACTGATCCATCAAATCATCAATCCTCGGCAAAGGATACCGATTCTTGATCGTCACTTTATTCAGTTGCCTGTAGTCCACACACAACCTCATAGTACCTTCTTTCTTCTTAACCAATAGCACTGGTGCACCCCACGGTGACACACTCAGACGAATAAATTTCTTATCCAACAAATCTTCCAACTGACTCTTCAATTCAGTTAACTCAACAGCAGACATACGGTACGGAGCCATCGATATCGGCCTAGTACCAGGTACCAAATCAATCGAGAACTCCACTTCACGCTCTGGCGGTAATTCATTCACCTCTTCCGGAAACACATCAGGAAAATCACACACCACGGCTAGATCGCCAATCACCAGTTTATCTTTAGCCTCCAAAGTCGCTAACAGCATAAACAACTCTGCCCCATCAGCTACTTCCTCATTCACTTGCCTTGCTGATAGAAACAAACTCTTTCCCTCCTCAATCTCCGGAAAGACCACCGTCTTATCAAAACAGTTGATAGAAACTCGGTTAAACACCAACCAGTTCATACCCAGAATAACATCGATCTGCACTAGTGGAAGACACACTAGGTCCATCCCAAAGTCTCTACCAAAAATACTCAAAGAACAATTTAAACAAACCGAAGTAGTAGTCACTGAACCCTTCGCAGGAGTATCAATTACCATGCTACCAAACATCTCAGATATCTCTAATTTAAGTTTCACAGCACAATCCAAAGATATAAAGGAATGAGTCGCACCTGTGTCAATAATAGCTACAAGAGGAAAGCCATTAATATAACACGTACCTCGGATAAGTCTGTCCTCACTGGAGGTTTGAGTTCCGGTCAATGCGAACACCTTCCCCGTCTGAGATTTCTTTGGCTTCTGACACTGACTTCCAATATGCCCTTCTTCGCCACAATTAAAACAAATCATTTCCTTGTGCTTGCAATCAGCTATTGCATGACCAGTCTTACCACAACGAAAACATCTCTTTACTTCAGCAGTGCATACATTACTCTTATGACCAGCCTGACCACATTTGAAGCAAACTATACCAGCAGGATCACCTCCCCTACTAGTCCTCTGAGCCGGAGCAGCTCCTTGTTTCCCTTTTCCCACTGGGGCATCATACGGCTTGCCACGGTTTTGATGCTGCTTTCCCTTGCGGTCACTGACAACCTTGTAATGAGCATTATTGTCTTCCTCAAATATCCTGCAGCTATCAACCAATTCAGTAAAAATGCGTATCTTCTGATACCCAACAGCCTTCTTAATTTCAGAGCGCAGTCCGTTTTCAAACTTGATGCACTTTGAAAATTCAGCACCAGCACCAGTGTAATGAGGATAAAATTTGGACAGCTCCACAAATTTTGCAGCATAATCAGTGACAGACATGTTTCCTTGCTTCAGCTCAAGGAACTCGATTTCCTTCTTACCACGGACATCTTCCGGATAATACTTTCTCAGGAATTCCCTACGGAATACATCCCAAGTAATGTCTTCACCTGCCACGGTCAACCTCTCGTGAGTCTCTAGCCACCAGTCATCAGCTTCGACTGCTAGCATGTGAGTACCATACCGAACCTTCTGAGCTGGAGTGCAATCCATAACACGGAAGATTCTCTCAATCTCTTTCAACCATCCCAAGGCTGCATCTGGGTCATGCTTCCCTTTAAACACCGGCGGATTCTCTCTTTGAAAAGTCGCCAAGCTACGTGATCCAGCATCTCCACCAGCATTTGGCAAGTTCTGCACAGCTTGTGCCATTGCTTGCATTGCGGCAGCCATTGCAGCGTCATTCCTTCCAGCCATTCCAACTTATCACTACAACACAACTTAAAGTTAGACCAGTAACAATTACACAATTCTTAGACAGTAACGACACGACAACTGGCCGGACAGACCGACCTGCTCTGATACCACTAATGTAACACCCTTCTAAAATACCCCAAATATTTAATAACAACAACAAGTATATATCAGAGTAAATACACAAAACAAGGGTGTCACATCTTCGAAAATAACATCTGTCATGCTCTTCTATTATATCAACCATAAAACATTTCAAAAATACGCAGCGGATAGAAATTATGTCAACCAATTAAACGTATAACATATTACATGAAAAATAGTTCAACAACCGACAATAAACAATTAAAACATCCCGTCCCGATGTTACATCTATCAGAGCATGACCCACAACGGAGACTACACTAGACTCCAAGCATTAGCTTCTACTCACTCACTGCTCGTTACCTGAAAAATAGTTGTAAGGGTGAGTTCTTCAATCGATATAACAAACATTATAATTTATCATGTTATGTTAAGTAATTTAACACGTTTCATCACCCAAATCAGATTACACATTCAGTAACAGCACATCAACTTCAATATCATACTCAATAACAACATAAAATGCAACTCAATGAGACTCGACTCGTCATGCATGTGGTACCAATCGGAGTAAAACTCCCAACTTAGAATCATTGCCATTTTAGTGGGCATCAAGGCATAAGCCTTCAACTTTCAACTTAAAATTTTGCCAATCCAGGCCAACGTGGTGTGAGCAAAGCTCCGACTTAATGCATATGAATGTACATGGCATACACGACTTCAACTTTCGACAACATAATAATAACAGCAACACAACAACGTTTTCAACAAAATCAACTTGAAATCAACTTTGGCTCATCAAGCCTACAACTCAGTATTTTCAACAACTTTAACACAACTTATCAACATATTTGTATCAACACTTCATAACATAAACTCAACAAAATTACCCATCAAAATCAACGATAATAGGTCAATCACCAATTATGTTCACAACATTAAAATATCAAATTTTCCAATTTCCAACAGTGTTAACCGGTTAACGCCCTGGGTTAACCGGTTAACGCAGGACAAAATACATTTTCTGGCAAAACGCAACAGTGTTAACCGGTTAACGCCCTGGGTTAACCGGTTAACGCAGGCAAAACAGCACATTTCCACAAAATATAACAGTGTTAACCGGTTAACGCCCTGGGTTAACCGGTTAACGCAGACAAAACAGCAGTTCCTGCGCTAACACAAGGCAGAATGCAGAGTTTCCGCATTTTCCGCCGTTGGAGGACTTCCGGACCTCCGATTCAATTTCCGTAAAAAGCTACACTATCGGGAAATCACGACGCACACAATTACCGATTCAATTACAGTATTAACACAACTCATCCAACACAATTTCTCAGCATGCAACATCCCAATTAGGGCCAATTCAACGGTTTCTCACTACCCATGACATGTTAATCTATAATACCCATTAAACGACGATAAACCCCCCCTTACCTGAGTTAATCCGGCAAATCTTTGAGCTTCAAGCCTTTCCGTTCTTCAACCTCTGCTCTTGCTCTTCCTCTTTGCCCTTTTCCACTTTTCTATCGCTTCTCTGCTTTTTCACGTAAAACTCTTTACCAACAATGAAAACCCTTTTTCTTATTCCAACTTATATATTTTCCAAATTAATAATAATAATAATCCAATAATATTTCCAATTAATTAATTAAATTAATAAATATTATATTAATTCAAATTAAATAATTAGCCTTATTTTATCGGGGTGTTACAGATTTCGCCTTCAACAAGGACTTAATCCACTAATCTTGAAAGATTACAAACAACGTCTAAGATAAAAATCTCTTAGCCCTCTCAAGTATACAGACTACACAGAGTCACTTGAGGAAATCAACAAACAATAGAAGAAAGATTTATGTAATCTAGAGTGCTTCTAAGAAAGCAAAAATATTACAATAGTATGAACAAAGTGATTCACGTTATAAGCAAAAGCTTCGTGAAGATTTAGAGAGCAAGAGTGTTTTTCTTGAGTGTTGATGTTTCAGTATAATTTTGGCTTGTTGGCTTGCTAATCGTTCAAGGTTGATTTGCAGCCTATTTATATATTCGTTGAAGTAGTAGTTGAAACTGGTGGATATTGAGATGAAGTTACGCCATCACATAAATAGCTTCTGCAGGATGACTTTTTCTTCTTGAATTGACTACTTACCACAAGTAGTATTTTCTTTATTGAGATTGGAGATTAACGTCTCTTTCTCAATTAGGAAATCCATTTGCAAATCTTTTCTTGACTTCAACGTTACTCTTTCATGATTAGCAATTCCATGCTCAGAGTTTTTGTGTATCTGGAGAATCTTGAAATCTTGTTTCTGATGTTGATCTCTTGAGTTCAGATAGCGCTGAGAACTTCTGGAGTTAGACAACCGTTGTTCAGAGTCAGAACTTCTATAGCGTATTCTTGTTCAGATGCTACTAATGTATTGCTGTTTTGCTCAGAGTTAGACTTTCTTGAACGTGTCTCCACTTCAGATGCTTCTGATCATTTGATAATTTGTATCTGATCTAGTTTTGTATCTGATGACATCATCAGATTTCTTCCTTCTTTCTTTAGAATCCTGCACACTTAGAAACTTTTCGTTAGGGTGCCATTTTTGGTTTCATCCTTTGTTATCATCAAAATCAAGGAATCTGTTGTAGAACAATTTTTGTTCTTACATGTTCATGTTTGGTTACATCTGGACAGGCTGAAACTTACTTCTTGATTGATAGACTACTTCGTCTATCATGACTCTTCCCGTTTCTACGGCCACAACTGAGAGGTCTTTTTCAGCAATAAAAATTATTAAGACTAAGTTGAGAAACAAGATGGATGATGGTTTTCTTGGAGATAGCATGACGATATATATTGAAAGGGAGATTAGTGCAAGCATTAGTTCGGAGTCAATTATTGACTGAAATTCTAGTTAACAGACTTTCAATGTCACACGGGATGTTATGACATCCAATTCTGCGCAAACAAGAATTATGCAGAACTTAAAAAGTTAGTGCAGTAAATAACACAAGGAATTGTTTACCCAGTTTGGTCCAACATGACCTACGTCTGGTGGCTACCAAGCCAGGGAGGAAATCCACTATTAGTAGTATTAATTCAGACCTTAAACCAACTGTTTAATCCTATCACTTAATACCTACCCAATGCAATTTCAATCTTACACTAAGATCAGAGTTCCTACTCACTCCCCCTCAATCACCTCAGTGATTACAACCTTTAATTAAGATTAAAGATAATTGTGAAGTCACACTTCAAACAACTCTTGATTGTGCTTAACAACTTTAATCAAGATACACAACACTCACGCTTAAAAGCTTAGAGTGACACAACACTTACAACTCAATGAACACCCTAGTCCAATGCAATCATCTAGGTGATAATTGCTTGGCTCACAAGATACACCTAATACAAGACACTCACAAAAATACAGCAGTGAAGTATATGAGACAATAAAATCTTCACGCCTAAAATCCCCGAGTTCTGAATGAAGGATTGTCATCCTTTTACATTGCAGCACTTGGGCCTTGTACTTGTATTTCCTGAAATTAAGGTCAAGCAAGTTAACCTAATTTCCACATCTTAGGGTACTAACAAATAGGCTATTTGTTAGGTTCATTAATTGTAGCTTAGTTGTTAGTTTCCTGGATTTTAGCTCAGTTGTTGAATTCCTGAAGAATAGCCTGAGAAAAATGTTGAAACAGAAAAACTAAACAACCTACAATTTAGCATATGTTGTCAGGAGTGAATGTCACAACATTTAGTTTGACGTCCAAAGCATAGACCATATGCTAAGTCTGTTATCTTCCTGAAAACAGACTGTACAAATTTGCTGTACTGTACAGGACCAATCCGTCCATACTTCAGTATCAGCATACATTAATAAATGTCAAAACATCCAATTTGACATTTACACAATGAGCCTTATGTCAGGTATGTTATCCTCTTGATAAGCAGACTGAGATACATACTGAACTGTAGCAGAAAACCAACCTGCCTATTATTCAGTATATGCTGTCAATGATGAATGTCATAACATCCAGTTTGACATTCAGACAGTAGGCCTTGTGCCAGGTCTGTGAATCCCTTGATAAACAGACTGAGAATAAATACTGAGTTATAAAAGAACACCAACTGTTCTATTCCTCAGTATCTGCTGACAGGGATGAATGTCATAACATCTAGTTTGACATTCAGTAGATCCTGTATTAGCTAAACCTGCAGCATACTACTCAAGTATGTCATGACATCAGTCAAGACATCAGAGTACAGTTAGATGATCTAACACAAAATGTAGCTAATCAATCATCTCCAAAGCAGGTCATGACATCAGTCAAGACATTAGAGTCCAGCTAGTGTTTTATCATAAAATGCAGCCAATCAAACATCTACATTGACGATTTCAAGTCACTCGGAACGCGTAAAGCATTACTTTAAGGTAGTTTTAAGTCATGTAATTTAAATTTTTAGTAATCAACTTTGTATTTATTTTAACGTTAATGTTTTATTTAAAATACTATTTACATTTTATTTATAATCTTTATTTTACGTTAGCGACCATCCCAAATTTTTTTATCTGGCTCCGCCACTGATTTTGTCTCTACCTCCTCTTCGAAGTATGGTAGGGTACTTTTCATGGATGATGTTCATTGCTTTTATTCCTTTTTGGTTGATTTTATTGCTACTTTTCATGGCTGATTTTCATTGTTTTCATTGTGTTTTTGAAACCTTGTGTTCGTATTGTTCCAGGTTCATAGTTCATTGAGTTTTTTGTTGTTAAATATTATATTATTGTGATGGATATGCATATGTTTTAGGTTTAATGTTGTACTATTGTTATGAATATGCTTTAGGATTGAATATGCTTTAGGTTTAGCTTTTGGTGTGTCAATCACATTATTCTTTTGATATAAATTCTAGTTTTTATTATTGATCATAGTTGGATGAAAGCTGATAGATTATGTCTGGTATATGAGAAAGGAGTTCTTGAATTCCTTGAATATGCTAAACAAAATCTTCCCAAAAATAATTGTATCTTTTATTGTCCTTGTATTATTTGTGAGAATATCAATAAAGGTACAAAGCAAGAAATATTCCATCACCTATGTTGTGATGGTATATGTCAAAATTATACTATATGGATGTGGAACGGTGAAGTGGATAAAAAGCAAAATATGGTGTCACAAATTCACGAAGTTGATGAGGATGGAGATATGGATGATTGACTAGAAGATATATTTCGTGATATTGGAGAATTTTCTTTTAGGAAAGTCCATATTTATGATACTTTAAGTAGTGATAAAGACACCCTTTTATATAAGGGGTGAAAAAGTTTTATACGATTGTATATGGTATTAAAATTGTTTAATCTGAAGGCAAAATATGAGTGGTCAAATAAAAGTTTCACGAAATTGTTTGATTTGCTGAAATATATGCTACTAGAAGATAACAGTTTGTCGAATCTTTATTATGATTTCAAGAAGATATTGTGTTGGAGTATATCAAAATACATACATGCCCTAATGATTTCACATTTACAGGAAAAAGTATGAAAATTTGGATCAATGTCTGAAATGTGGTATGTCGCATTACAAGTCGAAGAACAACAATGATGATGACAGTGACAATGTTAGTAGGAAGCATCCTCCTGCTAAAGTGTTATGATAATTGCTAATAATTTCAAGATTCAAGATACTCTTTGCTAATATGAATGATGTAAAGAATATTAGATGACATGAAAATGAAAGAAAATGTGATGGAAGCATTCACCATGTAACTGATTCTTTGTAATGAAAGAAAATTGATTTGTTGTTTCCAGATTTTGGCATTGGTCTTTTTCATTGGTCTTTTTCCGATCATAAGTCGAGTAGGATAAGTGGCTTACCAACTAGCATTACCGCCTTCCTTATTCGGACTTCATGATGTATTCCATGTATCTCAACTCATAAAATTCGTGCCTGATTCCTACTAACCTATTATCCTAGACATAGTCGAAGTTTTAGCGGATCTTACATTTGAAACTCAACCTAGCCAATTGGTGGAAAATGAGATCCCTAAGGAACAAGGAGATACCAATGGTAAAAGTGTTGTGGGAAGGGTGGAATCCTGGGGAAGCTACTCACATTTCTTAAGATACTTTCTTAAATTTAGAGAACACAATTTTAATTAAGGGGTAAAGTGGAATCCCTCATAATCTTTTCTTAATTATACATATTAACCTAAGAATTTCTAATATAATTTATTAACTTAAAAAATTTAATGAGTAGATATGACAAAGGCAAGTTTAGAAATCCCGAGGTTTAAATGAGCGTTTATGTCTTTTTTTTTCGATGAGGTGTAAAGACCCCAATTTAGACCATTTCCTTCATTTTCTCTGGTTTTAAACTTAGAAATTATTGAATTGTAATTCTTTCTGTCGAAGCAGGTTGCTCGACAGAAGCAAGGAAGTGTCAAATCACCTAGTGTGTTGAGTTGTGTTAGTGTGTCGAAGTGTCGAAGCATGTTGCTTCACACAAGATCTCAACTTAGGTTTTTTTTAGTAGTGTTAACTATTTTGGGCTTTTATAATTTTGGACTTTGGCTTGGGGTGCACGCTAACCTAAAACTATAAATAGATGGAGTAACCCTTATTCTTGTAATAATAGAGAATATTGTATTCATAGTATTCTGCACTTGCAAAGTGAATAAGAAGTTTTCCACAGATTGTAGGAAGAGAGAAACTCTGCAGAATATTATTCTTCTCCTTGATCATTATTTATTTTATTTCTCCACTGTTCTTCTCTTTTCATTGTTATTATGTGGGTGATAATAATCTTGTTCATTAAGATTGATTGAAATTATCCATAGGTTATGGTGGATTTCCAACATCTGGTATCAAGAGCTCCGGTTAAAACGATTTGTGGGAAGAAAATCACGATGGCAATGAATCATCCAAACAAGCATTTTCCAGCAAATCTTTTGATTCTCAAGAACAACAATTATGAGAATTGGTGCAATCAGATAAAGACTGTGTTATATTATCAAGATCTTTGGGATCTTATGAAGGAAGGATTAATCACGCTTGTAGAAAATGCGACAGATCAAGAAAAGGTCGCACATAAAGAATTGAAGAAGAAAGATTATAAAGCTCTCTTTATAATCCATTAATATGTTGATGCATATAACTTTGAAAATGTTAGTGATGTAAAGTCAGCGAAAGAAGCATGGGAAATTATGGAGAAGTCATTTGGAGGCGCGAAGAAGGTGAAAGATGTGAGGTTACAAACTCACAAAAGGACATATGAATTTCTTATGATGGAAGACAATGAAAGCATAACCGATTTCTTCACCAAGGTTACGAAACTGGTGAATCAAATCAAGGTATGTGAAGAAGTGTTGACATCAAGATCTGTTATTGGAAAGATCTTGAGGTTGTTGGCTCTAAAGTTTGACCACGTGGTAGTAGTCATAGAAGAGTCAAAAGATTTGTCAAAACTGACAAAGGAAGAGCTTTAAGGGACGCTTGAATCTCATGAACAAAGAATGGCTGAAAGAGCTATAGGAAAGTAGAAGAGTGATATGGCTTTGTAGGCGTAATCAACAAAAGAAAGGAAGGCAAAGGAAGATGGAATAGCAACAAAGACAGAGGAGGATACAACAATTCGACTGGTCAAAATCAGCAAGAAGGAAACTGGTCGAATAAGAGAAAACCCTATAAACAAGGCAACTAAAGAGGTGGTGTTGTAGGTAAAGGAAGAGTCGGTGGTCAAAATCCAGACAAGAGTCACATTCATTGTTGTAATTGGCAGAAGTATGGTCACTATTCTAGTGATTGTCCAGAAAAGCAGAAGAATTAAGAAACTTATGCAAAGCTGGAGAAACATGAAGAAGAAGAGACATTGCTGATGGTTACAACGAGAGATGAAGAGAGACTCAAGGACCAGTGATATTTGGACTCAGGATGCTCATCACACATGTCTGGAAGGAAAGATTAGTTTGTCAACATAAAGCCCTCAATGAAGAACATGGTGAAATTTGCAAATGACAACACTCTAGTAGTTGAAGGTGTTGGTGATATTCTGATTATGAGGAAAGATGGCAAGAGGTCAGTAATTTCAAATGTGTTATACATACCAGGCATGAAGAGCAATTTGCTCAACATAGGGCAGTTAGTCGAAAAGAACTACAAGGTGTCGATCAAAGACAGGATGATGAGAGTTCTCGACTTAAATGGAAGATTGATCTTAAAGGCTCCAATGTCTCAGAATAGAACCTCCAATATTGAGCTTAATGTGATGGAGCATAAGTGCCTTGCAACATCATCCAGCAGAGATGAATGGATATGGCGTTATAGAATTGGACACCTCAATTTCAAAGAGATCAGAGATTTGAAGAGAAGAAATATGGTTTCAGGATTATCAGAATTCGACATTCCAAATGAAGTGTGTGAAGAATGTGTGCAGGCGAAGCAACATAAGAACACCTTCAGTAAGGATGCAGAAGCAGGAAGAAGGCAATTCTTGAAGTCATATACTCTAATGTATGTGGTCCTATCCAGGTGAATTCAATTGGAGGTAACAAATATGTTGTTATATTCATAAATGATTTCAGTCGAAACATGTGGTCTTACCCGATCAAGAAGAAAAATGAAGTGATCAAGGTATTTGTCAAGTTTAAATCTATGGTTGAAAGATAGAACAGTCGAAAGATCAAGATTCTAAGGACTGATGGTGGTGGAGAATATGTGTTGAAAGACTTCGATGCATTATGTGTGAAAGAAGGGATTGTGCATGAGGTGGTGCCACCCTACACTCCACAGTAGAATGGAGTCGCAGAAAGGAAGAATAGAACCATCATGAATATGGTGAGAAGTATTTTGAAAGGAAAACATCTACCCAAAGAATTATGGGAAGAAGTTGTGTTGACTACAACATATATCCTAAACAAATGTACGTCGAAGAAGCTAGAAGGAATCACACCAGAAGAATGTTGGTATGGTGTCAAGCCTAGTTTGAGCCATCTGAAGGTGTTTGAATCTATAACACATAGACATGTGCCATATCATTTGAGAAGAAAACTTGATGACAAGTCGAGTCAGATGATCCTGATAGGATATCATTTGACTAAAGGCTGTAAGTTATTCGACCCAATGAATAAGCAAGTGGTGATCAACAAGGACATGATCATAGACGAGCTTAAGGAATGGGATTGGACTGAGAATGTTAAGAAGGATTC
Organism: Lathyrus oleraceus; assembly: GCF_024323335.1. Taxonomy (NCBI): domain Eukaryota; kingdom Viridiplantae; phylum Streptophyta; class Magnoliopsida; order Fabales; family Fabaceae; genus Lathyrus; species Lathyrus oleraceus. The sequence continues at coordinate 560,596,491 of NC_066583.1, read as the reverse complement.
AGTGAGAACCTTATATGATGTACCAGGTAGTGAAGTCATAAGAGAAGTTTAACAAGAATTCAGATTTGAAGCAGGCTAAAGCAGACCTCAAAGAACAAGACACATGCCTGCAAGGTTGCAAGAATGTGTGATTACATTAGATGATGTGGTCAATAAAGAAGGTGAGCTGGTACATTATGCTTTCTATGCAGATGTTGAACCAGTCAATGCAGTGGAGGCATTGAAAGATTCGAAGTGGATGAAAGCAATGAATGAAGAACTGGAGTCAGTCGAAGTCAACAACACTTGGTCACTTGTTAAATTTCTCAAAGACAAGAAGGAAGTCAATGTGAAGTGGGTATACAAGGTGAAGTTGAACCCTAAACTAGACGTGACTCGACATAAGGTGGGATTTGTGGTGAAAGGATTTCTTCAGAAAGAAGGAATCGACTTCGATGAAGTTTTTGCACCTGTTGCTAGGATCGAAACAATCAGGTTGGTTGTTGGTATAACAAACATGAACATCTGAAAGATGTGTCAGATGCATGTGAAATGTGAATTCCTGAATGACCCTTTAGAAGAAGAAGTTTATGTTGCACAACCAGCTGGTCTTGTGAAACAAGGCGAAGAAAGAAAGGTGTATAGGCTGCATAAAGCCATGTACAGACTTAAACAAGCTCCAAGAGCTTGGAACAAGAAAATAGATGGATTTCTAAGGAAGAAGGAATTTGTGAAGTGCAGATCTGAACATGAAGTATATGTACGAAGAAGCAAAAGTGAATTGCTTATACTATTGTCTCTATTTTGATGACTTGTTGATAACAGATAGCTGTAAGAAGGAGATCGAAGACTTCAAAGATGATCTCAACAAGGAATTCAAATTTTCAGATCTGGGTGACATTTCATATTTCCTTGGCATCGAATTATACAAGAGTGATAGAGGTTTGATGATGCATCAAACAAGGTATGCAGGTGAAATACTCAAGAGATTTGAGATGCAAGATTGTAACCCAACTTCGACTCCAGCTGAGCCCAGATTACAACTGTCGAAAGATTCAGATGAAGATGATGTTAACCCAATCCAATATAGAAGACTTATTGGGTCACTTTGATACCTTTGTCACAAAAGGCCCGACTTAGCGAGTAGATTCATGTAGAAGCCAAAGGTATCACATCTAGCAGCGACGAAGAGGATACTAAGGTATTTGAAAGGAACTATCGACTATGGAATTTTGTTTCCTACAGTTGATGAAGGAAAAGAATGCAAACTAGTGGGATATACCGACTCAAGTTGGTGTGGTGATGCTAAGGATCGAAAATCTACAACTGGCTATGTATTTATGCTAGGTGGTGCACCAGTTGCTTGGTGTTCGAGAAAGGAGCCAGTAGTGGAATTATCTTCGTGTGAAGTAGAATACATAGATGATTACCTTTGTGCATGTCAAGCAACATGGATGGTGAATTTGGTCGAAGAAATAACAGTGGTGAGTCATGGGGCAATAACAATGAAAATCGACAACATGTCAGCTATCAATCTGACGAAGAATCTGATAGCACATGGTCGAAGCAAGCACATCGAAATGAGGTTCTATTATCTCTGAGAGCAGGTAATAGATGGGAAGATGAATGTGGAACACCGCAGAATTGAGAATCAGATTGCAGACATCATGACGAAGGAAGTGCATGTCGAATTATTCAGAAGACTAAGAACTATGATGAATGTAGATAACTTAGACACAATGAATTAGGTGGTGTGTTGAATTGTAATTCTTTGTTTCAAAGAAGGTTGCTCGATAAAATAAAGGAAGTGTCGAATCACCTAGTATGTTGAGTTGTTTTAGTGTGTCAAAGTGTCGAAGCATGTTGCTTCACATAGGATTTCAACTTAGGCCTTTTTTAGTACTGTTAACTATTTTGGGATTCGCCTTGGGGTGTAAGCTAACCTAAATATATAAATAGATGGAGTAACCCTTATTCTTGTAATAATAGAGAATATTGTATTCACAGTATTTTGCAGTTGCAAAGTGAATAAAAAATTTTCCACAGATTGTGGCCAGAGAGAAACTCTGCAGAATATTCTTCTTCTCCTTCATCGTTCTTTATTTTATTTCTTCATTGCTCTTCTCTTTTCATTATTATTGTGTGGGTAATAACAATATTATTCATCAAGATTAATTGAAATTCTCCATAAGTTGTGGTGGATTTCCAACAGAAATTCCTAAGAGTCGTAGACAAAAAACACAAAGAATAGAGAAGGAGAAAAGGGAGGGATTAAACTAAAGCTTCAATTTCCATCTCAAATCTTCTTGAGAAAAACTCTTGTTTAAGGAAGAAGAGCTTACATTGAGGAAAAAAGAGAAGGTTTTGGAGAACCATCATCCTTTTCATCCAACCTCTCACCTTTAGAATCATAATCAAAGGTGGAGTTCTTAGGTTTAATTTCATGAAAGATAAATTAGGAGCATTGTATGTTATGATTCTTGATTGAATTTCACATAGATTACTTGATAGAATATATATTACCTTCTTGCATGTTCTGGCCTTGAACTGATGATATAAATGACCTTGAATGATGTATATTGGTGAGGTTGAGAGTTGGGATATTTTTTGTTATAGATGGTACGAAGAAGAATATGGAGAATGAACTTATGCCCATTATGGTTGGGCTGTAATGACCTCAAATTCATTTATTAGGAATATGACATGGTGTATTACGGGCATACAAGGATGAATAGGATATTGCCCCTATGGTATATTAGACTGATGTCGCCTTAGATTTTCTATTATTGGTGTGATGTATACAAATGGTTACTATTGACTCTTTATTATTGATAGTGACCGATTATAGGCGACAAATAGCCAATGAGAGAACTCATACATCTCACCTTATTATTGACTCCTTAATAATGTGTTATCTCACCTTAGTTTTCTTCATTTCTTTTCGGATGAGTAGGTACCGAGAAAAAAAAAGGAAAGAAGATATGAAGAATTTTCAAGTGGCAATGGTTATGTTGTCATTTCCGGTGTGTGTTGGCTTTATTTTGTGATATGCCAGGTTGTACCTCGAAAGCACATTGATGTATCTGTGTTATTTCATGTACTAGTGTCAGACCTATATTACTTTTGATGAACCACTACCATTATGTATAATATTTCACTTGATATTTTAGATACTATTATTTGGGGTATTACAGTTCAAACATATTCATATCCGGTTTTACAAGATTCGAGAACTAGTTGCTAAAGAAGAAGTAGTGATTGAGTATTGTCCAATTAAAGAATATATTCCAAAAAATTTTGTTGTAATTTTCTTTAATTAGTTACTTTGAATATTCTTTTTTCTTGGATTGTTTTTTTTTCATGTTGGAAATATTAATCCTTATTTCAACTTTATGGGAGGTGTTAGTTAATTGTGTTATTTGTTATATTTAGTTATACGTAGTTAGTTAGATAACTTTATTATAAGTTAGTTAAAATTTGTTAATCGATCGTGATCATTATATAAAATGTATCAAGTATTTATTGTAATATTTATCTTATCATTGAATCAAAACTAAACAGTAGAATTATCTCTAATTCTATATCTCTCTTTCTTGATTTCAACCCTATTTCTCAACTATTTCTAGAAGTTTTCATTATTTATAAAAATAGTTTATATCTTGGTTAAATCCCATTTTTTCCGTTATTTTATCTTGGTTAAATCACATTTTTTATGATTATACAAAATCACGCTAACATTTTTCATTCAAATGATCAACTTTTATTAACGTGTAACAATAATTATATAAAAAATTTGTAACATATTTAGCACAAAAAAGATAATTAAAAAGTGTTTTTTGAATGTTGAATTTTCACATCCTGGCTTATAGTTGATTTGTAGACTTAACTACCCCCACTTGATTCAACAACTTTTCCCACAAAGGTAGTTGATTTGTAGACTTAACTACCCCCACTTGATTCCAACAATTTTTTCCACAAAGATGATTCATCCGCACTACTAATCTTGATCTATATTAAGATCCTACTTTATATGCACACTATTAATCTTGATCTATATTAAGACCCTACTTTCGCTTTCACGCCGAGGCTAATCATGTGTTTGATACCATTGATGAGTTATAGAAGAATATTCATATAGGATCAAAAACATGAGATATTACATATATCCATCCGGAACTTTAAATTAATAGGATTATAAGTCACCTCTTTTATATACCAAATATTTTCTCCATTTCTAATGTTTAATCTTCATTTTTCAATCTTCTCAAAAAAATCTAAAATCTCCATCCGGTATTTTTCTATAAACTCATAAATCTCAAATTTTCATCCCTTAACTCAAGATCAACAAGCAATAATCAAGCAACAACAATAATTCAACAATCTTGTAAAAAACAATAAGTTGGGAACACAGAATAGTCAATATCTATAAAGTTTGTGAAATTTATGGTTAACTAGCAGTACATGGTAAAATAAAACTAAAAAGAGCTTAGAACATTTTTATTTATTTCTTCCATTAGGGGTAATCCTCCTATCAGAGGCGTGTCAGATATTAAAGATATGAGTCATGCCTTTTTGGCTGGACTTTATCTGTGTTGGTGCTTGGAACATTCTTTATTTCTGAAAATTCAATTAGAAAAGTATCAAAAGCTCATTTCAATAGTTTGAACCGTACAAGAAACTACCAGAACATTTTGAACTGGACATGATCCAAAGCAAAATGTCTTAAGGATGTCCTGATGTTGCAGTTACTCCAACCAGCCACCATTTACTGTCTGTGACTGTTATGCCTCCACGAATTGAGGAAATATCAAATGAACCACTTCAGCTTAAAGTTCAATGGTTCAACAAGATCTACAATCCCTGAACTTGACCCCCTCATCTGTATCTGTGGCTCTTCAGCCTCTACTGCCATGCACTTTTCCAGTGATCGTCGGATTATATCCTCAACCCTGTCTTTATCATCTTTCGGGAGTTGGATCACATCCACCTGCATGCGCACCTGCGCATGAGAAGGATCTGTGTTTCTCATGACTTGTCTTCGCTGGATTAACGCAGTCCCAACTTCTTCATCTTCATCTTCTTCTTCACATAAATCCACCACCACACCCTTGCTCTTGCTGTGTTGGATTTCCATTACCTTTGAAGTTCCAACCCCGTTGTTTATCGCAGTCCCGTTTTCCTTTTCTTTTTCTTCACTTGAACCCACCACAGCCACCTTGCCATTGCCTTGTTGGATTTCCTTTACCTTTGAAGTTCCAACCCCATTGTTTATCGCAATCCCATTTTCCTTACTTGAACCCACCTTGCCATTGCCTTGTTGGATTTTCTTTACATTTGAAGTTCCAACCCCATTGATTATCGCAGCCCCATTTTCTTTTTCTTCACTTGAACCCACCTTGCCATTGCCTTGTTGGATTTCCTTTACATTTGAAGTTCTAACCCCATTGATTATCGCAGCCCCATTTTCTTTTTCTTCACTTGAACCCACCTTGCCATTGCCTTGTTGGATTTCCTTTACATTTGAAGTTCCAACCCCATTGATTATCGCAGCCCCATTTTCCTTTTCTTTTTCTTCACTTGAACCCACCTTGCCATTGCCTTGTTGGATTTCCTTTACATTTGAAGTTCCAACCCCATTGATTATCGCAGCCCCATTTTCCTTTTCTTTTTCTTCACTTGAACCCACCACAGATACCTTGCCATTGCCTTGTTGGATTTCCTTTACATTTGAAGTTCCAACCCCATTGATTATCGCAGCCCCATTTTCCTTTTCTTTTTCTTCACTTGAACCCACCACAGATACCTTGCCATTGCCTTGTTGGATTTCCTTTGCATTTGAAGTTCCAAGCCCGTTGATTATCGCAGTCCCATTTTCCTTTTCTTTTTCTTCACTTGAACCCACCTTGCCATTGCCTTGTTGGATTTCCTTTGCATTTGAAGTTCCAAACCCGTTGATTATCGCAGTTCCATTTTGTTTTTCTTCTTCCTCACATGAATTCACCACAGCAGCATTGCTCTTGCTTGAATCCCCCACCACAGCCATGCTATTTCTTTGTTGGATTTCCTTTACCTTTGAAGTTCCAACTTCTTTGGTTTCCTCTGGGGGTCCTAGCAAAATTACTTTATTACATGGGGAGCCAATTCCTGATTCAGCAGGCTCAATATGGATGTTCCATCTATCGCAAAGATCTACCATCTGATCCGAACATTTCTTCACCAGCTCCTGAAAGAACATTTAAAAACGATTTGACATGTAAAAATCATTTCTATTTTTCAAAAGATAAAATATTTCTATTATTTTTATAACAATGTTGCTCTTAATGTCTTTTCAATAATGGTGAGAAACTATCAGAAATAACCGCTTGTGCATTTTATTTTACTATAATAATGCTTACTTCATTGTCAATCTTGTGAAAGTTAGAAGGATTTTGTATTTTGTCATATTTTGAGGGGTATGCAATTTTGGAAGCAGCCATAAACGCGGACAATGCAATCTGAGAAGGTGTGTATCTAATAAATGTGTGTTCTGCAGAATAAGAAGGAAAAAGATTCCAATTATATAATATCCCAGTATCATTGTTGGAGAATATAAAGATTAATGCTATGCGAGTTTCTGTTTACCTCCCTGAGCTTGAACTATGATCTCATTGATGCAACGACGTCTAAAGCCACCGAATTCTTTGAAGTAAGGGTAATAGTGATTCAGAAAGCAGAAGGCAGTCACCGGTAGCATTTTCCAATTAAGTTCATCAAGAATGAGATTCTCCACTTTCTTTACCATCTGATGAGTTATATTCCCTTTCCTGGATTTCATGGCGCTCTGTGCATTGCAACGAATAAGTTTATTTAGTGAACTTAAAAACAATGTTGTTAAAGTCCTCACTAAGGGATTAGAATTACCAAAAGCTGATCAACAGAGAAGTTTTTTGTCCTCATCTTGGCAGATATGGTGAGACAACCCATTGCAATCAATCGAAATCTTTCCTCAGCACTACGACCTTCCACGTCCTTATCCTTAAACCAAAGAATTTTCAGTTTTAACAAAAAATAATTAAAAAATAAAAGAAACTTAAAAAATCTCCAGAAGTGAAACGAAACATATAGGTTACCTTCATGATATTTGTGTTCCTTGAACAGAGGCGATCAAAGTAGTTCATAGCAAGATACGGAATATATGTATCAGAATCAATTCTCCTCGAGACCTGTTAACAACAAGAAATTCATTCGAAATTCATTCATTTTCATTCAACCGGATATAGTTCCAGAAAGGAAAATTCCAAAACTATCAACAAATCGGAACAGTAAATTTGAACTTAAACTCAACAGTTAAATATAGCAAGAAAGACACTAAAAAATTAACAAAAACAGATCTGAAATCAAGTTCGAAACAAGAATGCTTAAAATCCACTACAAACAACAGATCGCGAGAAGAATCTAACAACAACGGAACGAGAATTTTCTCAGTATGAATTTAAGCTTTTGTGCTAAACGTAAAATCATCATCGCTTACCCTGGCGATTATTGAAACAGCATCCTTCCGTATAAGAACGTTCTGATAAATTTGGTAGTAGCTCCTAACAGCAATGAATCGAGATTCAGTTTCAAAGTATTCCTTTATGAGTTCGGATTCCATCCGATTAGGAACAGGGAATTCCGTTTCGGAATCCATTGATGAGGAAAGATTCGAGAATTTTGCGCTGAGGTGAAGATCAGAAACTTAGGTGATTTTGTTTCGCAAGAAAAGGAGAAGAGAATAGCAATGGAAGAGATGGAAAAACTTGCAGTTTCTATTTGTATTGAGTTCTGTACTTTGGGTTTCTCTCTCTAAACGGTTATTGAGTTCGGTACTTTGAGTTTCTCTCTCTAGACGGTTACTTGTCGTCAAACTGAAACGAAAACTCTGCTGAACTTTGCGATTAAATGTCTTGCAACGAGTCGTTAGTGCTTATAGCTCAATTGATGTGATTCGTGGATAAAAAATATACTTTTGGGCATGTGACGTGAAAAATATAATAATGCTATATTTGTTTTAATTTTTAAGATGTTAATTAACTCAACTTTTCACTAATATTCACATTAATATTTATGTTTATATTTTATAATTTTAAATTAAATAAAATGTATAGACGTTTTCAGAATATTTATTTTTAACCCAACACTTATAAGAGTATTATTTCTAAAAAGAAGAATTTTAAAAATACAATTTTAAAATCATTTGATAACTCCGAAACAAATATATCTTTAATTAATCCTATTATGACGAAATTTAACTGAATTCATAAATATGCATATTATTAAAACTAGTGTTCAAATGGACACGTCCGTTTTTTTTATTACGCTAACGCGTGAAAATATTAACAATGTCAAAAAAAGTTTGATTTTAATATAAATTATTTATATCATAAAAAATATGATATTTATTCAGATACGTATTAAATTTTATTTATAATTTGTAATATTTGCACATTAAATTTTGTTTGAATTGAGAAAATTGCAGTGTGACATGACTTTGTTTAACCGTTTTTTTTTCAAACAAATCAATAAATAACTCAATGTATAAAATTAAATTCTTCTTTAATGTTTTTGAATTTGTGTTCTTTAATGTTTTTGGTACGAGGATGTAATGCACAGTAAATACACATGGAAACAATTAAACTTCTCTTCAACAATAGATTAATAATGCAACGGTAATAATCATCAATATTCATCTTTCTTTTATGGAAAAACCATTTTCCTATTGTTTACCAAAATCCCCTATATTCATCTTTCTTTTATGGAAAAACCACTTTTGTATTGTTTACCAAAATCCCCTATATTCATCTTTCTTTTATGGAAAAATCACCTTCGTATTGTTGACCAAAATCCCCAATGACTAAATATCATATTATATCAGTATTCCTCTTCTCTCTCTCTCTCTCCTCTCTCTTCTCTCTCCTCTCTCCTCTCTCTCTCTCTCTCTCTCTCCTCTCTCTCTCTCTCTCTCTCTCTCTCTCTCTCTCTCTCTCTCTCTCTCTCTCTCTCTCTCTCTCTCTCTCTCTCTTCTCTCTCTCTCTCTCTCTCTCTCTCTCTCTCCTCTCTGTGTGTGTGTGTGTGTGTGTGTGACATGAACTCTCATATTCGTCCATCCGCTTTTTGACATGAACTCTCATGTTCGTCCATCCGCTTTTTTAGGGGGTGTTTGTTTCCAGAATTCATAAAAAAAAATCCCAGGAATAAATTACCTAAAAAAAATAAAGATTTAATTTTCAAGTACTTTTCTAAAAATGAATTTAGCATATAGTTTGATATAATTTTTAGAAAATGAATATTGATATATTTTTCTCAAAAAAATTATGTGAAATTTCATGGGAATCAACATTCCCACTTTTTTCTCGTAGGAGTAAAACAATAGGAATTTTATGATATTTTTTTTTCAATTTATTAACAAATATGGGAATAATTTTTTTCACTCATGTATTTTCGAGAATATAATTTAATTTCCAGACTTGAAAGAAATATCCCCTTAAAGCGAACACGCCAAAAACTATAAAACACTTTTTTTTTTAAATTTTGGCGTATTTTTGAAATTAAATTATAAGTATCAAACGTGATATATTTATCTTGCATTCTATTTTGACACTCTCTCGGTCTCAACAATTTATGATATTTATCATATATTTCGTATAATGCTTAAAACTCAACATAGTGTTATAAGATGATGATTACCGTAATTTATAAAATATTAAATAGCATAATTTGTGAAATAGGTTTATCACAATAAATCATTTTATGAATTCCTGATACTCTCTTCTCTTTCACTCCATAAACAGCAAAATCATTTTTACTATGCCATTTTTTTCTTCCGCCTCCTTATGTCCCCACCAAGTATTTCTTTCCATTAGTAATAGATAGTTACTTCTCAACTTTTTACATTGCCACTTGTTAAGTTTGAAAAAGGAACAATTAGAGTACTACACACTGTTGTTTTATTTTTATTGATCCCTGCATTTTTATGATAAGAAGTGAATTCAACAATTTAAACAAACACAAAGCAAATTTTATTTTTCAAAGTATGAACATGCAACAATAATGAAATACATAATTTAAGAAGTTTTGATATTCTTTATAGGCAAGAGTTTATCTTAATAGTGAATGTTTAAGAAAACAAACTATCAGACTTCAAAGTAAGTATATTAAGTTATAGGGGAAGATAGTGAATGTCTTATCTAACATGTAATAAGCATAACATTTTTTCCCTTCACAACCTTTACATGTTGCTAGATTTTGATTGCTATGAGGGATAAGAATGATTATGTTTTGTTTCAAGCAACTCCTTTCATTTGCGTAATCTGCAGTTACGGTATATAAAAATAGTTATCAACTTTACTGCAGAGTATCCATAAAATATCATCAAAACAACCATTACAAACACAAAAGAGCGTAGACAGAGACCAAGAAAGCCTGCGAGGCATATTGGTCTACTCCCAATGTCGTACAGTCAAGTACTACCGCATTTGATCAAAGGAGGATTGGTAGTGCCAAAGGAACTGCGTACAGTGATTCCTCCATATCCACCAGGCTTTGACGTCAACACCCGATGTGACTTCCATGCTGGGGCACAGGGGCCTTCAACTGAAAATTGCAAGGTCTTCAAGCATAGAGTACAAGACTTGATTGATTCAAGGGTTATTGTGTTCACACCGCAAGGCTTGAACATAATGAACACTCCCCTGCCTCCGCAAGAGGGCACATCTGCAAGTCGTGATCAATGCAAGTGGAAGATGGGATAGATTTGGAGAGTTTGTGCCTATGAGAAGAGTTTGAGAAGGGTCTCCTTGAAGATGGTCATGATATCTGCTTCCAACCTAATAATTCCAGTATGAGGATCTAAATAAGGTCGATGATGCCCATAGTCACTAGTTTTGTTAAAACATGTTCATGTGTTATTTTCTTGATTGTCATTTGTAACATTCATTTGTAATAAACTCGTTTGTTTTTGAATAATAATGACATTGAAATAAATATGCATGTTTTGAATAAATCCATTAGTGGCCACTCATACTGTATTTTGTCAATGCCTAACTCTTGGAGGAGGAGGATGAAATTAAAAACACGAAACGAAATCACTGCTCGTACGCTTTTAAATAAAACCTTGCTAATAATGTAAGGCATTGTTTCAAATCCAAAACACTGGATATATAAGGAAGATAATCCCTAGTCAAACCCTTCGAGCCAAGGAGTAGGAGTTTCTTTCTAAACACAAAAAAACCTCAATCATAAACCGGGGCAGGGTAGTCGTCAGTCAGTTTGACCAAGCGTTCAAACTTCAAAAGAGGAGTGTCCTATCTGAGGATCAACCATATCTTATCCCTCACAAGAGGTCGGAAAACACCAAATTCCAAACGGTTGTCCCTCACCCACAAAGGCACGAGGTGGTCACAACCCATTCTAATCAAACGGATAGATGTCACACGATTTGTTTCGAAACAAAAAGAAACAGGAAAAACAAAAAAAATCAGAAACCAAAGAAAGAAAGCCTGCTAAGTCGAAAACTCGAGAACAAGGGACTTAGGCAAAAATTAGGGCATCCCTGTGGATTGTAAATCTAAACCAATCCAACAAAAGTAGGGAAATAAAAAAAAACAAATCTGCATAAGAGGAATCGAAAGAAAATCCTCAGCAAGAACAAATTCGCGTGGCTACAAATCAAACAAAAGGATGACTGTTAAACAAAAGAAAATCCTCATTAACCATCACTTCAAAAAAAATCCCTTTTGGAAGATGAGCGTTTGCGTTGAACTAGCTGAACGTAGAACTGAAGAACATCACGAAGAGTAGGTGAGTTAGAATAGGTTCGAGCCTTATATCCTTTATTTCTAAAACCGTGAACCAGACCACGTTATAACCCTCAAAAGGCCTAATTGAAGCAAGGTTTATTTCGAAAGCGTACTATGGTCAGAACAATCGTGTTAAAACTGACTCCTCAGTAATTTGCTCATAATTTGTGTTGATATTGATATGACATTCTCAATTAGTGATGCATTCATTGTATGCCTTAATTCCAGTGAACATGTTTGCATTTCAAAACTGCATAAACATGACATTGTTGTTATCATTCCTAAAAATGAACATGTGTTACTCATGAGTGAGCATTTGACATCAAGAGAGTTTTCATAATGAACGTGAATCGGGAAGCTTGATGACCCCAGAAGAGAATGATGCCTAAAGACTTTGTTAAGCAAAGGCAAATTACTTCAACTAATTGAATCATAAGACAGAACACCTGAGAACTCCGTTGAGCAGAGACAGGTCACCTTGATTTGATCGTACTCAGAGAGATAAACGCCTAAGACTCCGTTGAGCAACGCCAAATTATTTTTGATCGATCATAACGAGTGCTGAAAGCCTGAGACTCTGTTGAGCAATAACTAACCACCTCATGTGATTATATCAAGGAGCAGAAGGTCCAAGAACTTCGTTGAGCAGAAAGACAAGATGTTTCATATTTCAATCAAACTGAGACAGTTATGTCAAGAATTTCAACAAAATTCAGTTAGTTTGAGACAGTTATGTCGAGATTCGGTGAATCTCTCCAAAGATCAGATAGTCAAGGGAGTAAATCACTCCAGTTGATCGCATCAGAAGACCAAACGCCTGAGAAATCCTTCGAGCAGGGGCAAACTATTTTGATTGATATAACAAGTGTTGAACGCCTGAGACTCCGTTGAGCAGCGACCAGCCACTTCGTGTGATTATATCAAGAAGCAGAATGTCTAAGAACTTTGCTGAGCAGAAAGACAAAACACTTCAATTTTCAGTCAATCTGAAGCAATCACGTCGACGAATATCTATAATTCAGTTGATCTAAGGAAGGTACATCGAGATTCGACAAATCTCTACAAGACATTAGTCAGGGGCATTCCCTCAGAGATCTGCTAGCCAGGGGAAGAGTTATTCCAAGACCTATACTGGGGCAAGCTACCTCAGGAATCCAAGAAGTCAAGCTCTCTGAGATAGTTAATCAGAGGTGTACAGTTCCAAGATACTGGGGCAGGTCAGATCGAGATGGCTATCATGACAAAGTTGCTTCATAACTGGTGACTGGGGTAATACATGTAGATTCCCAATTGACTGGGGCATGACTAACTAGAGAAGGAAGATCCTTTCTGTACTTTTGAGGTTGTTCAGAGAAAGATCTGTGGTGCATAAGATACTTCTAAGTTCGAGATGAATGTCGGGGAGTCATGCTAAACACATCCCTTGAATCCTTCAGCAAAGAACATTGATCCCAATTGATAAACCCAGTGGTTACTGGTACCCAATGTTCTCAATCTCCAGGAATTTCCTACCATACTGGCTAACCAAAAGCCTGACCACGCATTAGTATTGCATAAATAATCATGCATTACATAACATTTCATCACCAAAAGAGCGTAGTATATTCCATCAAGATGGAGCATTACGCCATGCAAAATAAACATGCATAACTGCATAGAAGTCTTTCTCGAAAGCATAAAAAAAGGAAAAGAAAAATCATTCGTTGATACTTTCTTCCTCCCCAATGAGAACATCATCATGAAACCTTGGATTGGTATTCCCCGCAGGTTTTCCCGAGATATTTCTTCTTCGTGTTGCCTTTTGCAAGTACCCTTTTAAGTCTTTCGTCAGTCACTTACCTTTCGTAAGTCCTTTCGGCCTCGCGCCAATCCTCCCTGCCTTTCGCTTGGAGAAGTTTAATTGGGATAACTTACCTTTCGTGAGTTTACTTTGTTTCTTTATGCATGAAATCACGTCTCCCCCCCGTTGCCTTTCGCACGAGTAGGGTACCTTTGTCAGATATTTGCATCCCGTTTGTTTAAACACTTGATGTAGGTTTGGTGAGTCCCGGGGTTTGGGTAACCATTGTGTTGAAAACTTCATCCCCTTCATTGTGCCTGATGGATGATATGAAGTTTTTGTGCCTACTGCAATGTCCCCGCCTGACAGAGTGTATCAAAGCCCAGATTTTGTCTGGCAAGTTCTCTCGATTCAGGTTTCGCTTGGCGAAACAGCTTTAGAACTTTTGCAAGTATTGGTAACCTTTCATCGAGTAATTTCCTTTGGGAGTCTATTCTATTATTTGATATTTGTAATCCCTCCTTGCCTTTCGCTAGGAGAAGATGATTGAGATAACTTACCTTTCGTGAGTTTATTTCGTTGCTTTTTGTATGAAATCACATCTCCCCCTCGATCCCTTCGTACGAGTAGGGTACCTCGCATCCTGTTTGTTTAAACGCCTGATGTAGGTTTGGTGAGTCCCGGGGTTTGGGTAGCCATTGTTTGAGGACTTCATCCCCGCCGTGGTGCCTGAGGGACAATATGAAGTTTTCGTACCTATTTGCAAAGTTCCCCACCTGTCAGAGTGTGCCAAAGCCCATATTTATCTGGCAGATCCCCTTTAGTCTAGGTGTTACCTAGCATGTCTTGTCCCACTCTTTGTTTTGCCTCGTGCAAATATTGGGGACCTTTTGTCCTTTACTTACCTTTCGTAAGTATTCCCTTCCTTTTGCATGGGAGGTCTTCCGCTTCTAGCTTAGCTGTTGCGACTCCCCTTTGTGTTTTTCGCATAAAGATTATTGTCCCCAGATGCTTACCTTTTGTAAGTCTCCTCGGCCTTTTGCTCGAGCATTTATATTCTTGAACTTGCTTACCTTTTGTAAGTGACCCTTGCCCTTCGCCTGGAAATCTTCTCCTGCAAAGAAGTCGTTACTATCTTTTGTATGAGAAGATTATCCTTTCAAGTTTTCTTCTTAACCCTCTGTTGAGAAGTTTCTCATTACCTTTTGTATGAGAAATCATATCCAGTTTTCTTCTTAACCCTCTGTTGAGAAGTTCCTCATTACCTTTTGTATGAGAAATACCTTCCAATTTTCTTCTTAACCCTTTATTGAGAAGTTCTCATTACCTTTCGTATGAGAAATACCTTCCAATTTTCTTCTTAACCCTCTGTTAAGAAGTTTCTCATTACCTTTTGTATGAGAAATACCTTACAATTTTCTTCTTAACCCTCTGTTAAGAAGTTTCCCATTACCTTTTGTATGAGAAATACCTTCCAATTTTCTTCTTAACCCTCTGTTAAGAAGTTTCTCACTACCTTTTGTGTGAGAAATACCTTCTATTTTTCTTCTTAACCCTCCGTTAAGAAGTTTCTCACTACCTTTCGTATGAGAAATCCCTCCCAGTTTTCTTCTTAACCCTTTGTTAAGAAGTTTCTCATTACCTTTTCGTATGAGAAATCATTTCACCTTTCTTCTTAACCTTTTATTGAGAATCTCTCATTACCTTTTGTATGAGGGATCATATCCCTCTTCATATGCCTTCTTAACCTTTCGTTAAGAAGTTCTCACTACCTTTTGTGTGAGAATCCCCAGCAGACCTTGTGCCTAGGAGTTCCCGTTACCTTTTGTACGAGAATCTCATCCCCCATTTTCTTCTTAACCTTTTGTTAAGGAGTTCTCACTACCTTTCGTGTGAGAAATTCGACCATATTCCTTTCTAACCTTTTGTTTGGAAGACCCCTTCTCTTGTGCTAAGGAGCCGTTGCTACTTGTTGTGTGAGAAAATCATATCCCTTAGTGACGTTGTCCCTCATTCCCATTCACTTCTTAACCTTTTGTTAAGGAGTTCTCATCACCTTTTGTGAGAGAAATTTTCCTATTTTTTTCTTCTTAATTGTATTTGGGAGATTCCCTTTCTCTTGCTATAAAGCCGTTGCTACCTGTCACGAAAAAATGGCACTTCTTAGTTGAGCTGCTTTCCTTTAGCAAGATGTGTTGATTCCTTAAGATTGGCATTAATTTTAGAAAACAAATAATGTAATCATCTCTGTTGTTTTAATATGTTGGGTTGAAGAAATTCAACATCTGGACCAACATGTCATGTACGATGTCACGACATCAGGTCTGTGACATCGCACATGTGTAGAAAACTGAATTAATTAATTCAGTATATATTCTGGGATCAGCAAGGATATCTGGTGAATATCCTAACTCCCATGTGGAGGTCTTGAAGACTCAATCAGAAGATATATAGGCTCAAAATATGGAGATATATATGGAGAGATTCTAGGATTGAAGACCTTGTTTGTAGCAGAATTTTTCTGCTGAAGTTGTAACAGCAAAGAACAAGTCTGCTGCGATTTCTGAAGGCCCAAATCCAGTTGGGTGATTAGGTTATAAATAGCTGATTGTAACCTAGTATTTGTAAGCCTCCTAGAATGAAAATTTAGGGGTGTGTGTGAGGTAAACCTCCCAACCTGTGGGATGGTTACCATGTGTTTCTCAGTGTTCAAAGCTGAGAGTATTTGTAACTCAAAGCCTGTAGGCAAGAGTGATTTTGTTCTTGAATGAAGCTGTGAAGCAAGTTCAAGGTGTGTTAACATTACATTGTATTTGTAGTGATAGGAATGGAAACTGGAGGTTTCTATCTAGGAGTTCCTAGGTATAGATTGCATTGGGTAGGGATTAAGTGAGGAGTTGTAAACGGGTGAGTTTAACTCTGAATTGATACTACTAATAGTGGATCTTCTTCCTGGCTTGGTAGCCCCCAGATGTAGGTCATGTTGGACTGAACTGGGTTAACAATTTCCTGTGGTTGTTTTCCTTCTGCATGTGTTTTTATTACTGTCATAACTCAGTAGGTATTCCAGTCAGCTTATCAAGATGATAACAGACCTGGCATATAGCCTTCTGTTTGAATGTCAATCAGAATGTTGTAACATTCATCATGGACAGTAGATACTGAATGATTAGCAGGTTAATTTCAGTTCAGTATTTATTTAAGTCTGTTCTTTTCAAGGATAACAGACCTGGCTGAAGGATCAATGTGAAACTGTCAAACTGGATGTTTTGACAGTTGATACTGAAGGTTGATACTGAAGTAGAGACTAGTTAGTCTTTTACAGTACTGCAAACTTAGCACAGTACAGTTCCAGGAACATAACAGAATCAGCATATGTTCTGGATGTCGAACTGAATGTTGTGACATTCACTCCCAACAGCAGGTGCTAAAGTGTAGGATGATTGGTTTTTCTGGTTCAGTATTTTTCTCAGGCTATTCTTCAGGGATTCAATAGCTTAGAGAAAAACCAGGAAACCAACTACCAACCTACAATTAATGAACCTAACAAATAGTCTAGTTGTTAGCAATCTAATAAGTGGAAATTAGATTGACAAGTTCAACCTTTAATTCAGGAAATACAAGTAAAAGATGTACACACAGGAACAATGTAACAGATGATGTCCTCAAACAACAGTAAGACATCATGCTGATAACTGTGGAAGAAAACAACAGAAGTGAGTGCTAGGTTTGATTTCTGTTGAGTCCTTCTTCCTGATGCACAGAACCAGGTGTTCATACATTCTAGGGTGACATAGAATGAGATGTCGTGACATTTGTGAACTTGTGCATATTAGTACAGTGGTTAATAACTATCTTGTTGTATTAGTTACAATGTTAGATCAGATGTCATGACGTGGAGTAGAACATCTGAATTCTGACTACACCAGAATTTCAATTGGTATCAGAGCAGACATCCTGTTCTGCTTCTGGATGAGATCCATGGGTGATGCTTTCTGGTATCTTGCAAGAAGTTATGTTGGAACCTGTGGAAGGTTCTGTAATTTCCCTGAATGGTCCCTTGAAGTAGGTGGATGGACTGTTCATGACAGGAATAATGTGTACCTGTATCTGGAGGTTGGCAATTGGCCTGTGTGTGGGACAGCTGTGCCAGTATTGAATCACATTCAAACTTGGTATGGTCTTTGAGGCTGATCTGGTGAAAAGTGTGTTCTTAGGTTGAGTTGTATTATGATTTCCGCTGCATAATACCTGGCAAAACTCAAACTCTGATGTAGTTTCCCCTCATGTGGATGAAAGGCTGCTGTGTTCAAGATTTCATCAGAACCTCTGAAGATGTCTAAGCTACTTGAGTCCCCTCAAGTCCACTCATCATGATGTACTCACGTCAGGATGGTAAGAATCACCTGATCACTGATTCTTTTACACTCCTGGGTAGTGTACATGAAGACCTTGAAGTCTTTCAAGGAGGGTGCGTTCCAAGGAGGTGGAACCAATGTTCTATGTGATGTTAGAACATGGTGTTCAACAAGTATGCAGCTGCTGGTTGAAGAACAGGTGGTTTTAGGTGTCAAACAAAGGGATACTCTTGTTTGGAACCTACTCCTGACCGGGAAGAGGAGACACCTGTGTGGGCTAAGTTGACAAGGGTAGGGTCAACTGGGTGTATGCTCAAGAAGGTCACATGTAGAGGTCTGGTCTCTAGAAGTGGAGTTGGGTGAGATGTGACATTGAGCAATTTCCTGCTGCTTGTCCTACTCCTGTAGATTGATCAGGGATGGATGGCTGTTCTCTGGAGTACTATGGAGTGCTAGAAGACAAGTCCTCTGGATGTTAGCAGTCAACAATGGGGTAACCTGACTGCTGCTTCAACTCAGAGGATTGGGACCATGAATCTTGTTATTCAAGCACCACGATCAGAAGTGGCAGTTCTCTCAAGGAGTGAGAATATGAAGATTCATAGGTTGGTTGATGAAGTATGCTCTGGCAATGCATATCTGCTATTGACTGGTGTTCCTCTAGTACTTATGGTCAGCTAAAGTCTGATTGGTGTGGTAGGAGTATGCGTAGGTATAACTCATAGAGTTAGTTACCACTGGTAGGGATGGAGTATGTCTGTACAATGCATGGATATTAGTGTGACGTTTCCATGATTGTTAATTTGAGGGGGAGTTTTGGTTAACCTCCTCACATTTGGTCAGCCTAGTATCTGGTTGGTTGTTGACCTGTGTCACATGGGTTCTGGCAGTTGTGTGACACAATTTGCAAGGAAGAATTCATCTCTCTCATTCCTAAGGGTGAATTTAATCTGGGAAGACTTTCAAAATTGTCTAGGTGCTTGCAAGCAGAAGATGTTGACACAAGAAGAGTACTTTCAAAGTATTCTTATGGTGGAAGTATCTGAAAGGAAAATTGGGAAAGGATTTAAGATCAATGTCTACTTGTGTCAAGTACAAGTGTTTAATTGATTATCCTTGGAGCTCAAGATAACGGATGTTCTTAAAGATGTTGGAACATCACTTCTTCAAGACCCTGTGCAGAATCACAGGAAGGATAGTACATTGGCTTATGATCTATCTCTTTGGTGGTAGCAAAAGCATATGATCTCTGAAAAGGTTTCTTGGCAAGAAACATGATTCAACCTTGGTATGTACAAGAAGAAGAAGACATCATAGTCTTGATGGTGGTTACTTGGATCAGTTTATTTCTGATCTAGGTAAGGTAGTGCATTAGCTTATGCATATTGTGGAGTCAAGAACTAGTGGCAGCAGTCTTGACATCATGGAAACAGCCTTGCCTTAGGATGTGGAATCCTTGGTAGAGCTGAAGGGTTAGTTTATAATTGGTCCTTCTGAAGACTCATACATCAGAGTGTCTGATGTCTTTGGAGAAGAAGCAGGGATTCATCAAGGTGTGAGCTTGGATGACTTAACTGCAAACCTGCAGGATGGAGGTTGTTTACTCAAACTTGGTTCCACAATCAAGTCTATGAGAACATTGAACTTTGTTCTGTGAAGGGAGGAAGTTCTTTCAAGTGGCAGAAGAAGGAGCTGAATTCAACAGCTAGATGTCAAAACACAATGTTGTGACATTTGGTTCAACATCAGATTCTTAGTTGGTGAAGTGGCACATCAACTTGAGATAGAAAGGTCTACAGGGTTGTAGATTGGATACTTCAAAAAGCTTGAAGTTCTAGTCTCACTTGGAAGGTCAGAATATCTTTGGGAGAAGTCTGATAAACTTGGGGAGGTCAAAAAGCAGCATTTGACCTTTTCATATGAGAATTCATGAAGGAGGTAATCAACCAGTGGCAATTGGTTTACCTCAGAAGTGAGTTCGAATAATCAAGATAATCAACATATGGCAGCTGATTATTCTTGAGGAAAGTCTGAGACAAATTACTCTTGAGTAGAAAAGTAGTAAGTTGAAGACTAAAGGAGGTGCTTTCTATCTATGGAAGATTATCTCGTGTAATGGGATGAAAATGTATGTGTCCCAATGAATGTCTGGGTTCTTCTTGATCAACCCGATGACTCAGTGATATCTGAAGACTATCAGATGGTGTGCCTTGTCCTGTTGTGAAGGATGTCCTAGCTGATGTTGGAACATCTTGTGAAGTGGTCTTCTGTTCTGATTAGAAGAGAGATTGACACAGAGTGTGAATGTGTTCAGCTAAGAGGGTTGAACAGAGGGTGTGCTCTTGAAGACATGAAGATGCGTCTTATGTTTTCCATTCATCAAGTGGTCTGGATTCTCTTTGAATCAGGAAGTATGTGAAGGTCCAACTTTGGGGTGTTGGATATGCTCATGTGTGATCTCCAAGCTTCAAGAGGAGAGTAGGGCGTCCATGACAGGGGGAGTTCTATCCTTGAAGCTGCAAGTAATCATCAAGCTTGTGGTCTATGTGTACTCAGATAACCAGGTATGGCACCTTGTCAGTTATCAGGATACTGTGTCAAGGCTGAGTAAGCTGAAGAATGTCTGACCGAATGTCATGACATTGCTCTGGAAAATGCTGCTAATTCCTTCTAAAACTTAAAGTCAGTAGGAATTGTGAAGGTGATGTGTCAAATTCTGGTAAATCAGAATAAGCCAGATGGCTACAGCTGTGTGGAACAGGGGGAGTAACCATCTGCTGAAGTGTGGGAATTTGACTGTATCAGTGCCAGATGTCAAGTCTCTTCTGGAGGTATGACAGGAACCTTGGAAAATGTTGAATACTAGCAGAATGCAGGAAATGTTGAGACATCGCGTGCAACGTGTCTGACTGCATATATGGAATAGTCTCCATGCACTAGAACGGCTGTTTTGGAAAAGAAAGAGTCAAGAGCTATAAAAGGTATTCAAAGATAATCTGAGATTTTGTTGGTGATTCTCTGACTGTTTCTCAGCAAAAATAAATGCATCTTGACCAAGCATTTATTTCTTCCTGAAATTCCAAGGCACGGGCTGGACTATTTAAAGGATGCACTAGCCCTCTTCCTCTCATAAGAAAAACACTCCATTCTCAGAATCATGGGGTATGTTAAGGTTTGGGCAAGCTGCGCCTGGATCTGGTTTTGTGAAGGGTACCTTTACAAATGTTTAGCTAAAAAGGGGGAGAGAAATATAGTCCTGGGGTTGAGAATGTACCAGAAGCAAGCCAACTGTGGATGTGGCAGCAAACAGAAGTTGGCATCAGGCACAAGATCCACCAACGGGGTTTACCACTTGTGTCTTGTGATCTGAGTTAAGAAGACAGTTGTGCCTTATGATCTGAGTTACATTGACTATGTACTCAGTATTACATATTCTTTAGGAAGCTCTCCGGTTGAGGGGAAGGGTTCTGGTACAACTAAGTCTTGACCCTCTTCTTCCCCGTGTACACCAACTTTGGTGTTTGTGGTGGTGGAGCCAATGACGGAGATGAAGAGCATTCCCAAATTGGGATGTTTTGTCCAGTGTATTGTTTATTTGTTTTAGCTAAAATTTGCCAAAGGGGGAGATTGTTGATTCCTTAGGATTGGCATTAATTTTAGAAAACAAATAATGTAATCATCTCTGTTGTTTTAATATGTTGGGTTGAAGAAATTCAACATTTGGACCAACATGTCATGTACGATGTCACGACATCAGGTCTGTGACATCGCACATGTGTAGAAAACTGAATTAATTAATTCAGTATATATTCTGGGATCAGCAAGGATATCTGGTGAATATCCTAACTCCCATGTGGAGGTCTTGAAGACTCAATCAGAAGATATATAGGCTCAAAATATGGAGATATATATGGAGAGATTCTAGGATTGAAGACCTTGTTTGTAGCAGAATTTTTCTGCTGAAGTTGTAACAGCAAAGAACAAGTCTGCTGCGATTTCTGAAGGCCCAAATCCAGTTGGGTGATTAGGTTATAAATAACTGATTGTAACCTAGTATTTGTAAGCCTCCTAGAATGAAAATTTAGGGGTGTGTGTGAGGTAAACCTCCCAACCTGTGGGATGGTTACCATGTGTTTCTCAGTGTTCAAAACTGAGAGTATTTGTAACTCAAAGCCTGTAGGCAAGAGTGATTTTGTTCTTGAATGAAGCTGTGAAGCAAGTTCAAGGTGTGTTAACATTACATTGTATTTGTAGTGATAGGAATGGAAACTGGAGGTTTCTATCTAGGAGTTCCTAGGTATAGATTGCATTGGGTAGGGATTAAGTGAGGAGTTGTAAACGGGTGAGTTTAACTCTGAATTGATACTACTAATAGTGGATCTTCTTCCTGGCTTGGTAGCCCCCAGATGTAGGTCATGTTGGACTGAATTGGGTTAACAATTTCCTGTGGTTGTTTTCCTTCTGCATGTGTTTTTATTACTGTCATAACTCAGTAGGTATTCCAGTCAGCTTATCAAGATGATAACAGACCTGGCATATAGCCTTCTGTTTGAATGTCAATCAGAATGTTGTAACATTCATCATGTACAGTAGATACTGAATGATTAGCAGGTTAATTTCAGTTCAGTATTTATTTAAGTTTGTTCTTTTCAAGGATAACAGACATGGCTGAAGGATCAATGTGAAACTGTCAAACTGGATGTTTTGACAGTTGATACTGAAGGTTGATACTGAAGTAGAGACTAGTTAGTCTTTTACAGTACTGCAAACTTAGCACAGTACAGTTCCAGGAACATAACAGAATCAGCATATGTTCTGGATGTCGAACTGAATGTTGTGACATTCACTCCCAACAGCAGGTGCTAAAGTGTAGGATGATTGGTTTTTCTGGTTCAGTATTTTTCTCAGGCTATTCTTCAGGGATTCAATAGATTAGAGAAAAACCAGGAAACCAACTACCAACCTACAATTAATGAACCTAACAAATAGCCTAGTTGTTAGCAATCTAATAAGTGGAAATTAGATTGACAAGTTCAACCTTTAATTCAGGAAATACAAGTAAAAGATGTACACACAGGAACAATGTAACAGATGATGTCCTCAAACAACAGTAAGACATCATGCTGATAACTGTGGAAGAAAACAACAGAAGTGAGTGCTAGGTTTGATTTCTGTTGAGTCCTTCTTCCTGATGCACAGAACCAGGTGTTCATACATTCTAGGGTGACATAGAATGAGATGTCGTGACATCTGTGAACTTGTGCATATTAGTACAGTGGTTAATAACTATCTTGCTGTATTAGTTACAATGTTAGATCAGATGTCATGACGTGGAGTAGAACATCTGAATTCTGACTACACCAGAATTTCAAGATGTCTCTTTGCCTTTTGCAAGAGATCTTATTTCAATTCTTTTATCCATCGGTACTTGCCTTTTGCAAACACCTTATTCTTTTACCGTCACGGAATCCGGCAGGAATACCTCAATCACTTGTTACATGCCAAAACATGATAGGGGAGGCAAGAAAAGAAAAGAAAGAAAAGAAAGAAGAAAAGAATGAAAAGAGATGAAAACAGAAAATGGAAAAAGAAAGAATAAGAGAAAAAAGAAAAAGCTTAGAGAAAGGCTAGCCTGTTCACATAGGTCAATCATTTTGCGTTAGCATACTACATAGGTCATGCATTTCTAACCGCTCATATACTGATATACCACATAACATCTCAATTCCCAGCAGCTGTCCTACACAAAGGCTAGCCTGTTCATCCCACATATCCCAGTGAAGAATACCTCCTTGTGACCTATCTTCACATAGATTACCATTTGTTCATGGCGGGCAAATTTCTTGTTATTCTAATATTTAATCCTCTCCTACCTTGATTGCCTGGAAGTTGTTGTCATCCATACATTCAGGTCCGAGAAGATTAAATAGGGGCAATTGTCACACCCAAAATTTGCCATACCTTTCACATGATCATATATGTCAATAACCTCAAGCATTTGCATATCATCCGCATACATTCATTTCATTTGAATAAGCATGGTTCAACACACGGAGGTACGTGACTTGAATTCATGTGTTTCTTGGTGCATTGATGCATTTGTTCAGTCATTTCGTCCAACCATGGTTTAAGACGATTCCCAAGTCTTGTGATCATTTGGGTTCGTTGGTTCACTGCATGTCGTTATCCGATTCGTATTTTCATCATTTGCATCATAATCTTTTTTCCGATTGATCTTAGTTTCAAATTTATTTTTGAAGTTCAAATTTATTTTAATTCAAAATCGATTTTGGATATTCAATATGATTTTTGAGATTTTAGATTAATTTTGGAAGTTGTTTCATCATTTCTTTCAAAGTAATTTTGGAGATTTAAATTGATTTAGATTAATGTTGAATGTCTTTTCGCCACTTTTTTGTCAAGATTAATCTTTGTATAATTCAAATTGATTTTGGAAATTCAAAACAACTTTGATGCTTCGAATTAATTCTTGATAATTCAAATGGAGTTTGATAATTCAAAACAGTTCTTAAATCCGATTTAACCTTTAGAATTGCCTTTTTATTCATTTTTGGGGATGAACCATTATTGTTAATTTAGGGAGGCCCATTTTTCTTTGGGTTGAGCCCGTATCCATACCACATATCCAAAGTCCATTATCCATGTCCAAAACCCTTACCCATTTTGTTTAATATCCAAATCCCTTAAAATCATTTTTAATCCAATTTCATATCCAATTAACCAAAACCAACCAATTACCCATCTTTCATTTACAAAAACCATTTACTAATTCACTAAACTAAAACCACAATCCATATTTGATCCATTATTAATCCATTTTGATTTTTACATCTTGGTCAAAGTCCATTAGGCCACTTGAAACCCATTTATCAATTCAGTTAATTCAATTTCTCCAATATCCATTTATCCAACAATTAATTAATTAGATAAGACAAAAGAGCAATTTGGAAAAGCAAAAGCTGTAAAGGCTACGTTCCAAGCTAAGCCGACACAGAGCTTCCAAACGACGACGTACACCAAGCAACGTCCTAATGGCGGCATGAACGTCTGTTGCAATCCGGATACGCAATGAGAGCCAAAGCAAATCGAAATTGGAAATGAACGGTAGCTAGCTGCAAACGCAAAAGAGAAGCTGCATTTCAAAAACGCACAAGCTGATGCAACACCAATTCAAGCGTAGCTTAAAGCATAAACGACGTCCAAACGCACCAAAGTTGCAGCAGGAAAACAAGCAAAACGGCAACAGAAGAAAGATGTAAACGACGCGGAGAAAATCAAAACGCAATTGAAAACTCACCTGAATCCATTTGCAAATGATATAAATACTTTGATTCACGGCGATTTTTGGCTCTCTCCAATCTCTTCCCGAAATCTTCTTTTCTCTTCTTCTCGAAATCTTCTTCTGGAACCCTCTCCTTGAACTTCCCATTTTTCTCTTCCCAAAATCACACTCTCCCGGAATCAATATCTCAGAGCGATCTCGGTTCTCATCAAGGTGTCATTCATCATCTTCAATCCCTGGTTGAACCACATCAATTCCACAAATCGAATAAGACTGAGCAAATCACGAAAGAAATCAAGAAGTCGTGTGCAATCGAATTCCGTCGCGGATGAGAAGAGGACGAACGAACGAGAACTACATTCGTTAATGTCGCTGCCACGACGATCGTCTTCTCCGACGAATCCTCAACTCGCGCCAACGCCGGTAGGATCCTTTTTTTTCTTCGCACCGATCGAGTCGTCTGTTGTAGTTTGAATCGGACCCCGATTCGAGTCTGTGAGTGTTCACCGTGCAATGCGGTTCCGTTACCGACTCGATTTGTATCGAGTTTTAGTAAGGATGTTAATTAGAATTAATCTTGTTTAGAATTTAATTAGAGTTGATGTTCTAGTTGGTTAAATTGTTTAGTTAATTCTAGAATGTTCATTTTTGTTAATTGGTTGACATTAGAATTTTGGTAGATATTTTTTCTTTGACATTAATTCTCTTATATTCTACTTTGATCTAACTTCAAACAATTAATTTCTAATTTTTTAATTTTCACATCTAACATTTAAATTCCATATCTAACTTTTACAATTCCGTTTCTAACATTTATTTTTTGTCATTTATTTTACATTGTTTTATTTTGCTTTACATTGTACATTCTCACTTCATCTTAAAATGAACATAAAAATGGTAAAGACTTAAAAAAAACAAAAATACAATAATCCCCTTAGCATGGAAAGGACTTTGGACAAAGGATTTAGAGATTTCTATTATGACCCTTGCATTTGGACTTGGACTTGTGTGATTGACCTATGCGACTTGGAGTTTCCGAGGACTTGTAATCTTTTATTACAAGAATGGAATGCATTCATGGCACTACCGAGGGAGACTTGATTTGTATTTCCATTATCCAGCTGCTAGTTTAGGACACAATCGCACACACACGGCTTTCTCTTGGGCTACCTGACAATGAGACCTTTTATTTCTTGCACTCTCTTGTACTTTACATGTACCCCCTCCCCTTTCCGATGTACGCATTTACTTTCTTTCTTTTATTGCTTTATAGCTACTCCTTATGAATTAGGAACGTGCACCTTTCATAATCGATAATCAAACCCTTGATCCAACGTCAAGCGGTTCTTTTTCAAATCAAAAAACAATAAACAAACCCTTGATCCAATGTCAAGCGGTCTTTTCCAAATCAAATTCGAAAACACAATAAATGGAGATTAGGATCGTACGTCCCGAGCCTTTAGCGATAAAGAAAGGATGAGACTGGAGTTTTCCTACACTCATTCTGAATGCTTCAAACACAAGACGTTTGGCTTGATAGTTTGAGGTGTTCACCTTTATCCATAGTCTTTAGTGCAATCCGAAATCAATAACACTTTCTCCAAAACTTAAAAACAACTTAACGCATTCAAACCTTTTGTTTGAGCCTTAGGGCGACACCATTCGAAAACCCTTCTTAAAGGTAATAATATCAATAAAACAAACAAACAATTTTAAACCCACGAACTACGAAAGCTCTGATTTCTCACTTCAACAAGTGGGCATACGTAGGCACGAGGATCCATTCCTTGGCAAGCACACTAATTTAAAATCTATCTCCACTCCGCAAACCTTTGGCAAGCAAACATTTTGATAAACACCACCCATTTAAGCGTAAACATCCTAGATGGTTCCCATGGAGTACCATGGATGTGAGGGGTGCTAATACCTTCCCCTCGCATAACCAACTTCTGAACATGTTTGTGGTTGCGACGATCATACTTTGGGGTTTTCTCGATATTTTCCCTTTCCTTTGGAATAAATAAAAATCGATGGTGACTCTGTATTTTTCGCGTAGCGACACAAACTTGATAATCTCAATGATAGAGGTAGTGAAACCTTCATAAATTTCTTTTTTTATGGCCCAACAGATACTATATAAGATTATCATGACATACCTAATAATGTCTTAATCTTTAGTGCTAATAGTGTCCCATATCCATTTCTTTATGGAGCTATCCTTGGCGTTGTTGAAATTTATGTTGAGTTTTAAGCTAACCCATATTTTCCCAGCCAATTCACAACCCATGAAAGTGTGGTCCAAGGTTTCACCTTTTTTAAGGCGTCTAGGACATTAGATGGGACAAGTCACCCCTCTCTTTCTTAATTCTATTTTGACCGAAATAACTTGAAGCAATATGCACCAAGTTAGAAGGTCCAGGGCTACCACTTCTAATTTGGTTTTGGAAATACTGGTATCCTAATTTTACATAATAATTCTCATCTTTATTATCCATCCAAAATATATTATCCTTTTTATCTTTTTGCCCAATAGGAATTTTTTGAGATATTTTATGACTATCATAGAGAATGAAGATCTTGTTAATAAGAGGGATACTCAACTCATTATTATCATGGTCAATTAGTTTCTTAACCCAAAAAACTTTGAGAATCAAAGGCCTCCAAGTTAGGACTTTAAGCCAGCCTTCATAGGATAGCCATGGGTCTTCCCATATATTAATTGTCTTTTCATTCTCTATCTTCCAGCATCATCTTTTAGGCAAATTTTCTTTAGTTTGGATCAAACTTTTCCAAATATAATTGTCTCTAGGTTTACTAATTTCTTTGGAAGATTAGTGTTATGGAAATATTTAACTTTAAGGCTTTTATGGATGATTCTATTTTGGTTAGTGAGGATTCTCCAGAGCTATTTTGTAAGAAGTGCATTGTTCAAAGTGCTCGTGCTTCTAAACCCCAACCCACCCTTGGTTTTAC
This sequence comes from Lathyrus oleraceus, assembly GCF_024323335.1. NCBI lineage: Eukaryota > Viridiplantae > Streptophyta > Magnoliopsida > Fabales > Fabaceae > Lathyrus > Lathyrus oleraceus. Next base: position 560,568,282 of record NC_066583.1, on the reverse strand, counting down.
TATTAGAAAGGGTTTTCTAAATAGTACATTTAATTTTCCTTTCCTCTTTTCTAACATTCCACCAAGAATTGCATATAACCTTGTTGTTATCTTTGAAATTTTATGAAATCTTAAAGATGTTAATAACATAGGTAGGTATGGCTTAAGGCTTTTATGAGAATTTCTTTTCCTTCATAGAATAGATTTTTCTCTTTTCAACCATTAAGCTTGGTTCTGATAATTTTTAAGGATGGAGTTTAGATGATTTCTTTTAGATCTACCAAATTGGGTGGGAAGACCCGAGTAGTTTCCAATTTTGTTTGCTGTTATAGAAATCTATAATATGATTTTTGACTTGGTGTCATCTTTGATGTACTTACTCAAAGTCAGAACAATTATTTTACTTAGCAATATGGTCTCTCCCCTTTCGCTGACTTATAGGCTTGGCTAACAATTATTTTGCTTTCCCCGTCCTTCTCAAGTCTATTTATGATTGTTTTGTTCTTGTTGTGAAACCTGAAATTAAAATATGTGATATATTGAAGTAAAATAAGGTACAGATCGGAAGAAAATCTAAGATGATAATTACCATAGTTCTCATATTTATTAATCCAAGTGTTGGAAACCAAAAACTTATCCAATCTAGCTTGAATGGAATTGTTGCTCAATTGATTATTTGCCCAAGTATATATGTTATAGATATAATCAACATAAATTATATTGCAATTGGACATATTATCATTATAAATATTAGCTAAGTTATTATCAATCGGGTTTCTCTAAGGAGGAATTGGTAATATTGAAATCCCCACAAATAACCGATCTTTAAAGTTATTATTAGATAGAGATCCACGCGATACGCGATGCTGAGATGAATTTTTTAAATAGTATTATAAAATGTAGATTTTGATTTTGTTTATTATAAAAAAATGTGATTGGGACGATAAAAAAACTGATAAAAGAAGAGAGGAAAATTTTAAGTGAATAGAAATATTTTTGAATCATAGATATGCAAATAAGACATCACAATTTAATTTTAAAACATGAAATAAGTGTAAAGAATTTCAATAATTTTTTTTAATAGTTCTTACTATTTTTTTAGGAATTGAATAAGCTCTCATACTTTTTTTATCGAAATATTTGAAAATATGTGAAAATATAATTTATTAATTAAAAGAGATTTACAAATAAAATATTATACATTTTTCTCAAATAAATAATAGGCGTTTTGAAATGTTTTTTTATATAGTGTTGTGAGGAGTTGAACTGATTACTTCCAATAGAGAATAAAAATTGTACTTTTTTTGTCTTTGTAAGGAGTTGAACTAGCGATCTCTAATAGAGAATAACTATTGCATTTGACATTTTAAAATGAGTTTAGGAAGGTGCCACATAGAACAATGAGATGATGTGGCACAAATGAATTAGAAGAGTTTACATGTGTCGTGATATAATCTGTCGCTTCAGATTTAATATATTATATAAATTCTTACTCATATTAATTATCATAGTACATGTTTCCTTCTTTTTATTATAGTTGGGATAACCATAAATACCAGTAAGCCTACCTATAGAATAAGTATCATACGAGGAAAAATATGAATCAATATGATTGGAAATATTATCAACAATAGAAATGTTAATGTTGTAAGCCCGCATAAGAACCAAACCCCATGCTAACTCCATTGGCGGTGGAACAACTACTAACTTGACAGTTAGACATAGAAGCCTACATAATTATAAAAAAATCTTACTAAAAGATAAATCATAAAGCTTAAATTTAGTTATGAATGAGATATCAAGCTTGTTTTGTTAGATAAGATTTTTTAAGGGGCAAATTATTTGAGGGTTTCCCATCCCTCGATAATTGAAACTTAATATCTTCATGACTCTCGGCTAGCTTCTTGAGTAGAGTCTTTCATTGCTAGAATGATGGTATTTGAGGTGTTTTACATACATATATTTTTGTTTTCATGTGTTGGTGTGCAGATTTGATTCTCTATTAGAGTAATTTGTTGTAGTTGCATCTTTATATGTTGAATATGTTCTAGTGTGATTTGCATTTTCCCCCATTTGTTTTAGAAGTGCCTATGATATTGGGCTATAGTCTCCAAAGCTTGGAGAAATCTGTTGGCGTTAGCTGTTATCAAGATTTTAGGAACTATAATAGGAATATAGTTATTAATTGTTAATTACCATGATTTGGCTATAATTATTCTGATTTACTTATAATTAGAAATAGGTTTTCTGTGTATATAAATATAACCTATTCCCTCCTTGTAATACACGATTGAAATAATATGAAAATTGTATATCAGTTTAACATGGTATCAGCCGCCAGGTCTTAATCCTGACCTACGGTAACACTTTCCATCCTTCTTCCATGGCCGACTCGGATTCAAACTCCGATGAGGTTACCTCGTCTTCCATTCTTGCTGAATTGACGACGAAAATGACGGAAGTTCTGAACCGTGCGTCAGCCCCATCACAAATTGGCTCTGACCATACGGTGGCACCGATTGGCATCAAGTTAGATGGCAACAACTATCCCCTTTGGTCCCAGGTGGTCGAGATGTATATCTCGGGCAAAGACAAACTAGGATATATCAATGGAGATCTCCCGCAACCCTCTCAAACAGATCCTACGTTTCGACGTTGGCGGACTGACAACGCGATTGTTAAGGGATGGATAATCAACTCAATGGACTCTTCTCTAATCAGCAACTTTATTCGCTTCTCCACTGCCAAGCTGGTGTGGGATGCAATTGCGACCACGTACTTTGATGGCAGTGACACCTCCCAGGTGTATGACCTTCGGCGACGGGTGACACGTCTTAAACAAGCCGGTGGTTCTCTTGAAAAATATTATAACGATCTCCAAGGACTTTGGCGTGAGATAGATTTTCGTCGTCCAAATCCGATGACATGTCAAGTTGATATCCAACACTACAATACACTTATCCAAGAAGAACGAGTGTATGTGTTTTTGGATGGACTTGATGACCGCTTAGATAATATCAGAAGCGATGTTTTACAAATGAAACCGTTTCCAACAGTGGAGCAAGCATATGCACATGTTAGGAGGGAAGCTCTTCGTCAGGCAGTGATGACAGACAACTCCAATGAATTATCTGGAGCAGTTCTTGCATCTAAGGGTCTCAAATTACATAGCAGTAAGATACTTTCTCAATCCAAACATAAAGAACCATCTAATGGCAAGTGCTCTCATTGTGGAGGTAACAAACATACTAGCGAGACCTGTTTTAAGCTTCATGGATATCCAGACTGGTGGACAGATTTTCAGGCTCGAAAGCGTCGCGATACAACTGATAGCAACCCAGGAAAAGCTGCAGTAGCTACTGTCGAACCCCATCTTTCCCTCATTCCAAAATCAAGTTCCCACACCACTGAAGGTAATGTTCTGATTTGCTCTAATCATGATGATGACTCTAATGCATGGATACTTGATTCCGGAGCTACCGATCATATGACGTTCGATGCTGCTGATTTTTCTGAACGTTCAATCCCTCGGCGCTCAAGTATTGCCAACGCAAATGGTGGTTTATCGGCGGTAACAGGGGCTGGAACTGTGATGTTATCACCAGCCCTTTCGCTTTCAAATACACTACTTGTTCCCTCTCTATCTCATAAGTTGTTGTCTGTGAGTCAAGTTACAAAAGACTTGAACTGTGTTGTGCTGATTTATCCGTTTTTTTGTTTCCTTCAGGATATTCTCACGAAGGAGATCATTGGGCGTGGTACTAAGAGAGGGGGACTTTACTATATGGAGGATTTTAGTGTAGGTCGAGCGCATCACATGCATTATCCAAGAAACAATAAAATGGAGCAAGTCTTACTTTGGCATCGCCGATTAGGCCATCCTTCGTTTGGCTACCTGAAACATGTGTTCCCAAACTTATTTTCAGATACATCTTTGTTGAACTTCAAATGTGAAGCTTGTATTTTAGCCAAGAGTCATCGAGTTACTTTTCCATCAAGTATGAATAAAAGTAATGCTCCGTTTGCTTTAATCCATTCTGATGTATGGGGTCCATCCCCAAAATCTTCTATCTCTGGTTATCGGTGGTTTGTAATATTTGTTGATGATTGCACTCGAATGACTTGGATTTATTTGTTGAAACAAAAAAATGAAGTGATACACATATTTCAACAATTCCATAAAATGATTCAAACTCAATACTCAAAGAAAATTAAGATCCTTTGCTCTGATAATGGTGGGGAGTTTGTAAATCATCAATTCCATGAGTATTTCAAAAAACACGGACTTATTCACGAAACCACGTGTCCACAAACCCCACAACAAAATGGTGTTGCAGAACGGAAAAATCGCCATATTCTTGAAACTGCTCGTGCTCTGTTACATGGAGCACATGTGCCTCACCACCATTGGACTGACGCTGTTACTACAGCAGTATATCTCATCAATCGGATGCCATCGAAGGTCCTTGAATTTAAAACTCCGTTGCAGACCTTGTCCACATTTGTACCGCTGCCTACAATACAAATGCTGCCACCTCGAGTCTTTGGGTGTGTTGCGTTTGTTCACCTACATAAAAACCAGCGTACAAAGCTTGATCCGTGTGCCATTCGCTGCCTGTTTTTGGGATATGGTGTACACCAGAAAGGGTATCGTTGCTATGACCCTATTACTCGACGCATTTATGTAACTATGGATGTTACATTCTTGGAATTCGACCATTTCTACTCATCTGTATCACCCAATTCTTCTCTTCAGGGGGAGACACCAGAAGAAGAGTCGAATTGGTCGACATTTGACTGGTTCAAAGATATTGATATACCTTCAGCTGAAGTTTTTGGTGATTCTTGTCAAACTCAAACAGACCATATGAGTCCTGAAGTTGAAGTATCGGAATTCCCCCCCTCTCCAGTACTCAACGATCCATCTCCTGAGAATATCATTGAGGTAAACTCTCCTATATCTCATAATAATAATAATAATTGTGATATCTCTGTTAGCTATGAATTACCTCACAGGCATAATCGGGGAAAACCACCGAAGCGTTACTCTCCAGAAGAAGAGGATCATAGATCAAGGTATCCAATTACTAATTATGTCTCTATGAAGGACTTGTCTGAACCCCTTAAGAAATTTGCAAATGAGCTGTCTTCATACAGTGTACCTAGCAACGTTGAAGAGGCCATTGAAGATCCTAGATGGGTTCAAGCTATGAATGAAGAAATGGAGGCATTAAACAAGAATGCGACATGGACTCTTGTCCCTTTACCAAAAGGAAAGAAACCAGTGGGGTGTAAGTGGGTTTTCTCTATCAAGTACAAAGCTGATGGGTCTATTGAAAGGTACAAAGCAAGATTAGTGGCTAAAGGCTTTACACAAACATATGGCGTAGACTATCAAGAAACTTTTTCACCTGTTGCCAAGTTGAGCACTGTCAGAGTCCTGTTATCTCTGGCAGTAAATCTGGATTGGCCATTGCATCAGTTAGACGTGAAAAATGCATTTCTCCATGGGCACTTGAAAGAAGAAATATATATGGATATCCCTCCGGGATACATGACAAATTATGAGACTAAGGTGGTGTGTAAATTGCAACGCAGTTTGTACGGCTTGAAGCAATCTCCTAGAGCGTGGTTTGGGAGATTGAACCTAGCAATGAAAAAATATGGCTTCCAACAAAACAACGCAGATCATACGTTGTTTCTGAAACATCGTCAAGGTAAGGTCACAGCTTTGATTGTGTATGTAGATGATATGATTATTACAGGAGATGACTCTGAGGAAATAGCAAAACTTCAAAAACAACTTGCAACCGAATTTGAGATGAAAAATCTAGGTGGGCTCAAATATTTTCTAGGTATTGAAGTTGCTAGGTCGAAGAAAGGCATCTTTTTATCTCAACGAAAATATATCCTAGATCTTTTATCAGAAGTTGGGCTACTAGACTGTAAACCTGTAGATACTCCAATTGTCCAGAACCACCAACTTGGAGAATATCCAGACCAAGTGCCAACAAACAAAGGAAGGTACCAGAGATTGGTTGGCAAACTTATTTACTTATCTCATACACGACCTGATATAGTGTATGCGGTAAGTGTAGTAAGTCAATTTATGCACAACCCGAGCAAAGATCACATGGACGCGGTAATTCGAATCATGCGGTACTTGAAGTCCTCGCCTGGAAAAGGCTTGATGTTCACAAAGAATAATCATGTACAAGTTGAAGGTTATACAGACGCTGACTGGGCAGGAGATATCACGAACAGAAAATCCACCTCAGGCTATTTTACATTTGTTGGAGGAAATTTGGTTACATGGAAAAGTAAGAAACAAAAGGTTGTAGCATTATCAAGTGCTGAAGCAGAGTTTCGCGGGATGGCTAAAGGTCTTTGTGAGCTTCTTTGGCTTCGAAGATTATTAATTGAAATTGGCTTTGCTCCGAACAATGCGATGAACCTTTTTTGTGACAACAAGTCTGCAATTGAAATTGCTTATAATCCGGTTCAACATGATCAGACAAAACACGTGGAAATAGATCGACACTTCATTAAGCAAAATTTGGAGACCAAGATAATTCAATTTCCATTTGTTAAATCTGAAGATCAATTAGCAGATATACTCACAAAAGCTGTATGTAGCAGAGACTTCTACAACGCACTTGACAAGTTGGCCATTCGAGATCTCTATGCACCAACTTGAGGGGGAGTGTTGGCGTTAGCTGTTATCAAGATTTTAGGAACTATAATAGGAATATAGTTATTAATTGTTAATTACCATGATTTGGCTATAATTATTCTGATTTACTTATAATTAGAAATAGGTTTTCTGTGTATATAAATATAACCTATTCCCTCCTTGTAATACACGATTGAAATAATATGAAAATTGTATATCAGTTTAACAAAATCATGGGTTTGTTATTGTATTTCATCTCAACTTGATCTATAACTTTCTTTCCATATTTTGATGATCATAGGCAATGATCATAAGTGTGAGATATTGGATCGAACTCTAGTACGGTCGAATGATAGCTTCTTTGTTCGACAATCAGACATGATCATTAGCATGTCGTCAAATTTTATTCAAATGATGTAGTCGAAGTATGCTAGGATTGTTAGCATGTCGAATTGGACCTGTTTTTTATGCTCAATTGTTTAAGTTACCTTGTTCTTTAAGTTAGCTTGTGTAATGGGTCTGTGTGTAAAAGCTCATTAGTTTAGTGTGTTAGTTTTCTTATAAATGGCATACTAGTCTCTCATCATTGCATAACACAAATCCTAGTTAGGGTGAGAGAGGTTATTTTCTATTCTTTAACACTTGTAATCTTGTTTCAAAGAAAAAGTAAAGAATACCAGTTTATAATCAACTTGTTATGTTCTTCTTACTTCCCTTTTTTCTACCCTTGTGGGTTTCTTGCCAATCAAGAAATCGATTATACTTTGTTATTCTGGTATCGTTTTCACAATAATAAGGTTGTCTGCTAGTATGATCATGATCTTTTATGTTGGCTTTAGTACATAATTCTTCATTGTTCCCAATAAAACCGTAATTGAAACTGAACATAGGGATTTTTTCATATATAAAATCAACTTGTGTTATACCCTCTTTAGTATTTCCAATGTGCATACCTAGCACGAAGGGTTTTGCTATGTCATGCAGGATTTTGATCTTGATAGTTTTTTTGGGATAATTGTATAGGTTTGCCTCTAGAACTTCACCAAGTTTGGATCCTATCTCAGTGCCCATTTGTTTAATTCCGACTTTGATAAGATTTTCCCATATTTTGACCCAAATAGGAACAAAATTGAAATTTATATTTTGAGGAATGAGATTTAACTCCCAAGGTTTAACGTTAAGCCAAACGTTATTAAAGATCCAAGGATTACCTTTCAATATCCTTTTGATATTTTTTTGATTCTCCATAGAAATATGATACAATGATGGTTCGATTTCAATTAACATTATCCCAATAGGATCACACCAAATACCTTTAAAGATAACGTGTGTAGGTTTTTCGGGGAAAAAAATCCTAGGATATCATTTCGGTTTTCCTTATAGGCTTCATGAACATCTTCTTCATCCCAAACACAATAGTTTGGGTCTTCCTTCATTTCTTGATTATTGTTTTTATTGTTGATAGTACATTTGTTTTTGTTAATTGTTGTTTGGATTTTTTTGAATTCGTAGGTTGTTGCTACTTTCTCCTTCAAGAAAGATTGATGGGATTTTTAGTCTAGTAGGATTGCTACCACATACTACGAGAGAGAGAGAGAGAGAGAGAGAGAGAGAGAGAGAGGATAAGGGAAATAAAGAGGCAAAGTGTGTTAGAATAAACAAACACGAGTAAGGATATGGAAGCAGAAGGAAGAACTTATGGAGGAATGAGAAAACCACAAGATTGTGCCAAAAACAATTCCGAGAATCAAAAATCAACAAATCTGGACAAATTCAGACTCGGAACAAAACGACAATCACACAAGAGTGTACCTCTTGTGAAGGATGAGCAAAAAGATTATGAAGTGGTGCATAAGGAGATTAAGTGAATCAATATTGGAAGATGATACAAGAGATCTTAGAGCTTTCTTGTTTAGTTCTTACCCAAACATTTAGAAGTTTGTGTCTTATTGCAGCAATGCAATATTATTTTTCAATAAGAAATTTATAAAAGGAACATGAATAGAATAATTATTCTAAGAAGTTATCGTGTATTAGGGAATGCAACATACACAAATTAACATATTAACTTACATGATAACTTATACGAGAGAAGTTTCCTTAATCCTAATACAATTGAAAATCACATATGAACAAAATCAACATATAGAGATGCAACAACAACAAATTACTCTAACCGAGAATCAAATTTACACCAATACATAAAAACAAATGGATATGTATAGAAAGCACCTCAAATACCATCATTCTAGCAAAGGAAAGCTCTACTCATGTAAGTTATCGTCAAATTACACGAGACAAGTTATAAGAATTGAAATAATTAATGAAACGAGTTAATGGATGTGTATATTGAGTGACCATCGATAAACAACTTCAATTAAAAGCATATTTAGGAAAATTGAAATGGTTAATGCAATAAATTAATTTGACATTGATAAATTCAAGCCATTAAATTCACCAATACACCCTTTATTTATTATTATAAGTAATTTGACTCTTTTTGATGTATTTGATATCAATTATCAAATACTAAAAAATAAATAAATTTGATTATAATAATTACCGGAAAGTATAATATGTGTTTGTGAGAATCTAATTGGTTGAATTGGTAAATTGCGACTTGATTAATGCTTGAATTGAAATTAGGAGCTTAGTTGATACTATTAGGAGTTAACTTTTTATTAGTCTTTTTAACATATATATTCTTAAAACAAACTTAAAATACAAGTAGTTTTTAATTTTTTATTAAGTTTTTTTAAAAAATGATAAAATAAAATATTTGCACTTATTATTTTAATAAATTAAAGGTAATACACTTTTCTATTTATAATAAAAATTCATTGATATATCATATCTCCAATGTAATTTTAAAATATTATTACAATTTGATAAATATAAGTTGTTGATTAGGTTCATGATGTGAAATTATTTTATATCGTAGGTTGGTATATATATATATATATATATATATATAATTTTTTTATGTTTTTAAATTACGCAAAGGCAACTATCACGCTTTCTGCCGCATCTGTGTGAACCATGCGTATATTACTAACTTTCTTAAAAGATTAACAAACCATAAAACTTTGGCCATTTATAACGCCGTTATAGGTGGTTTATAAAAAACAATTAGCAGGCCACAGCTTTGTGTTGTGTGCCTAAAACCAACCACTAGACCACATTGGAAGCATATACTCTCGCAGTTGCACACACGTTCTGACTATTGATTTTCGCACTTAACAATGTGAATTGATTTCGACTTTTTTTTGTTGCATTGATTTGAAGTGATACATCCCTTTCCATATCTCTTTTGATTTTCTTGACAATATTTCTATACATAAAGTATTAATTACTTTTTTTTCATTAATATATTTCAAAACGTTTACTTTTTCTTGTCTATAAAAAGTGGTACCAGTAATTAAGGAGTTCAAAGTTTTTTTTTTAAAAATAATCAAATATTTAATATATTTTCAAAATATTTATTATTTCAATTTATTCATCAATATAACCAATCTTCTAAAAACATGCGTCACGCATACATGTTGCCATTGAACTAAGACGCCAATTAGAATGGTGCATGCATGTAGATGAAGTCAATGTAATCGCCGCATGCTTTATGATATGAAGAGTATATGTCATTGCATGTGGCGCATGCTTTGAATATTTATTATTTTAAAAAAATATTATACTTATATAAAATTGAAATAAATAGGTAAATAAAAAATAATTAATAATACTATAATATATATAGCTAAAATATACAATAATTGAAAAGAAAATCAATGATTTACCCGATTGAAACGCCCCCCATGTTCAACATCCCGGTGCGTTAGCCTGACTTCGAGTCTCCCACGATTTTCCTGTGGTGTTTGGGGTCTTTGAATGTTGACATGATGCAATAGTGACTGGTGTGAAGGTATGGTGGAAGGTCCAGCGGTATTTGACAAATTTGTCATTATTTATCCCCAATGGCTAGGGGTGTTGTCGCCAACGGCGTTGCGGTAATTGAGTTCGATGCCATGTTATCGTTGTGGTTGGGTTGTTTGTGGACGGTATGGTTGCCCGAATTGGGACATTGAATCGTTTTGGAAACAAAACAATGATTCATGTGGTGTAAGAAAGTCAAACAATGGTTGGGTGTTGTGGCGATCAGATGTTTGAGTGTTCATAAGTGGGGGGCTATGGTGGGATGAAGTTGGATCATATGAATCATCGGGGCTATAGACAAATGTGATGGCTACGTATGATTGTTGGTGGTAAGGGTTTGGTTCTTGGTTTTGAGTTTGGGTGCGTGACATGAATTGGTCGCGATGTTGGGTGTTTGGTGGTTGGGTGTATATGGTATGGTGATGGTGTGAGGTTGGTCGTTGGGTTTGGGTGGGTTGACATTATTCTTGGATTTGGTAAGGGTGTGGGGTTGATTGTTGGGCGTATGATGACGAAGCTCGTTGGTGTGGATCAATCAAATACCTTGACTCAGACACAAACTGTGGCGTTGTAACCGACATAAACCAAGCCATATAATATTGAATTGGTCTAGCACCATGTACGATTGGTTTGTTTAAGATGCGTCGATGTCGATTTCTCCAATGATGATGCATCTCTTTTGTGAAGTATCTCTAATGGGAATAATCTTATTGGTCATCGACTCTTTGTTGATGCCAATCTCCCAAACACGTCGGAGGTTCTTGAATTTTTTGTTGTATGCCAAACTGTAGTTTCACACGGTCACTCTAATGCATCTCCACAATAGTGAACTAGGTGATTGGTATTTTTGCTATCCAAACTGCATCATCATCGTGGTTAACCTGATGGTTAAGACCCAGATACGACCTCCAAATAAACTATATAAGAATTTGACATGATTAGAGGATATGTAATTGGATAATTTTTCAAAATCAAAAGTAGAGTTGTTTAGTAGTAATACATCGTCTGGTCCAATGTGGTCTAAATGATTGTGATAGACTACTACAGCGTGTTTGGGACACCTGTTGTAGTTCATCCCCTGAACTAACCACCTAGATCAAAAAGATTAAAAATATATTAGTTATAATTAGTTGTAGTATAAAGTCTAACAAATTAGAAGATTTAAGATAAAATTACTTTTTTGCATATGGGAATGTGAATGACTTCTCGTTGACCGAGGCGAGTGATGACATTCTTGACTAACCTCATGCTTGTAGCAAATATGCGTAAGAATAAAATGTACAAGTATTTTTTTTTTGGCATTTTTACACAATGAACTATATAGATGAGATAAAATAGTTGAACCCCAACTATATGTTCCTACTTTATTTATGTCTTGTAATAACGACAAATACATAATATTTACCTTATTACCAGTACTTTCAGGAAATAAAAAATTATCAAATAGAATCGTAATTTAACAACGGGATTTAATTATCTTTTCATACTCAGTAGATTATTTGTTTAATGTTATACTTGAATAATATTGTTTAAGATATTTTAAATTAATACCTTGCCCCCTAGGTTGCCCCGAAGTTTGTCCTGTAATTGTGTCTTCACACAAAGGGGCACCCAATAATTCCTCGCATATAGAGTTATCTTGGTTAACTCTACCATTTAAGTCCGTACCATCGATAAGTAGACCTAACAACATGTAGACGTCCTCAAGTGTGACGGTACATTCACCGAAAGGAAGGTGAAATATGTAGGTCTCGGGTCTCCACCTTTCTATCAAAGCAAGAATAAATTTGTAATCAATTGAGTATGAGACTATGTTGAATAGATTACCAAAACCCCATGCTCGTAAATACAGCTCTATCAAAGGATCATGTGGTACATATTCATGTACACGACATCGAAATCTCTTTGGGTCCTAACAAAAGATAATTAAAAAATAAGTAAGAATAAGTAATAAACAATAGTATTAGGGAAGCTAAATAATAACTTACAAATGTTGTAATATAGTCGATGTTCCTCAATGTTCATCACCCATGGTCTGTAGAGACATTTTGTTGAATGCGTTTGAGTATCTATTGCTGACAAAATAGATAGGTTGAGTGTGTAACACCTCAAAATTTGCCCTCCTTTTCTTGGGACTAGCTTAGCATATTGCATTTCATATTTAGGGCATTAGTCATTGCATATTGCATATCATGTGAAAATAAGACGAGTCATCCTCTAAGGTCTTGTCAGAGATGGAGAAGTTGTGTGGTTCAAGCCTGAGGGTCTTATTGAATTGATCACTAACCATCTGAGGGTTTGCAGTGCATAGGGTTTCTTGATCCCTCAAGAAGGTTGAGCATTATCTTATTGGCAAGGGCACATCATCATCATCATGGTTATGTCGTCCTCAAGGGGCTCATTGTTCATGCTCAGATTCCTCTGGATTAGGGTTTTGACCTCTGGTCAACCCTAATCAGTGCCATTCTTTCAACCAGGGATTTTCAAGGAGGTGAAGAATTCTATTGATGATGAAGATCATATGATCATTATGAAGAGCTTATTGGAGCTAGGGGTTCATTTCTGAGCCAATTCCTCAAGTGGTTGAGGCTCAAGCTGATCAGTGCATCGCCAAGTCATCTGGGCCCATAAAAGTCAACTGAAAGTCAATTGAGGGCTAGGAGGTGGAGAAATGGTTTGAGACACTTCATTCATGTCCCAAAGAGGTTCATTTGTCCTTACAAATACATATCTTGAAGAATTTGAGGTCAGATCAAGACTTTCCAAAAATGGAAAGTGACCTATAATTGAAAGTTTCCAAAAATGGAAAGGTTTTGGTCCAAATTCAACTCAACTCAAATTCAAATAAGCTTCAAATGAATTTTTGTCCAACATGAAAGTTGAAGATTTTTCTCTCCCATTTCCAAAAAGTCTAAGATCATGAGCATCTGATGAATGGTTGAGGAGATATGATCAAATCATTGCCAAGTGTGCTTGAAACTTCAAAATGCCATAACTTTTGAACCAAAACTCCAAATTGAGTGCCTCTTTTTGCATATTGCTCCTTATGACATATATTTTCCAAATCATTCATGGCATTGCATGAAATTTGATCATATAATCATTTGCCCATTCATGACCATTTTGGAGGGAAATTTGCAAATTTGAATTTGGTGCATCATGGGAACAAAATACCATTGCCAACATGTGCATGAAGTGATTTTAAGTGAATTTGATCATCCATTTGCTACTGTTCACGTGTGCATTTGCATGGCACCACCAATTTTCCAAAATTTGTCATACACCTTATTTTTGCCTAATCCTAATTAACTCATGATTAATTGTGATTTGGATGTGATTAGTAGAGCATATATAAGGTAAATCATAACAAAATTGTTCATAATTACAAATTCTAGATCTAGATCTCATTTTCCCTCCAAAATTTCTCTCATCTCAAATTCAAATTTTCTCCACATAACCACACATTTTCTTGATAGATCCATCATCCTCATGACGTTTGGAGCATGATTCATCCATTTTTTGTGGAATTTGAGCAAGGTTTGAAGCATGTCAAGCATATGAACACATCAATGGCAAGTGCAAATTGAGCTAGATCCAAGCATCTCCAAGCCTCAATTCATTCACAAAGCTTCATAACAAGAGTTAAGGAGTGGATTCACACACTTTGGAGGCCTTGAACTCACTGTTTTGATCACAGCCATTCCAGGTTGGTCCAATTTCGAGTCTCTTAATTCTCAATTTTATGGACATGATTAGATAGGTCTTTGCATGCTGGTAATTCTGATCTAAATTTCATTGAATTTGGTTGAGATTTGAAGAAGTTATGTGAAATTAAAGTTTGGTGTTCATAAATGTTTTTGATCGATTCTTAAAATACATGATGATTTAGACTGAAATAGTGATGGATTCATGATCTACGTGTTATAACCTTTCCATTGATGTAATTTTTAGCGAAATCTGCAAAAAAAAAAATGCACGTGGTACTGTTCACCACCGTCTCAAGGTAGGAGACGGTGGTTTCCACCGTAGGACCGCCGCTGTGAACAGTAGCCAGCGCGTCTGGTTTTTTTTGGTTAGGGCTTGGTCCAGTCAATTGCCACGCATGCATCCAGTGGCAGAGCGATAGGATCTCGTTCGTTGACCTTCGCCACATGTGCATTGACTTGAAGACGTGGACGCCACGTCAATTATTTAAGTGATGCGTTTTGGTACGCATACTCCCTTCGATTCTTGCTGGAGACAAACAGAAAATTCATTTCTGTTTTCCCATTGCCATGCCAAAACGACACCATTTCATCCTGGCGCGTCCCTCACTTCGAATCCGCCTGGTTGCATTTTCAATTTTCCAATTCATTTCATATTTGCATGTGATTTCAATGTTTATTTCATTATTTCATGATAATTCCAAAAATCCTAAAAAATAGAATAATGATCCAATTAATTCCCAATTTTTTTCTACAGGATCATGGGTTTGTCTAGTTTTCTATGGTGTTGATTTCATGATTTTATCTCTTATGGGTTTTTAATGGTGTTTAATTGTTTGAACATGTATGCAAATGGACCATGCCTCATTCAAATTGGTGTGAAATGGTCAATACTTGTCCAATTGCCATGAAATTTTATATGATGATTCCTAACATGTTGTAGGATGTTTGAGATTTTATTTGGAATTTTTAGCCTTTTCCTTCTCTGTTTGGGACACATGATTGTATGGTGTGACAATGTGTGTCACACAATTTGATGTCATACTTGTGCATTTTCATTGTTAGGTCAATTGAGCTCTGTTGATTCTAATTTTTTGCACCATGCTTGTGTTCAATATGTTGAGCCTGTGTATAAAATTTCGTGATCATTGGATGTGTTTCTGATTTAATGTGCATTTTCTCACTTTGTATGTCCAATTGATGAGCATGTTATGAGTCCTTGTCTTATCTTGTCCATTACATGGCCTTTCTTAATGCTTTTGACTTGGTCCTTTTTGGGACATGTTCATGATAGGTTAAATGTGCTACATGTTGAGAATTGGTTGCCGTTTTGACTTTTTTTCCCTTACCTTTGACCCTAGCCTTGGTGCTAGTGGTTTGTACTCATCCTTTGAGTTGTGCATTTCAGGTTCAAGCTTCTAGTCTTGATGGTTTATGTGGATCTCATGAATTGAGATGCAAACTTCTTTGTCCACTAACCTTTCTTGTGTTGTAGGTTCCTTGGTGGTGGAATCACTTGAATTCTTGAGTCATAAGGCTTGACTTGTGTGCATATTGAGTTGTAACACTGTTGTTTGTCTGTTTATTGTTTGTCTGAATGTGAATATTGACTTGTTTGACTTTCTTACAGGTACTTTAGTAGCTTTAACTCATTGCTTGAGTTGCTTTGCTTGTGGTTGACATACCACCTAGGTAATCATCCTCTAACTCCATGTAGTCTGGAAGCCTTGTCGTTTCTGTTTGGCAGGCATTTGGCTGAAGTCCTCCTTAAGAGGCAATGTCTGTGATTGTTTATATTTGTGCCATGCACTTCAAGTCCTCCTAAGTGAAGAGGCAATTGGCAGATAGAATGGATTTGCAATCAATCCCCTGCTATTGAGTGAGTCTTTCATTATGCTCGCAACACGTGCTGATGCATTTTGAATAAACACCCAAGATCTTGTATATAGAGTCAGTCAAGTGGAGCAGGGTCCCTCATTCTGGATCCCCACGTCTTCATTGATTCAAGCTCACCCAGGTCGGGTTAAGAGCTGTGAGGTCCAATCCTCATTACCTTTTCATCTGCTCACCCTGACGGTCAATGTCAGTGGTTAAGAGCCCTCAGATACCTCTTCCAGTTGGCTTGTTTATCGAGGTTGATATGACCCCTTGACTAAAGCCCAACCTTGTATGAGCCAATTGTTTGCATATAGTGTGTGATACATGTTCACCTGTTTGCTTACTTGCTGTTTAGGCTAGCTTGCTTCCTGTGCGAGTTAGGATTAGAGACCTCAACATAGGGATCGTATGCATGACAAGTTCTAGGCTCGAGTCGTAGTCTCCCTAGTAGTCTGTTATCTCCCTAGTCTCTGGTTAGGATAGAAGTTTTTCCCTGTTAAGGGGAACTACGTTGCCCTGATCCTCATACCAGATGAGGTACGTAGGCAGGAGATTGAGCTGATCTCTCCGGGCACCCTTTTTGTTTTTCAACCTTTTCTTTTTTGTGTGTGTTTGCTTGACAGTTATTAGGCTCGAGTTCCAGACTCCTTATTAGCTTGTCAATCTGATGACCTTTTTGTGTGTGTTAGGAGTCTGATGTAAGTCCAGCGATTGGCATTCGGTTTCCTGTTTGTGTTTCTTTTGTTTGGAGCCGGATGTAAGACCAGCCATTGGCAGTCTATTTCCATTTCCTGTTGTGTGTTTCTTCTGACGTCTCAGCGTCTTTGTGTTGTGTTTTGTTTCGGCGTGCTTTAGCCGAACTACGGCAGCTCTGATTCTCATTCCATATGAGATACGTAGGCATAGGATACGATATCCTAGCGAGCCTGTTTCCCATTTCCCCGAACTACGTCGACTCTGATGTTTGTTTCTGACAAACTACGTAGGCCCAGGATGCGACATCCTGCCGAGTCTGCTTCTTCCGTATTCTTTCACCTGTTTATTCCAGTGTGTGCATTCTTTTTGAGCAGTTCTTCGGCAACCTTTTTCTATTCTTTTGAGCGTGGATCCCGTCGAGTACGACGGACGTGAGGGGTGCTAATACCTTCCCCTTGCGTAACCGACTCCCGATCCTTGTAATCTCCGGTCGTAAGACCATTTCCTTTCCAGGTTTACTTCGAGCGTTTCCTTTCTCTCTTTTGGGATAAATAACGCACGGTGGCGGCTCTGTTTGTTTGCTTTTTCCCGCCGGTTGTTTTTCGCGGATGCGACAGAGTGTTGCAGACAATTTATATAGGTTAAGTGTTGCAGACAATTTATATAGGTTGAGTGTTGTAGACAATTTATATAGGTCGAGTGTTGCAGACAATGTAGATAGGTTGAGTGCGTTTGATGGAAAGGTTGATAAACATCAGTATTTATAGATGTGAAAGTATGTCGAGTGTATGTTGTATTACCTGATAATTTTTTTTTGCATCTGATGTCTGGAAGATGCGCCATTGGGGTCGGCACATGTTTTTTCCTTTTAGGGCATCCACCATTGGGGAGGGCACATGTGTTGTCCTTTTAGGGCATAGAAACATGCAGGGAATCATCTAAGGGTGCATGCGTTGTCTTGTTATGGCATATGCATTATTTTTTTATACCATGTGCCATTAGTGAGGGCTTATACCTAAGACAATGAAAATGGAATCATGCAAGGAATCATGGAAGAGATTCGTTGTAGTCTGAATCATAGGCTCATGCATGCAAGATTCTTTATAGAAGCCACTACAAATGGTGCCTAAGTTAAAACCATAGAGCATGCACCATATCCTAAGCATACCTTGATTTTTGGAAATTCATCATCATCCCTATTTAATTGCATGTTAATATATGATCAATGCCCAACACACTAAAATTACATTGCATCTTACAAGAATGACTTCATGATTACAATACATGATCAATTGCCATACAGATCGTGAAATATTTGAATATGAGTTATCCGATTTTAGTTTTTGTAACACATAAGCTACTCGGTTTACAATAAATAGACGATCAAAATTTTCATATTTGAAACAAAGAGTAGAAAAGAAACTGCAGTGTCGTCAGGTGAGATAAATCATCTACAAAAATCCGGTGTTTTTTGTAAGCAACTAAGTTAAGCTTTATCAGTTGAAGATTCGAGATGATGAAGATATTCATAATATGTTTCTCAGTCATGAACAATCTGGGTTCGATGATATTGAATTATATATTTTAACACAACAAAATCAATTGTCTCAATTTTTGTTGATTCATCATAAGTATTTTGTGAAACTGATGACGGCGAACAAGATGAAGTCGATGTTGTTGACGAGGAAGAAGAAGACGAGTTATTGGTTGATGAAATGGTGAATGATGAAACAGTCGACCACCGGCAAAAGCCATTACCAACTAGTCTTGTTTATTGTCCACCTCAACATATGACAAGCTTGAATTTGGGTGCAGATGAACCTTTGTCAGATATATTTCACAATCCTTATATGCAAATTCGAGGATCATTGAAAGAAGGAGACAAATTTTGCACTAAAGAAGATTGTGTCAGAGCCATTAAAAAGTATCACATGGAATTACCAATTAATTATAGGTTGATCGAACTAATGTAACGAGGTATACGATCTATTGTCGTAATGAGCTTTGCTTATTCCGGTTGTCAGCATCTTACCAAAAGAGGAATGATTCTTGGGAGATAGGTTTTATGGGTCCAGTTCACACTTTCTTAATCACGAACCCGATGCATGACCATCACAAAACAACTCTTAGTTAATATGCGATGAAATTTTGTCTATCATTAGCGACAAGCCTTCGTTAAAGGTGAGTACAATAATCTTGTATATTGTTACACAATACAATTATACTCCATCATACAGGAAGGCATGGATAGCTAGGACTAAGGAAGTTGAAAAAGTGTTTGGCAATTGGGAGGAGTCATACAAAGAATTTCCAAAATATTTGGTGGCACTTAAGCATTATGCTCCAGGGACTATTGTCAATTTGGAAACATTGTCGACATATACCCCAGACGGGACTTGTGTAAGTGGTAATGGCATATTCCACCGACTCTTCTGGGCGTATCAACAATGCATCAAAGGTTTTGATTTATGTAAACCTATTATAAAAATCGATGGTACATGGTTGTACGGAAAATATAAAGGAACACTACTCATGGAAGTGGCACAAGATAGAAACAACAACATTTTTCAAATCACCTTTGCATAGTTGAAGGGGAGACTGCTGGGGGATGGAGTTTTTTCCTAAAAAATCTTCGATTTCATGTTGCTCCTCATTCTAACTTATGTTTGATCTCAGACAGACACCCATCAATTGTGAATGCCTATAAAAACATTGATTATGGCTGGAAGGATCCTCACAGTGTTTAACCGTACTAAAGGTTGGTATAGTGTTGTTGAGTCAATGGATCACAATGAAGGCATATCAAGGGGACATTATCGAGTGAAACTAGATAAAGGTTGGTGCGACTACGGAAAGTTCCAAGCCCTTCGTATGCCCTGCTCCCATTGCATAGCGGCTTGTTCAAAGGTTCGATATGATCCTTCCAACTTACTATTCGTCGTTTACAAAGGTCATAAACCTATGCAATGTTTAAAAAATTGACTTTTCGGTGGTAGCAAAAGAGGATTATTGACATGCATATCAAGGGGACATACTCTGACACAATGAAATAATGCGAAGAAAGAAAAAGGCTCACCCAAACAGAACCCGTATTCGAACCGAAATGGATACAACAAACAAAATGGTGAGATTATGTAGTTCATGTCGTCAGCCCGATCATAATTGTAAAAATTGTCTTAGTGTTGGACCAATCACAACAACATAATTTTAATTATAACTCTTTTGCTTTATATTAAAAACAACATTCTCATTAATATCATAAGATTCAGTTACAATAACTTAAAAACAATAATTAAACAATAATTTAAACAATAATTAAACAACAACAACAATAAAATAATATCACAAACAAATACAACAAATACAACAAATAAACAACATAATTATGTGATTACAACCATCAAAACAATTTTTTGAGAAATATATATCATCATGTGAGCGTCTCTGTCAGTTTTAACATTCACCCATAAACGAACTTCTCCATTTTGGTTGAACGTGGTATCAAGCCATTGAATTGCTCTAATTTTTTTACGATCTGTAATTTCTCCATCTAACCAACAGTTCAAGATCATGATAAGATGTTCAACCGTATCTACGTTCCAAATCGTATCTTCATCGGAGGCTGCACTGCTGAAAAAATTAAATATGCATTTCTCTTGTGAATATAAGGACACATATATGAAGATATTTTAAATAAAAATGGAAGGAGAATGAAGAAAAATGGAAGGAGATAGTAAGAAGATGTGTGAAAAATTATGGGAGGGTGATGATGTATTTATAGATGGAGTGCAGGAGCAGTAGCCACATGCATTGGCGTCTCCACTGAGTGGACTATGCATGCGCCATTGCATGTGGCGCATAGGACATGCATGCGTCACTCATAGTGGCGACATGGACATGCATGCGCCAATGCAAATGGCGCCTACGTACAATAGTTTCATTGCATGCATCAATGCAAATGGCACATTTGTTATTTTTTTTGAAAATGTGGTTATATTGGTAAATATTTTGAAACAATGGTTATTTTTGAAATATATTTGAAAAACTTGGTTATTTAAAAAAAATTCGAGTTCAAATTATGATAATATCCAAATTAAAGATACCATTTTTTCTCAATTGAATTAGGATTTGCAAATCAATACATTTAATTATTTTACTTATTATTTTCAAAATTTTCAAGATAATGTGCATGCCAATTACGATTTAACAATAACAAAATAATTAAAGACTTCATTTAATCACTTTTTAACTATGACAAATATTTATATGACTCTATTTAGATATAATTTACCCGTGACAAATTTAGCCATGCGCGACAGTCCACCTTAAATGCTTTCAAACAATGACGGATCTAGAAGGGGGCAAAAAATAATATAATATGTTTATACTTTTATTATTATATACTCCATCTGATTTTATTAATAAGATAAATTTGACTTTTTAAATTCATTAAATAATCAATATATTTAGTCTATTAATTATTCAATGAACTTAAAAAATATTTTTTTTAATAAATAGGACCAAAGAGAATAATACAAAAATTTATTAACAAAATTTTCTTAAATAGCCTATTATATAAAATGTTGTTTTCTTTTAAAAATATAATATATTTTAAAATACAGTGTATTTAATGCAAAAGTAGTCAACATTAAATTTTTTTAAATCAAAAGTATAGTTAAATATGTTTGAAGAAAATATTTTGAAACACTAAAAATGAAATTTGAGATATTTAGTAGGACCACAAATATATTTAATTCTTAAACTTATTATGAATTAATTCTACGATATTTGATTTTTATTATAAATTATTTTGTCATTTTAAATATAATAAAAAAATATAATAATTATTGTACAAAAAATATAAAATTATCTTTAAAAATAATGATACGAAAAAGATAAATTAAAGGCTTAATTATATTTCGGTTCCCCTATTTATATAATTCATGAAATTGCCCCATATTTTAAATTTAAGCAGTTTTGATCTATATATTTTAAATTTAAATAGTTTGGTCATTCTCTTATATTTTTGCACTTAAAATTAATGATTTTTTATTTTTTGAATAATAAGTCACCTGTAAAACATGAAAAATCATCGTATATAAATATATTATTCAACTTTGTAGATAAAAATATAAATTAAAAAACAAATATTCATCGATTTTCAATGAAAAAAAATATAAGGAACTAAAACAATTTTAATTTAAAATAGATAGACCAAAATTGTTTTAATTTAAAATAGAAGGACCAGAATTATAATTTAATCTAAATTAAAATAATTAAAAAATAATATAGTGTAATAGAAAAAATAACACTAATAATAATAATAATAATTATTATTATTATTATTATTATTAAAAGAGATATTGCATAAATATTATAATTATTTTATTAATATTTATTTATATTAACAATAACCATTTTTTATGGAGGTCAATAAAAAAATATAAAGCTTTTTAAAACAAATATTTTTGTTTGTGGGGGCTTGAGTCCCCTTAGTTATATACTTGAATCACCCATGCTTTCGAAGATGGTATTGACTAATAATTATAATAATTTTGTACCAAAGAATTAATAATGTAGCATTTTTTAAGTAACTTGTAATAAATATTGTGATAAAAGTAGTCATTATTTTCTTATTTTATGAAAGGTAAATTTATAAAACAATATTAGTTGTTAATAAATTAATATAAATAATATTTGTAAATTTTAGTTCAATCGACAAAAATCAAGTTCAAGATCGCTATTACAATTATAATTTTAAATCTTATTTGAATTTATAGTGGTTATTATCGATTTATCTAGGACAAAAAAAAATCAACATAATTAATTATTTTAGTTACTGTGATTTATATAAAAGCATGTGCAAAATATGGATTTTTTTTTAAATAACCATCTTTTTGAAATTAAATACGAAAATAACCAAGTTTTCAGAAAAATTTCCAAAATAACCATGTTTGGAAGAGGATGCGCCGGGGGAGTTGGCGCATCCCTTAAAATTTTAGGGCAGGCGCCAGACGTATTGGCGCCAATTGCATTGGGCTCCTAAAGGAGGAGCCAATGAAATTGGCGCCTGCATATACCCCTAAGGGAGGCGCCCTAGTGACTCCCCTAAGGGAGGCGCCCATGGGGTTGGCGCCTTAGCCTCCTCCTAAGGGAGGCGCCCTTAGGGTTGGCGCCTGAGTGTGTCTTATTTTTTTTTATTTTTTTTTAATTATAATTTTTTATAATATTTTTTGTTTTTAATATTTCATATTTCATATTTAATACATAATAAACCCTTAGGGTTGGCGCCTGAGTGTGTCTTTTTTATTTTTTTTATTTTTTTTTAATTATAATTTTTTATAATATTTTTTGTTTTTAATATTTCATATTTATTATTCAATACATAATAAATAAAAATAAAAATAAAATAACTTCATTAAATATATAATAATTGATTACATTAGAATGACCAAAACCCTAATGACCCGCCCGATTATAACGTCCCCCGGTTCCACATCCCAGTGCGTTAGGTTGTCTCCGAGGTCTCCCACGATTTTCTTGAGGTGTTTGTGGTCTTTGGGTGCTGACCTGATCGAGCGATGGCTGGTTGGAAGGTCCGGCAGAGGTTCCGGCGGTATTCGACAGATGTGTCATCATTTGCTCCAAATATCTGGAGGGGTTGTGGCCAACGGCGCTTCCGTAATGGAGTTCGGTGTCCATGTCATCGTAGTTAGGGCGTTGGGGTTGGGTGAATTGGGGACGGTATAGTTGCTTCAATTGGGTCATTTAGTCGTTTTGAAAACGAAGCAATGGTTCTTGGGGCGTACTATAGTTAAATAGTGGTTGGGTGTTAAATGGTGGGGGGCTACGATGACGTGACCCATATGAATCATCGGTGCTATAGACGGTTGTGGTTGCGGGGTTTGGTTCTTGGTTTTGTGTTTGGGTGGGTGGTTTGAAGGGATTGCGACGTTGGATGGTTCGTTGTTGGGTGGTTGGCATGAACGGGTTGCGATGTTGGGTGTTTGGTTGGTTTGAGCATGTGGTCGGTTGATGTTGTGTGGTTGGTTGTTGGGTTTGGGTGGGTTCACATTGGTGTTGGGTGGTGAATTGATGTGGGACATACGATGACGAAGCAAGTTGGCGCGGATCCATCAAATACCGCGGCTCAGATACGAATTGCTGAGTTGTTACAGACCTAAACCATGCCATATATTGTTGAGTCGGTCTTACACCTTGGATGACTGGTTCGTTCAGGATGTGTTGTCGTCGATTTCTCCATTGACGACACATGTCTTTTGCAAAGTCTCTCCAGTCAGAATAATCCCACTGTGCATCGACCCTTTTTTGATGCCAATTCCCCAAACACGTGGGAGACTCTGGAATATGTTGTAGCATTCCGAACTGCAGTTTGACCCGATCACTTTGGTGCATTTCAACTGTAGTGAATCGGATAAGTGGTGTCTTTGCTGTCCAAACTGCAGCATCATCATGGTTCACATCATGATCCAGACCCAGATATGGCCTCCATACAAACTGGAAAAAAATACCAAATCGTTAGATGGAAAATAATTTGAGAACTATTCTAAGATTAACTATAGTTTGGTAGGAGTATTACATCATCATGTCCAATGTGATCCAATAGATTTCGATAGACTACAATAGCGTGTTTCGGACACCTATTGTAGTTCATTCCCCTTACTAACCACCTAAGATAATAAAAAGAAGTGAAAAATATTATTTACTGTTAATTTAAATAATAGATATAATTAACTAAATGGTGAATGGTAAAGTGGTAGACTTACTTGGTTGCAAAGGGGAACACGAATGGACGCTCATTTTCTGGGGAGAGCGACGACATCCTAGACCACCCCCAAGCTTGAAGCAAATAAGCACATGAAAAAAAAGTACAGGTATTCTTTTTGCATTTTTACACAATGCACTATATAGATGAGCCAACACAGCTGAACCCCAACTATAAGTGTTTACCTTATTGATGTTGCGTAATAAAGGTAAATACATTATATTCACAGAATTACCTGTACTTTCTGGAAACAAAAAGTTACCAAATAAAATCATAATATAACACCGAGCTTTTATTATTTTCTCATACTCGGTTGAATCTTCAGACAGTACTATACTGTTATAATATTGTTTAAGGTATTTTAAATTTATACCTTGCCCCCTTGCTTGACTGGATGTGTCTCCCTCAGTTTCGTCGTCTAACAAAGGGGCACCCAGTAATTCATTGCATATATTGTTGTCTTGGTTAACTTTTCCATTCACTGCCTTTCCATCTATACGAAGACCCAACAACATGTACACGTCCTCAAGTGTGACGATACACTCACCAATCGGAAGGTGAAATGTATGGGTCTCGGGTCTCCACCTCTCCAACAAAGCTAGGATGAACTTGTAGTCCACCGAGTACGAAACAATGTTTAGGAGATTTCCAAATCCACATCCTTTAATATATGGTTCTATTAAAGGATCGTGGGGTACATATTCATGTACACGACATCTAAACCGCTTCGGATCCTAATAACAAAAAAACAAAAAAACAAAAATACAATTAGAAGAAGAAATACATTCTCAAGAAATATGTATTAGATGTAATCCAGAAATAGAAACTAAAAAGAAAGAGATTTGAAAGGTATAACACAAAGAACATATGTATTACAAGTAATCCATAAATAGTAACTAAAAGAGAGAGATAACATACAAATGCCGAGATATTCTCGATTGTGCCTCTGTGTTCATCGCCCATAGTTAACAAAGACATGATTCGATTTTGCAAAGCTTAAGTTTGTTAGATGAAAGAAATGTGGTAGAAGGAAAGAGTGTGATGAAGATGGTTTGATAATGTTGATATGGGAGAGTATTTATAGATGAATAAGTGAGTAGGTTTAGAAACCATAAAGAATTATGATTGGTTGCATGCAAAGGCACATGAGGTTAAAAAACAAGTGAATGACAAAATTGAAAGACAAATGAATGACACAAAGTGAATGACAAAAGTAGCATGGAAGGAATCTAGTAGGCGCATGTGAAGAAATCACATGCAATAGGAAGAGGGGCCATTACCTTTGGCGCCTACATGTGATTTTTCACATGCAAGGAAGAGGCGCCCTTCCTCTTGGCGCCTTAGTGTAAGGCATTAGGAAGAGGCGCCCTTCCTAGTGGCGCCTATGTTCAATTTAAGGAAGAGGCGCCCAACCATTTGGCGCCTATGTTACTTTATGGTGCCAAGGGAATGGGCGCCTATGTTTACTTTATGTTTAATCTTAGGGCACATTAGGGTACATTAGGGAACAGAGAAATCAAAGATTCTTTGATTCCCTGTGTATTGAGTATTCTTTTCACTCTTCCCTCTGTGTAATCTTTTCACTCTTCCCTCTGCGTGCAAGTATAGTCAAGTCTATTTTCACTCTTTTCTCTGCGTGCAAGTATAGTCAAGTCTGTACAGACTATTATGAATTTATTAATGCATTGGCCAACTATTTATGTTGTGCGGTTGAACAAGATTTACAAATCATTCAGTTTCAATTCCATTCAACATAATGTCTTCCACACAACAATATATGATCAGTGCACATGTTGACGGTGAAATATTTGATCATCAGTTGTTCGATTTTTGTTTTCGAGACACACAAGTGACTCGTTTCACAATAAATCGGCGATCAAATTTTTCACACCTAAAACAAAGAATAGAAAAGAAGTTGCAGTCCAATAATGTCGGTCAAATCATCTATAAAAATCCAGTTTGTTTTGCAGAAAACCAGGTAAAATTTTATCAGAAGAAGATTCGAGATGATGATGATGTTCAACATATGTTTGGCAGTCACGAACAATCCGGTTACAACGATATAGAGTTGTATATATTACCACATCAACAACAGGAGTCCCAGTACATTAATCAGTCACAAGTGTTTTGTGAGACTGATGACGAACAAGTTGAGGTGAATGTTCCAGACGATGAAGAAGAGGAACTTGAGATCATCGTTGATTCGATGGTGAACACTGAAGAGGAAGAGGAGCCAATACCAACATGTCATGTATATTGCCCACCCCAACACATGACAAGGTTAAATTTGGGTTCGGATGAACCTTCGGGAGATGTATGGTACAATCCTTACGTGCAAATGCAAGGATCTCTGAAACAAGGAGACACATTTCGCACAAAAGAGGAATGTGTAAAAGCCATCAAAAAATTCCACATGGAACTATCAGCAGATTTCAGAGTTGACAGAACTGACGCATTGAGGTATAAAGTTTATTGTCCGAATGAGCACTGCCTTTTTAAGTTGTCAGCTTCGTACAGGAAGAGGAAGGAGTCTTGGGAGATTGGATCAATGGGTCCAGATCGCACATGCATCCTGACCAACCCAATGCAGGATCATCGTAAATTAAGCTCCCAACTAATATGCGATGAAATATTGTCTGTCATTGCCGATAATTTGTCTTTAAAGGTGAGTATAATAATCTCGCATATTAGGGCAGAGTACAACTACACACCATCATATAGGAAGACATGGATAGCTAGAACAAAAGCTGTTGAAAAAGTGTTTGGCAATTGGGAGGAATCTTGCAAACAACTTCCAAAATACATGTTCGCTCTAAAACACTATGCTCCCGGTACAATTTTCAAGATGGAAACATTGCCCGCATATACACCAAATGGTACATGTGCTGTTGGAAATAGAATATTTCACCGTCTATTTTGGGCGTATCAACCGTGTATCACAGGTTTTTCTTTCTGTAAACCAATTATACAAATTGATGGTACATGGTTGTATGGAAAATACAAAGGAACGTTACTGATGGCAGTGACACAAGATGGGAACAACAATATTTTTTCGATCGCCTTTGCCTTAGTTGAAGGGGAGACAGTTGAGGGATGGAGTTTTTTCCTAAGAAATCTCCGATTGCACGTAGCACCTCAACCTAACTTGTGTTTGATCTCTGATAGACACCCCTCAATCATCAGTGCATATAATAACATTGACAATGGCTGGCAAAATCCTCATTCGACGCATGTGTTTTGTATTAGACATATTGCTCAGAATTTCATGCGAGAAATCAAAGATAAGACGTTGCATAAGAAGGTTGTCAATGCAGGTTACGCATTGACAGAACCTTCTTTCAAACACTACCGCGAGGAAATAAGATTGTCGAACGAAGATGCGGTTCGGTGGATCGATAGTATTCCGTTGGAGAAGTGGACTAGGGCATACGACGGCGGACAACGTTGGGGCCACATGACAACAAACGTTGTGGAATCAATGAACTCTGTCTTCAAAGGAATTCGTAACCTACCAATAACCGCTTTGGTGCAAGCTACATATTTCAGGTTTGGGGCGTTGTTTGAAACCAGACGCTCAAAATGGAGTTCCGTGTTGCAATCTGGACAGTTGTTCAGTGATGCTTCAATGAAATTCATCAGACATGAAGTTGCCAAAGCAAACACACACGTGGTTACGATATTTGACCGAACAAAAGGTTGGTTTAGTGTTGCCGAGTCCATGGATCACAATGAGGGCATGCCAATGGGACAGTACAGAGTTGAATTAGATAGACGTTGGTGCGACTGCGGAAGGTTCCAAGCCTTCCGTACCCCCTGCTCCCATGTCATAGCGGCGTGCTCAAAGGTTCGAAGAGATCCATCCTACTTGCTATCTGAACTTTACAAAGTCGCCAGCCTTTCAAATGTTTATAAAATTAGTCTTTCAGTAGTGGAAAAAGAGGATTATTGGCCAGAATATCAAGGGGACATTGTCTGGCACAACAAAGTTATGCGAAGGAAGAAAAAGGGTCGCCCTAACAGCACCCGAATTCGAACCGAAATGGATACGGCGAACAAAATGGTTAGACTATGTAGTTCATGCCGTCAACCAGGTCACAATCGTAATAACTGTCCTAGTGTTAGAACGAGCACAACCAGATAAATTCAGATGTACCTCTATTGCTATATATGGAAACTTAAATTTATTTCAAAGTACCTCTGTTGCAATATATGGAAAATTAATTTTACTTCATAGTAGACGACTGTGACGAAAAGACAGTTGTTCATAAAAAATAACACAAACAATTAAAACAACTAGAATACAAAAACTATGCGATTACAACCATCAAAACAATTTTGAACATGTACTGCATCATCCTACGAGCGTCTTGGTCGGTCTTAATATCCATCCATTCACGCACTTCTCCGTTTTGGTTGAACGTGGACACAAGCCATTGTATTCTTCTAATCCGTTCACCCTCTCCAATTTCTCCCTCTAACCAACTATACAACGTCCGATTAAGACGTTCAAACGTATCTGTGTTCCAAAGTTGAACCTGTATCGGAGCCGCAACGGCAGAAAATATTACATCAGCATTTTGTTTTTGAATGTATGTAGACATTGTTAAAACAAAGAAAATTAAAATTGATGGTTGGACTAGACTAGGAGATGAATTTGAGTGAAAATATAGACTAGGAGATGAATTTGACTGAAAATAATTGTATGCAAGATGATCGTATTTATAGAGGCGATAAATCCGACAATACACATAGGCGCCACAAGAAGTGGCACCTAAAAAACACACACACTCAGGCGCCAACCCTAAGGGCGCCTCCCTTAGCTGGAGGCTAAGGCGCCAACCCTAGGGGCGCCTCCCTTATGAGGAGGCTAAGGCGCCAACCCCATGGGCGCCTTCCTTAGGGGATTTACTAGGGCGCCAACCCCATGGGCGCCTCCCTTAGGGGGGTTTCACTAGGGCGCCAACCCCATGGGCGCCTGCCTTAGGGGGATATGAAGGTGCCCTAAAATTTCAACGGATGCGCCAACTCCCCCGGCGCATCCTCTCCCAAACATGTTTATTTTGGAAATTTGTCTGAAAACTTGGTTATTTTCGTATTTAATTTCAAAAAGATGGTTATTTTAAAAAAAAATCGCAAAACATGATAATTGAAAAGTTGATTATGACATTAAAAAATGTATTTTCCCATGTCTATCGAAAACAAGAATTTCGAACATGTCTACCCCCAAGACATTAGAAGGTACTCGTTCAACGGGCAAGTAATTTTTTATGTTGTATCAATTTTAGAAAAAATTGCGCCTATTATATAGTGAATTATTAGGGTTGACTAGATTTTTCACATGTTGATTTAAAATAATAGTTTTATTAAGAATATTTCTATATAAAATAGCTGACTATCCATTATAGAATGTAATTAGCTGTAACTTTATTATATAGAATACGATCATACGATTTATTCAAATGTCTCTAACTCTTTTATATTTTTAAGATGATATCAAAATCTTGTTTAAGATTCGTTGAATAACTTATTATCGGGTCAGCCACCATTTAGTTCCACGCTCCAGACGTTTAATCCTGGGCGTGATAGATAGTGCTAAGAGTCTCATATTAGATAATATATGGCTTGAACATGTATTTATAAGTGGGGATAATCCTCACTCTACGAGCCAATTTTAGCCAGTTTTGTAGGGTGAGTTAGGCTCAACCTACACATTCTAAGATGTTAAGAGTTTCACATCGGACAATATATGACTTGAACACGTGCTTATAAGTGAGGGCAATCCACACCCTACGAGTCGGTTTTAGTCACTTTTGTTGGGTGAGTTAGGCCCAACCCACACATTCTAAGATGGTATCACAACCTTGTTTAAGATCTATTGTGTCATCCACCATTTAGTTTCATGGCTCAAACTCAAATTATGGGTATGAAAGGGGGTGTTAAAGAGTCCTACATCGGACAATAAATCACATGAACATGTGTTTATAAATGGGGGCAATTCTCATCTTACAAGTCAATTTTGTAGGGATAAGTTAGGCTCAACCCACCATATCTCTTAATATGGTATCTAGAGCTTGTTGAGATTCAATAATTCATCCTGGTTTACCCGATTGACCCACTGTCTTCCGATGATAAATTTTTTTGGGTGACTCATTTTGATCACCACCATATCGCTGCTTTTTCGGCTACAATCCCGACATCCTTCTAGAGAGATACCTATATCGTCAGAATAACCTCTTCCCGATCGGTAAGTCCTTAAAATATTACTATCGCCCGTCTTTCCATGCGCAACTTCTCCTTCCGCGCATGGACCTTATGCGCCACGACTCCAACAACGCGTGACAGCGCGTCCGATAACCCCTCTCATCGCGGTTTCCATCGTCGACGTTGTTGTCCTGCCTTCTTTCTAATGAGAGACACCAATTCTGCCACATTTACTAAGGTTTCACTTATCCCGTGTGAACGACTAATCAGGACATCCACTGAATCATCTGTGCTTACCTCCCACTACCATGGTCATGGTGTACAAAACGAATGACGCAATGGTCAACTTCATGATATTCGTTGTAACTACTGCAATTGTTACGACCATATTAAAGTTGAATGCCATGCAAGGGTAAGAGAACAACAACGAGAACCTAGGGTTGTTGCTTCCGCTCAATCAACTATCACCAAATGAGTTATTATTTTAGTCGCTGATTATAGTGAGTTCCTTTAGTTTAAAGCAGCTCATCAACCATCATATTTTTCCATTGTTGCTCAGTATGGTAATCATGTAGCCGTTGTCTCTGCATCCTCCTCCCTTGGTCCTTGGATCCCTGACTCTGGTGCCTTTGATCATATGACTGGTAATAAATTTATTTTATCTCGCTTGTCTTATTTTTATTTTTTGCCTTCTGTCACTGTGGCAGATGACTCTAAAATCAAATTCCAAGGCCTTAGTCAGGCACACCCACTTCCAAAATTGTCTTTAGATTTTGTGCTTTATTTCCTGGTTATCCTTTCAATATAATATCTGATAAAAAGCTCACTCGTACTCTTGATTGTTCAATTCTATTTATTGATAAATCTGTTTATGTCCAGGATCGACGTATAGGACGGCCGATTGGAACAAGGAGTGAGTCTGGAGGATTATATCATATATCACTTATATTGCTTCTATTGCTTCTCAAAGCCTTACACATCAACATTTAGGTCACCCTAGCCATAATAAAATGCGTCTTTTAGTTCCTAGTTTTTCTTAGCTTTCGTCATTTAAGTGTTAGTCATGTAAATTAGGAAAACATACTCGTCACACCTATTGTCAACGAGTAAATAAAAGTGATGTGTCACCCTTTGCTTTAGTTCATTCTTATATTTGGGGTCCTAGTCGTGTCAAGTCAACTTTGGGATATTATTACTTCGTAACCTTCATCAATGATATTTCACGATGTACTTGGTTATTTTTTAGGAAAAATCGTTCGATGTCTTCCATATATTTCAATAATTTATGCCAAAATTAAAAATCAGTTTGACACTTCCATTAAAATTTTATGCATTGATAATGCTCGTGAATATATGTCATCCCAATTTCAATCTTTTTTAACATCACATGGGATTATTCATCAATCATCATGTGCTCATACACCATAACAAAATGGTGTCGTTGAACGAAAGAATCGTCATTTAGTTAAAATTGTACAAACTTTTTTACTTCACCACAATGTCCCTTCTCGTTTTTAGGGTGATGCTCTTCTCACAGCTTGTCACCTTATCAAACGAATGCCTTCATCGGTCCTTCAAGATCAAATTCCATACTTTATCTTGAACCCGCAATATGATCTCTACCCCATTCCTCTCTGCGTCTTTGGTTGCACATGCTTTATTCATGAACTCAGTCCAGGTAAAGACAAACTTTCTTCCAAATATCTCAAATGTATATTTATAGGTTACTCCATATAAAAAAAAGGATAATTCTTTTTGTCCCCAACTTCAACGATACATTATTTCCTCCGATTTTACATTCTTTGAAACCTCACCATTTTCTCTGCTTCCATGCTACCTGATGAGAATGGTACTTAAGATGCTCGAGATATCCCTTCCGGCATTCCCACATTCATTACACATATATTGTAGGTCTACCAGTGGTGGACACCCCATCTATCAGAGGTTATAAATGATATTGATCAACCAACAACATCTCCTGCTCCAACTGCTCCTTAAGTTACGTCACTTACATTTTACCTTCATATATCTCTTTTGTGTCTACTTTAGATTGTGTGTTTATTCCTAAGTCTAGAGGTGAAGTTATGACTGATCTCAATTGGTGTCAATCGATGGTGAAAGAAATGGCTACATTACACTCAAATAACACTTGAGATATGGTTACTTCACCTCTAGACAAAACTTCAGTGGGATGTAGATGGGAAAACGGATCATTTCAAAGCCCGTTTGGTAGACTAAGGATATACATAAATATTTAGTCTTGATTACGGTGACACCTTTTCTCCGGTGGCTAAGATTAACTCAGTTTGTCTCTTTCTTGCAATGGTTGTTATTCATCATTTGCCTCTTCATTAGTTGGAAATTAAAAAATCCTTTTTACATGGAGAATTAGAGGAGGTAGTTTATATCCATTAACCTCCAAGTTTTACTATTCTATGGAAATTCTAAACTTGTTTGTCGATTTTTTCATTCTCTTTATGGGCTAAAATAATCCCCATGTGCTTAGTTTGGTCGCTTCAGCTTTGTCTTGATACAGTTTAGTATGACTAGATGTGAAGCAGATCACTCTATTTTCTTCCTTCATTCCTCCACCAGGCAACGTGTCTTTCTTATGGTCTGTGTTGATGACATTGTTATCACTGGAGACGATACTGAGGGTATCCAACAACTCAAAACTTGACTTTTCAAATACTTTCAAACATAATATTTGGTTCCACTAAGATACTTCTTAGGCATTGAAGTTTCCTAGTCCTCATCTGACATGGCAATCAACCAACACAAATATACCTTAGATATTCTCACTGAAAATGGTATGCTTGATTGTCGTCCTACTGATACTCCTATGGATCCTGACGTTAAGCTTCTTCTAGGTCAGGGGGCATTGAAAGACCCAGGAAGATATCGACGGCTTATGGGAAGACTCAACTATCTAACAGTCACTAGACCGGATATTACATTTACGGTGAGCATTGTGATATAATTTTTGAATGCTCACTGTGATATTCATTGTGATGTAGTCATTCGAATTCTTAGATATATAAAGAATGCACCAGAAAGGTCACTATTATATGAAGATAAGGATGATGCTAAAATCATTTGTTATTCAGGTGCAGATTGGGTCTGATCACTGTTGGATATGAGATCCACATCCAGATATCGTGTTCTGATTGGAGGTAATATGATCTCATTGAGAAGCAAGAAAAAAATTCAGTTACACTATCTAGTGTTGAATATGAATATTATGATATGGCAGCAATCTCAAAGGAGCTTGCATGATTTCAAATTTTACTCTCATAACTTAGGATAAGAGATCTTCAAAACACAAAACTCATTTGCGATAATCAAGTAGTAGTCTACATTGCATCTAATATGGTTTTCCATGAACGAATCAAGCACATAGAAATAGATTGTCATTATGTAAGAGACAATGTACTATCAAGAGAAATCACCATAAATTTCACAAAATTCAAAGACCAATTAGTTGATATGCTTACAAAGTCTCTTAAGGATTCTCGAGTGGATTACATTTGTAACAAACTCGACTCATATGACATATATGATCCCGCTTGAGGGGGGAGTGTTAAGAATATTTATATATAAAATAGTCTCACATCAACTATAACATGTAATTAGCTATAATCTATCTTTATATATAATACATTCTTTGTAGTGCCTTTTAAACACACAGTTTATTCAAACGTCTCTCACTCTCTTATACTTCAATAAGTTTGAAGACATTTCTTTCTAACATGTCTACGGAAGATATTACTAGTACTAATTCAGATGTTTTCAACGTTAACAAACCTTTTATGTTTGAGGGAAGTCATTTCAACCAATGACAATAAAAGATGTTATTTTTCTTATCAATGAGAAAGGTTTTAACTATTTTGACTAAAGACACGTCAATCATGGACAAAACATTTGACCAAGCGAAGAAGGATAAAAGAATATATAGTTAACCTTATGGCATGACAATCACAATCTTCAATTTTTTTTAAATGGACTTATTGATGATTTATATGATTATTATGGAGCCTATAAGACTGCTAAAGAAATCTAGGACACTTTGAAAAAGAAGTACAATACTAAGGAAACTTGTGTGAAAGTATATATTGAAGGTATACCTTTAAATGAAAATTTTCAAGTAGTTGTTATGATTGACAATCCGTCCCGGATTAATCATCATCCTTACTAGTTTTATCGAAGTATTTTTATTTATTTAATTCAATTTTCATCATTTTTATTATTAGTTAATTATGTTTTCCATTAAATTTGAATATTTAGATTTTATTTATTTAAATGATAATTTTCACTGTAATTTATCGTTTTGGAGGGTTTTGGCATGTTGTGTAGGTCTCAGGAAGTAAAAGAAAGACCCAAAAGATAAGTTAAGAATGTTGCTATTGAAGATGTGTATGCCTAGGAAAACATGCATACATGGACTAGGATAATTTTATAGGGCCTAAAAAGGGGATGGACCATGATGAAATGGCCTAAGACATAAGCGAATTGCGTTCAGGAAGGTTGGTCGCCCGATATGGACTGGGTGACCGTAAATGAGTTGGTCACCTGAAACGTGTTTAAACCCGCCCGACAGGGTTTGGCCCCGAAGCCCATGATATGCATCACCTATCACATGTGAGCTATATGGTGTTTGAGGAATAATTGTATAGGGAGGTCAGTCAATAAGGGAATCCCTTTTCCCTATGATTTAAGGGAGAACCAGTTTTTTCCCTTCCAATTTTCTTTGAGGAAACAAGGGAACCCGCTTCCCATACAGGCCCACGAGATCTTTATAAAGGTATTAACCTCTAAGGTCAAAAGGATCATCCTTATATTATAAGGAAAAATATAGAGTCTCTCATAATCTCTACATAAGTAGTCTCTTTCTTTGAATTATTCTACTCTTAGTAAGTACAACTGGAGTCCATCGTGGGGCTAACTTAGGCCAAATTTATATTCACTTCAGAAACTTCCTCTTCCGCCACCCTCATAGTGGTACAAACACGAGGTGTTATATTAGTCGGTAGTAGTTTGGATAATGGCCATCCAGTCATAGTAGAAATGTAAGGTGTTACGGAAGAACGACACTGCCATATTCAAACTTTAGAAGCAACATCACCAACCTTCAGCATCGACAGCAGGATGTCGACCCGCTTGAGGAAATCAAAATCTTGGGCCCAACCTCTTTTTGACAAATATTTTGGAGGGGCTCAGAGCCAGAAAATTTCAAATCCCCTGAAGGACAAAATTTGACAGAAGGAGCGTCCCTCATAAGTATGCTACCTTGATCATCACCTAGATGGCTATCATCGACGCCGTTGATTCCTTGAAATGCAAGATATTGTTTAGCACTTTCAAGTACATTGCATTGAGATGATATATAAACTTACAACGGCTGTCGATCACTAGTTATCAAGAATTAGTGAAGAAATTAATCCACTAGTTCTTTGAAAGCAAGCACTGGAAAGTATCGACCACAAACCTTTTAAATGACATACGGGGGTGCTCTGAGTGGTAGAAGAAGTATCTCTCTTATCTTAACAAAGTAAACATCAAAGTCATACATCTGAACCAAGTAATGCTTGTAGGGGCATTTCAGAATGGTTTGAGGATCAAACACTTATATTGAACAATTGACTTCAAGCACATGAGGGGTGTGAATTGATGTATTCAAAATTTGTAATTAATTTTAAAATTTTCTTACTTAAAATAATAGTTTGGATTATTATTGATATAGAGCAGAGAAAAACAAAAAAAAAAAAAACTTCAAAAAAAAATGAAAGAATATAAAGAGATAGAGTTACATAGATGACCCTGAGATTTATAGAGATTTGATCGAATCTTGATTTAATCCTCCCTCCAACCTATCCTCTTGAAAGTTTTACTAATTGAAAATAATGAAACATCACTTAAAACTAATTAGATTTTACTAATAATATTTGAATGTTAAAAGTATTTTATCTTCTTAAAAATC
This sequence comes from Lathyrus oleraceus, assembly GCF_024323335.1. Taxonomy (NCBI): domain Eukaryota; kingdom Viridiplantae; phylum Streptophyta; class Magnoliopsida; order Fabales; family Fabaceae; genus Lathyrus; species Lathyrus oleraceus. Next base: position 560,531,461 of record NC_066583.1, on the reverse strand, counting down.
ACAGACGGATCCACATAGTGGATAGTGGGGCACTTTCCCCACAAAACTTTTGCTTTTGTATGGATTATAGCTATTTTTTTTAACAAGATTTCGATGACTTTGAATTAATGTAACTTTGGTAATTTTGGTTTACATTTCATTTTCTCACATCAATATAATATATATTAATATTAATTCATTTATAATATTAATTAAAGTTACCAAAGTCATAGTTACAGCAAAGTCACATTTCCATTTTTTTAGGCTTAGCATTTTAGTTGTTTAATAATCTAAGTAAAGGTTATGCAAATAACTTATCAATTATCTATTATATGACACCCATAAGATTTATGACACATATATTTCTATTATATAAATTCACACATAAAACATAATATATATTTTTAAATATAGGAGTTATTTTAGTAAATTGGTAATGTTAAATATTTAAAAGAAATTATTTTCAAATATAAGTGTTTTTTATTTTAACATATTAGTTTATTCTAATGTGATATAAGAAGTTGATGTAAGTTAAATGATTTTGTATGTTTGTCTAATTATTAAATAATTAATTTATTTTATGAATTTTAGTATGCTAAAAATAAAGAAATATTTTTTCAAAAAGAGTGAAATATTTTATCTTTAAAAATCTGTAGTGTTTGAATTTTTTTTTGACTTAATGTTCTCATATTTTAAGTTATTCACGGAAATAATCTTTATATTTTAAATGTAAATAGTTTTGATCATATTTTTCATATTTTTATGTTGAAAATTGACGATAGGTATATTTTCTAATAATATGTAATTTATATATTTTATAATTAAAATTTTAATTCTCATATTTTAAGTCATTCATGAACATAATCTTTGTATTTTAAATTCAAACACAATTTTGATTCTCTTTTTCATTTTTTTATTTTGAAAATTGATGACAAATCTAAGTTATATATTTTATCTTTAAAGTTTTTTTAAGGTTTTCTTATCATATTTTTGTATTGAAAATTAATGATTTTTTTCCCACTTTTTTAATGTGTAATTTATAGTTTTTTTTTTATCTTTAAGGTACTACAAGTATTGGTAATATGATGATTTATCATGTTTCACAAGTGATTTAAAAATGAATACATAATCAAATTTAAATGTAAAAAGATGAGAGGAGAACCAAAATTATTTAAATTTGAAATAAGAACTTATTTAATAAATATGGCAAAATAGAGGATCAAAATTGTAATTAAGTCTTTTAACATTATTTTTCTATTGAATTTTTTCCCACCGAATAAAGTTTATGGATCGGCTACTAAGTCCTCCCTCCAAGAGATCTTCTTGAGTTTTAGTAATCGAAGATAATGGAATATCACTTGGAATTGATTAGACTTTTCTAAGAAATATTTAGTTAATTTTTTTAATGTAATTGTGTTATATTGTGAGATACAAGACCTATGCTATAATATCTGAATGTTAAAAGTATTTTATCTTTTTTAAAGAAAATTCTTAATGATGATAGTTTTATTCAATTATTTATGTTAATTTATATATTATTGTATAAAAATAAAAGTAAAAATAAAATAATTAAAGAAAAAAATAAAAAATAACAACAAAAATAAAAAATAAAAAATAACAGTTCAAACTATTGTTTTAAGTATAAAGATAAATAATTCAAACTATTTAAATATTTAGTATTTCTATAAACATTTACAAAACCCTCACAACTTAAAGATGTTGTTTATAGAGATATTGTTATAAGTATTGTTTTGAGTATAAACAATAATTTTAAATTATTCTTAAAACAATATATATATATATATATATATATATATATATATATATATATATATATATATATATATATATATATATATATATATATATATATATAAAGTCAAACTGTTTATAGAAAATAAATGATAAAATATAATAGTTTGAATATAAAGAGATTGTTTTAAGTTAAGAAACCATCGCAGTCCAACCTAAGTTTTGTGGTGGTTTAAACTGCCATAATAATTAAAAAAAAATGCCGTAAAATTCCATTTTTTTAGTGATTTCTTTCGAAGATTATGATGATCTACATTTGTTTCTTCATTTTGGATGTCTTCAAATTAATTTTGATCTTTCTCTTGATTCACTTCTTGATCTTTATTTTCTAGAGATATTTTCTGCAAAATACTTGCACAATCAATATTTTATTCCTCTACAAATTTGGGGTTAGACTCATCAAAGGTAACATGAACCGATTCTTCTATGGTTAGGATTTTTTTCTTGAAAATTTTAAATTTTTTATTGGAAGTGAAATATCCTAAGAATACACCTTCATAATCTTTTGCGTCAAATGTCCAAAGATTATCCTTCTCGTTGTCATGTAAAAAAGCATTTGCATCTAAAGACATGTAAATGAGAAATATTTAACTTTCTCCCTTTGTGTCGCGTCTGCTTAAGAATCTGTCTTATCAAGAAACGATTCATTACATAGAAAACAATGCTTATTGCATAAGCCCAAAAGTATTTAGGAAGATTGGTCTTATTGAACATCAATGTCGCTAGCTCCTCAAGGGATATATTTTTCCTCTCCACTACCCCATGTTGTTAAAGAGTTAGTCAAGTAAAAAATATGTGCTAAATATCAATCTCATTACAAAAATGATTGAATTCCTCATTTTGGAATCCTCCACCATGATCATTTCGGATTAATGCAATGCTCAATCCTTTTTTTGTTCAAGATAATCTTAGCTAGTTTTTGAAAGGCATCAAACACCTCTTTTTTTAGATAAGAACAAAGTCTAGATATAGCGAGAGTATTCATCAACAACTACAAGGACATAAAAATTCCCGCAAAAACTCTTGGTTTTGGGTGGGCCAAAAAGATCTATATGCAAAATCTTTAAGGGCCATTTTGTATAAATGACATTTTTCTCTCTAAAAGAGGCCCTTACATGTTTACTTTTTTGGCACACATCATATAATTGATTCTTTTCAAAATATAAGTTTGACAAAGTGATTATTAAGACCTTGTGAACCAACTTGTTTAACTGACCCTTATGGATATGAGTTATTCTACTATTCCATAGACATGATTCATCCTCGTTACTCAGAAGACAAACATCATTTAAAGGAATTTTATTTAAATTCACGGTGTAGATATTTATACGTCTTAAACTAGTAAAGATGGTTTGATTTTATTTGGATTTTATAATGCTGAATCCAGAAGAATCAAATGTTACATTATTATCTTCGTCACATAATTAACTAATACTTAGCAAATTATGCTTTAAACCACCGACTTAAATAACCTCCCCAATCATTGGACTGGAGAACTTACCAATGGTGAGAATAAAATTGATTTCTACTTTGTTATTGTCATCATAAGAAACATATCCCTCATTTCTAGAAGTCAAGAAAAAGAAAAGAGTTTCATCTCTTGTCATATGCTTTGAACAACTATTATCAATGTACCACTTAGAGTTTGATATTATAAAACAATCCTGCATCATAAACTTAGGTCTTAAATTTAGGTATCCAAATCATTTTGGGTTCTCTAATGTTAGTTTCATAAATATTTCCACAAGATTTCTCATGAGGACCGTAATTGCAAAAATATGATGAAGTGAGCATGTTTCTCTAATGTTGTTTAAAAAATGTGAAGGAGAATAAACATGTTTACTTTCATGAATTTTCTTATTAAAACTGTGAGATATTGGATTGAATTATAGTATGATCGAAAGGTAGCTTCTTGGTTCGATAATTCGATAGGACCTTAGCACGTCGTCGAAGTCTGCTCACATGCTGCAGTTGAAGTATGCTAGGATTGTTAGCATGTAGAGTTGAGCTTGTTTTTTTAAGTTAGCTTGTTATCTAAGTTAACTTGTATAATGGACATGTGTGTAAAATCTCATTAGTTTAATATGTTAGTTTTCTTTAAAATAGCATACTAGTCTCTCATCATTGAATAATGCAAATCCTAATTAGGGTGAGAGAGATTATTTTCTATTCTATAACACTTGCAATCTTATTTCAAAGAGAAAGTAAAGAATAGCAGTTTATAACCAATTTCATTGTGTTCTTTTTGTTTTCTTATTTTCTACAATCGTGGGTTTCTTACCGAACAAGAAATAAATTATACTTTCTAATTCCGACATTGTTTTCACAATAAATTGGTGCGGTGAGCATAGAGAAGATTCTGTCAACAAAGTATGAGATTGAAAAGTTCATCGGAATGAATGATTTATGTCTGTGGCGCTTGAAGATGAAAGCCCTACTGGTTTAGCAGAGTTGTTTAGAAGTGCTGAAGGGAGCCGCAACCATGGACGTTGCGTTAAAGGATAAATAAAAAATGACTATGGTAGAGAAATCCCACAATGCCATCTTATTGAGCCTTGGTGATAAGGTTCTTCGACAGGTTTCGAAAGAGACGACGACGTCAGATCTTTGGGAGAAACTCGAAAGTTTGTACATCACCAAATCATTGGTCAATCGCCTCTACCTAAAGCAAGCATCGTATTCATTCAAGATGAGTGAAGACAAAGTTCTAGATGAGTAGTTGGATATGTTTAACAAGCTAATTCCTGATCTTGAAAATATCGATGTAAAAATCGAGGATGAAGATCAAACGTTGTTACTGTTGTGTGCTTTACCCAAAACAAATGCTCACTTCAAAGAAACTCTCTTGTATGGAATAGAATCTCTGACCTTTGAAGAAGTTCAATCAATCTTGTACTCTAAGGATTTAAACAAATGAAGGGAGCACATACCATCTCCGAATGGTGAAGGTCTTTCGATTAAGGCGAAATTCACAAAGAGAGATGGCAAGTTCGACAAGAAGATGGGTAAAAGTCAGCATAAGTCTTATAGTGGTGATGCATCTGGTATTTGATGTTATCACTGTAAGAAAGAGGGTCATACAAGAAAAGTGTGTCATGAACGTCTGAAAGATCATGAAGGTAAGGATAATGGCAACTTAGCATTATTCAAGATGATTTTGACTCATTTGATGTTCTAGTGGTTTCAAGTGGAGACTCAAGTAAATAGTGGATTATGGATTCAGGTTGCACTTGGCACAAGACTCCAAAAAAAGACTTGTTCGAGGAACTATGTGATCATGGTGGATCTGTATTTCTTGGAAACAATAAAGCTTGCAAGATTGCAATTGTTGTATATGTGAGATTCAAGCTCCATGACGAGTCAATAAGGTTGTTGACTGAATTCAAGTATGTACCTGATTTGAAGAGAAATTTGATTTCTCTTGGTAAATTCGACAAGAAAGGATATGTTTTTCAAGGAGAGAAAAGTATTCTAAAAGTCATGAAGGGGTCGAAGGAAGTCTTAAAAGGTGTGAAGAAACAACACTTGTATACCCTTGAGGATGAAGTTGTCAGTGGTTATGCAGATGTTGCATCCATGAAACCTTTGTCGAAGACAGAAATTTGATACATGAGATTGGTCCATGTCAGTGAAAGGGGTTTGGTCGAATTGGGGAAACAAAATTTACTTGGTGGAGACAAAGTCGAAATTGTGAACCACATGTACTTCGAAAATATTGCAGAGTGAAGTTCAATAAAGGAAAACAAAGAACACATAGATCCCTTGATTACATCCATGTAGATCTTTGGGGGCCTACGAGGTGTCCATCATATTCAGAAGAAAGGTATTTTCTATCCATAATTGATGATTCTTCCAGAAATTTATGGGTATTCATCCAGAAGACTAAGGATGTAACTTTTGATAACTTCCAATGTTGGAAGACTCTGGTCGAAAATCAGATCGGCAGGAAGGTCAAGAGGTTGAGAACGGACAATGGCCTTGAATTTTGTAATGAGGTGTTCAACAGTTTTTGTGAAGCCTCTGGTATTGCAAGGAAAAGAACTACTACGGGTGCTCCCTAACAAAATGGTTTGGCTGAAAGGTTTAATTGAATCATTTTAGAAAGATTTAGATGCATGTTGACTAGTGATGGGTTAAAGAATGTGTTTTGGGCAGAGTCTGTTTCGACAACAACATATCTGATAAACAGATCTCTTTCGATTGTGTTAGATATGAATACACCTTAAGAAATTTGGTCGAGACATCCACCAGATATCGATAAACTTGGAGTATTTGGATGCATAGCCTATGCCCATATTAGGCATGACAATGTCGAACCTAGAGCTCTGAGATGCATTTTCATGGGATACCGTGAAGGAGTCAAAGCTTATAGGATATGGTTCCTAGAGCTGAGTCACAAGAGGTGTATCACCAGCCAATATGTAGTTTTCAATGAAACTCGGATGGCTTTTATAGCGGGGTATTCGTTACCATTAGAGATATTGACTAAATCTAAGGTAAACCATACAAGTCGAGTCGCCATCGCACTTCTATTTATCCAAAGGAATGGTTAGAAATCGAACAAAAACCTAATAGTTTTAACAAAAACTAGTAAAAGAGAACAAAGATCTGGGTAAGGGGGTTGTTTATGCAATGGGAAGGTGTTAGGCACCCAAAGCATCCTAGGTATTCCTAGGGAGCCCTTTTCATACTTGTTGTAAGGTTGTTGTTTTTGTGAAAAATTTGTTTGTGCAAACATGATTGAAGATATGAGAGGAGAATGTACAAGTTTATTTACATTTTGTGTTTGGATGGATAAACCCATTGCCTACGTACCATCTTATAAAAAGATTAGGATCAAAACCTCGTAGTTCGGGGTAAAAATCTCAAAAAGAGTTGGTGAATTGATTTGGTCCAAAAGCCTTAAGGTCTTTTGTTATCAAAGGGAGAAAACTCAACCAAACCACAAATCCACCATGTGAGGATAGCTTCAACATGCTAGTGAGGGGTTAACCCTATAATAAGCATGGAAGACTCATTGTCCATCACTAAGGATATAGGTGAGTATTACATCTACCACAAAGATAACTCAAACCTAATAGCTAAAGGTTATGAAAAGTTTGATTAAGAAAGTGGCCATTGGAACCACAAAAAGATATTTGAATGGGTTATATTTACCAATTAGAAGTATATACAAAAGTGGTCAAAGTTGACATTAAAGATTCAATTCAAAATAAGTGTTATGAAAAGAAAGTTTGAAAATCAAAAGCATAAGGCTTAGGTTTCTAATGTTTGAAAACAATCGTTAAATGTTTGCACAAAGAGTTTTGGCTTGGGTTCAAGTGGAGAGAAGAGGAAGAAGGGCTAAGTCCTAAACAAAACAAAAAGAGAAGGGATGAAGAATCAAAACCATAATGGAGTTCCTCTCTTGAGATCATATTGATGATCCAAGTAGCTCCCATCCTTTGGAATAGGCAATCACAATAATAAGAAGCTCAAGCAATCAAACAAGTCTCTTAAGAGATCCTCAATGCATCTTGTATCTTTCACTTTGGATGAACATGACAATGGTCCTCCAATTAAGCTCAAGTAGAATTCCCTAGCACAAAAGCACACACATCAAAAGCTCCATGAAGTAAAACAAGAATGGGCAAGAGTGAGTTTATAGATTTGGTCCCTCTAATCCATCTTCATCATTAAGGTCCAATTACTCCACTTTTGCATAAGGAAAGTCCTAGAATCTAAGTCCAATTCTCCATTCTTTGCATAGGGAAAGTCCTAGAAACTAAGTCCATTCTTTTGCATTTGGTCCACAACAATCAAAACAAAAACACAAGCACAAAAGTATATACACAATTATGTGCTCAAGTGAGCAAAAGGCAAATGACATTAACATAAACATGGGCTCAAGTGAGCAAAGAGAAAAGCAAATGGATAATATGTGCAAGAATAGTAAATTGCATAAAAGTAAAGAGAAAAAAGTAAATGTTAATTGTCAATAGTTAGTGTTAGTAGTTAGTGTGCCATAAGTCAAATTTAACGCTATGTTAAGCAATCGTAATTGGACTTATGTAGAAGTCACAACTATCTGAGGCCGGTTAATAATAATGTAGGCAACAACACAAGTTACAAGTCTTGATTAGTGAACCAAGTTCCAACAACTTGCCATGCCAAAAAGAAAATGAGAATTGATCTTGTATTGGTTTAAGCCTTTTGCATGATTTAGAAAACAACCCATCCTTAATGCAAAACCATTCACTTGATCAATTGATCAAGATGAGTTAGATTTGAATCAAGGAAGATTAAGTCTCCCTAATCAATGCCAACTTATCAACCTTCAACTCATTGATCAAAAAGAAAATAAGAAGGAGAAGAAGAAGGAGATGGATAAGAGAAATAGAAATGGTAAAATTAAAGTGCATTAGATAAAATAACATGTACCAATCCACATATTTGACCAATGGCATTGAAATTCAAAGTCAAACAATCAAAAACAGAAGTGAGATAAAGATTGGAAGTCAAGAAATGAACAAAATATTTTTGACATTTTTTAATATTTAATTAAACTTGAATTAAAAATAAATGGAAAGGACAAACTTCAAAATTACTTCAAATCAACCTTGAAAGGTCCAAGTAATTTATCCCAAGTTCAACAAGGTCAAACAAAGTTTGACAAAAAAATTCAGCATTTTTAAAAGTCATTTTTAATTAATTAAAAATGAATAAAAATAACCTAATTGAACTAAAATCTCAAATAAATCTCAAATCAATTTAAAAATTGATGAGAATATTTTTCATAGATCCATCATCATTCAAATAGGTTAGGAAAATGTTTTTGTATTTTTTGAATATCCAAAACTAATTAAAATGAATTAAAAATAACCATAAAAGAGAAAATTCACAAAAAATATTAAAAATCAGAAATAGAAACTAGAATTTATTTGGAGACTAATGCAATTGATCCCATAATTTTTGGATTTAAAATAAAGAAGTTATGAATTTTTGAAAATAATGGAAATAAAAGGAAATTAAATCAGAAATTAAAAATAAGAAAAATCCACAGCGCTTGGATCCCACTTCATTAATTGACGTGGTTGATCACAAGGTTGGGAGACGCGCGCGCACGGTAGACCCTGGTCAATGCAACCACACACGGATTAAATAAAAGTCATAACAATGAATGGCATGGATTAGATCTGGAAATGCAATCACACGGTCCAGATTTGATCTGGCAATGAAGCAGCCACCGGAGCCACCTTCTTCTCCGGTGAGCTTGCATTTTCCGGCCACCATAGCAGAGAACCAAAGCTTAACCAAATCACGCGATCTATACATCATTGGAAAGCTGGAATGATGTACATCATCCCTGTACCATCCATTTTCACTCTAGATTTCCATGGTGTGAGAAATCAGAGGTTGAAAAATCTGGTGTTCATCATGAACTCAATGGATTTCAAAAATTAAATGCATAATCATGATGCCTCTATTGAGAGGACTTCAGCCAACACAAGATCCAAGCAAATAGGTCAATGAATGATGAGATTCGAAGAAAATACCAGTTGAAGAGTAAGCTTGAATTCTGGAAACTTGAGCTAGATTCTTTGCTTTCTTTGCCAAAACAGAAGATCAGTGAGGTGAATGATGAAGGTTTAGAAGCTTTAGATCCAAGGATTCAACCAGATGTAGTTGAATTTTGGATCTGAAATTTTTTGAGAAAAATGAACTAGCTTCTTTGGTAATGGTTATGGGGGGATTTGTGCAGCATAACAGGTTGAATCATGCGTGCCTTTTGAATGGAATAGGGTCTCTATTTATAGAGGGAGTGACAAGGAAATGATGAATTGATCCGTGTGCATGAACATGGACAATCCTTGCATGGGCTTGCATGATCATGCACAAGGCCCAAAAACAATGCCAATTGCAAGCTGAACTCAAATGCCAAAGGTTTGGACGTGTAATTAGAGTTGTATTGGCTTGTGCATCAAGATTTCATGTGAATTCCATAATTATGCCTAAATGTTCAACTCTTCGAAAATACCATTTGCCAAATCCAAATATGATCATGTGAGTAATGGTTGGAAAGGTCTTGATGTAAGGAACAATTGTTATGTTGGGCAAAAATCCATTTGGAGTGTGGAAATTTATGAAATTTGAGTTTAAAGTGTGATGTGCAAAACATGTCAATGCAAGGTTTCTAAATTTGGCCAATTTTCAAACCCCTCTGTTTTGATGATGCAAGCCTCAAATGGAAAAACCTCCAACATCAAAGTTGTATATCTTTCCAAGACAATCAAAATGGACTTAAATTTTGCATCATTTGGATTTTTGATGAAAGATTTATAGGCACTTGAAGTTGGACCTTTTTGCCTTTTAATGCATTTGGTCAAAAAGGACCTATAATGTCTTGCATTATCACATGTATTTCCTTTGAGATTTTGCAATTTTGCTCAATATAAAATTTGAAGTAGACATATTAATATTTCCAATGAATTTAATCACACCTCAAAATCATAAAAAATGAATGAGTTATGTCCTTGGGAAGTTGACCTAGAATTAGGGTTTCAGTCAAAATGACCTATAATGTATTGGAATGGGAGATGGCCTTCCAAGCTTCAAATCATTTTTTTATGAACATGAAATTTTTTCATATTATCCTTAAGAACATTTTTTAATTTTGGAATCATCTCCATTTGACCAACACATAAAAAGTTAGGTCTCAGTGCATTTCAAAATAGTCAGATGAATTGACTGATCAACTTCTCAAGTCCATGACTCATATCTTGATGAGTTGATGATTGAGGACACTCAAATAAGTTCAAATATGAATGAAATGGTGAGTTAAATAACTTCCCTTGATTGTATTTGACCATGGGTTGAGATTGCTTCAAGAGTAAGACATTGTAGGGCACAAATGAATTAGGGTTTCTTTGGGGAACCAACCTCAAACCCTTTGACTTGCTTTGACCAAAATGATGAATTGAGATGCTAGGGAGGCATATTTGATGGATGAGAGATTTGGGAACCATTACCATGCTTGCTATCATCTTCTCTTGGCCATGTCTCTGCACAGATGATCCTCTTGAAGCTTTGGACCTTGTGATTGCTTAAGCTACAAACAAAAGATGTTAGTGACATATTTTTGTGCTTTTGGTTAGTAAACAAAATAAGAAAAGCAATGATATACAATTCAAGCATGCTTGGTGATCTCAAACCACTCTCAATAACTCCCACCCAAAGGCAAAGGGAACCAATGATGCCAATGATCCTTGAGGCTTTGCAAATGCAATGTTATGATGCCATGAGGGATCTTAGGGACAAAATTAGGGTCTTACAACTTTTAATAAAATGGATGACATTAGTCAAAGTGCCCAGATATATGAAGAAGATATGGAACAAGAAGAGATTCCTATTGAGGTGAAACATGTCAATGCTGAATTACGTATACTAGATCAAGTTGAAGAAGAAGCACAATATGGTGAAGATACTGAGGAAGATGATGGAACAGTCAATGACTACCTGTTGGCAAGAGATATGAGGAGAAAAGTCATCAAGCTACCTCAAAGACTTGGGTATGCAGATCTCATAACTTATGCCTTAATCTCTACAAGTGAGGTTCTAAATGAAGAACCTATAATCTATAAGGAAGTTATGAGGAGTCAAAATAAGACTGAATGGCTGAAGGCCACGTATGACGAGAGAAAGTCTCTTCATGATAATCACACTTGGGAACTGATAAAGAAACCTGTTGGAGCCAGGTTAGCCAGTTGTAAGTGGATTTTCAAAGTTAAGGAAGGAATCGAAAGAGTGAAATCGAAGAGATATAAGGAAAAATTGGTCGTAAGGGGTTTCACTCAGAAAGACGATGTCGACTTCAACCATGTGTTCTATCCTAGTGTGAAGAACATGTCCATTTGAGTTTTACTTTTCGTAGTGGCACAATTCGATTGGAACAAATGGATGTGAAGACTGTTTTCTTGTATGAAGATCTAGATGAAACAATCCGGATGAGGAAACTTGAAGGGTGTGCAGAAAAGGGTAAGGAATATTGTGTGTGCAAGATGAATATATCTTTATATGGATTGAAACAATCTCCTCGACAGTGGAATAAGACATTCAAAAAGTTCATGGCACGCATAGGTTTCATTAGAAGTCAGTTCGACCATTGTGTTTACTTCAGATTTCAACCTGGAAATTCATTTGTCATTTTGTTGCTTTATGTGGATGATATTCTCATAGCAAGCAACAATGTCAAGGATGTAATGAAGATGAAGGCTAAACTCAATAAGGAGTTCGATATGAAGGATATGGGAGCAACATCCAGGATTCTTGGGATTGATATCTGAAGACACAGAAAGCAGTCAAAATTATGCTTATCTCAAGAGATATACCTACAGGAGATTCTTGACAAGTTTGGTATGTCGAATTTAAAGCCTGTCGTGACTCCGACGAACCCTCAATTCAAGCTGAGTACATATTAGTGTCCCAGTACTGAGGTCGAAAGAGCTTATATGAATAACATCCCATATGCTAACATAGTAGGTTCTTTAATGTATGTTATGGTATCTACTAGACCCGACATAACATATGTAGTAAGTCTTGTAAGCATGTACATGGTGAGTCCTGGAAAGGCTCACCGACAAGCATTGAAGTGGATTCTAAGGTACATAAATGGGTTTCGAATCCTGAGATCGAGACTTTTTACGGAATCGAAATCGGAGGTCCGGAAGGCCTCCAACGAAGAAAAATAAGCTTTTAGGATGTTCTTCGAACCTGTAATCGGTTACCGGTCTGAGTGTAATCGATTACCACTTGAAAAATAGGCTCCTGAGCTGTTTTTGAAGCTCGTAGTCAGTTACCGATTTAACGTAATCGATTAGCACAGTTACGTGAAAAATTTAGGAAATTGAAAATGACGTAACTTGAGCTCCGTGGCTCTGTTTGACGCGCGGTTCAAAGTGTTAGAAAGCTAACGCATAGTACTATCTCATGGTGATTCCTTAAGAGGCTGAATATGATGTATTTAACATTGAATTAATTGGTAATGCATTATTGTTGTAGATGCCTTAATTGTTATATGGCATTTGTTTATGTGAAAGTTGCAATTGCCGATTTTCTGTGTTTTGTTGGTTTTTGGGTACTATTAGCTGTTGTATGATGTTATTTTGATGTCAATTGCCGATTTATCATGATTTTAATCAGTATGATGTAGTGGTTGATTAATGACGAATATATTCCAATGATAAATGATTGGTTAAACATGAATAATTGTTATGTGACAATAATATTGTTATGTCGGTGTTGCAATAATGATGTTATTAAGATGATTGTGTAGGTGTTTTATGATGACAATATGAACATGATGAAATTTTATTGATGATGTGGTGTTGATGTTGGCATACACGGTCAAGAGTGGACCGATGTGTATGTGTTAGTGATATTGTTACTGTTGCATGTTGGGAGTCATGCATCCATGTTGTCGGAACTTTAGTTCTATTTAATTGGAGAGCCTCGATCCTATGGTGATGGATCGAATGCGAGTAGCTAATTACTATTATGGGGGATTAGTGAAGTGTTACCTATGGTGATGGTAGCAATTTTGATGTGCTCCGGTTCCAAGAGGGAATCAATCCTATGGTGGGGATCATGGAGTGAAATGAACCTGAGTGTTCATATTTGGTACCACATGCATGTCGAGTCGGTGTTGAGTCCATTGCATAAGTGTTGCATTTGTATTAGTTGTGCATAATATTAATATTTGAGAAGTTGGTTTGTAATATGTTGGTGGTAATTGAGAAGTTGTTGTGTATGATGTTAATGATGATTTGGGTGTGAAAATTACAATATGTTGTTGTGAATGATTATGTTGAGTGCAATATATCTTTCATGTTATGCCTTTTATAATTGATTGTGATTTCTCACCCCTTCTGTTTGAATTTTGCCTCTACGTGGGCATCATGCAGATACCCAGTAGTAGACCCTATTGAAGTATGTGGAAGGCAATTTTGTAGTGACTTTCATTAGTTGTTGTTATGTAGTGGAATTCTACTCTGATCATGTAACATCGGGTTGATGGGGTGCTTCAGTGGGAGGCTCCGAAGACAATTTTTGAGATTCAAAATTTCCTTAGTTTGGCTGGCTACTACAAAATATTTATTGAGGGGTTCTCGAAGCTAGCTCTACCTATAACCCAATTGACTCGAAAGGCTCAAGCCTTTGTGTGGGATATGTAGTGTGAGAATAATTTTCAAGAGCTGAAGAAGAAGTTAACGACGGTACCAATTTTGATATTACCAAAACCTTCAAAACCATTTGTTATTTATTGTGATGCATATCAGATGGGCTTGGATGGTGTTTTAATGCAGAATGGTTAAGTGGTAGATTATGCCTCTCGACATTTGAGGATTCACGAACGTAACTACCCTACTCATGATTTGGAGCTTGCTGCAGCTATGTTTGTGTTAAAGATGTGGCGACACTATTTGTATGGTTCCCGATTTGAGGTATTCAGTGATCATAAGAGCTTGAAATATCTGTTTGACCAGAAGGAACTGAATATGCGTCAGAGGAGGTGGTTAGAATTCTTGAAAGACTATGATTTTGGTTTGAGTTACCATCCCGGTAAAGTCAATATTGTAGTAAATGCTTTGATTCAGAAATCTTTACACATTTCATCTTTGATGGTCAGGGAGTTGGAATTGATCCAACAGTTCATAGACTTGAGTTTAGTATGTGAAGTGGCAACTACTAGTGTGAGATTGGGTATGCTGAAGTTGACCAGTGGATTTCTTGATGAGATTATAAAGGGTCAAACAAAGGATGTAACTTTAGTTGATCGATTGTCTTTAGATAACCGAATTGTGGATGCAGATTTCAGACTGATGATAATGGTGTCTTGAGATTTCAGAAGATAAGGGTGATGCTAAAATCATTTGTTATTCAGATGCAAACTGGGTCTGATCACTGTTGGATAGGAGATCCACATTCGGATATTGTGTTCTGGTTGGAGGTAATATGATCTCATGGAGAAGCAAGAAAAAAATATAGTTACACTATCTAGTGTTGAATCTAAATATTATGATATGGCAGCAGCCTCAAAGGAGTTTGCATGGTTGCAAATTTTACTCTCAGAACTTAGGATATGAGATCTTCAGAACATAAAACTCATTTGCGATAATCGAGCAATAGTCCACATTGCATCTGATTCGATTTTCCATGAACAAACTAAGCACATAGAAAGAGACTGCCATTATGTAAGGGACAAGGTACTATCAAGAGAAATCACCACAAATTTTATAAAATTCAAAGACCAATTAGCTGATATGCTTACTAAGTCTCTTAGGGATTCTCTAGTGGATTACATTTGTAACAAGCTCGACTCATATGACATATATGATCTAGCTTGAGGGGGACTGTTAAGAATATTTGTATATAAAATAGTCTCACATCGACTATAACATGTAATTAACTGCAATATCTCTATATATAATACATTCTTTGTAATGCATTTTAAACACACAGTTTATTCAAATATATCTCACTATCTTATACTTCAATAAGTTTGAAGAATTTCTTTCTAACATGTCTACGAAAGATACTAATAGTACTAATTCAGATGTTTTCAACGTTAACAAACCTTTTAAGTTTAAGGGAAGTTATTTCAACCAATGACAATAAAATATGCTATTTTTCTTATCAATGAGAAAGGTTTCAACTATTTTGACTAAAGACACGTCAGTCATGGACAAAACATCTGGCCAAGCCGAGACGGATAAAAGAATATAGAATTAACCTAATGGCATGATAATCACAATCTTCTGATTTTTTTTTAAATGGACTTATTGATGATTTATATGATTATAATGGAGCCTATAAGTCTGCTAAAGAAATCTAGGACACTTTGAAAAAGAAGTACAACGCTAAGGAAACTTGTGTGAAAATATATATTGAAGGTATACCTTTAAATGAAAATTTTCAAGTAGTTGTTATAATTGACAACTTGTCCCAGATTAATCATCATTCTTACTAGTTTTATCTAAGCATTTTTATTTATTTAATCAATTTTCATCATTTTTATCATTAGTTAATTAGGTTTTCCATTATATTTGGATATTTAGATTTTATTTAATTAAATGATAATTTCCACTTTAATTTGTCGTTTTTGAGGGTTTTGGCATATACTGTAGGTCTCAGGAAGTAAAAGAAAGACCTAGAAGAGAAGTCAAGAATGTTGCTACTGAGGATGCATATGCCTAGAAAAACATACATACATGGACTAGGATAATTTTATAGGGCCTAAAAAGGGGATGTACCATGATGAAATGGCCTAAGACATAAGCAAATTGTGTTCAGGAAGGTCGGTCGCCCGATATGGACTGGGTAATCGTAAATGAGTTGGTCACCTGAAATGTGTTTAAACTTGTCCAATAGGGTTTGAGCCCGAAGCCCATGAGATGCCTCACCTATCACATGCAGGCTACATGGTGTTTGATAAGGAGCTCAGTCAATAATGGAATCCCTTTTCCTCATGATTTAAGGGAGAACCATTTTTTCCCTTCCAATTTTCTTTGAGGAAACAGGGGAACCCGCTTCCCATATAGGCCCACGAGATCTCTATAAAGGTATTAACCTCTAAGGCCAAAAGGATCATCCTTGTATTATAAGGAAAAATACATAGTCTCTTACAATCTCTACGTAAGTAGTCTCTTTCTTTGAACTATTCTACTTTTAGCAAGTACAAATGGTGTCCATCATGGGGCTATAGTAAACCTAACATAGGCCACACTTATATTCACTTCACAAACTTCCTCTTCTGCCACCCTTATAATGGTACAAACACGAGGTGCTATATTAGCCGTCAGTGGTTTGGACAATGGCCATCCAACCATAGAAGACAACATCACCAACCTTCAGCATCAACAGGAAGATGTCGACCCGCTTGAGGAAATCAAAATCTTGGGCCCCAACCTCTTTTTGACAAATATTTTGGAGGGGCTCAGAGCCAGAAAATTTCAAACTCCCTGAAAGACAAAATTTGACGGAAGGAGCGTCCCTCAGAAGTATGCCACCTTGATCATCACCTAGATGGCTATTATCGGCGTCATTGATTCCTTGAAATGCAAGATATTGTTTAGCACTTTCAAGTACATTGCATTGAGATGATACATAAACTTACCACGCTTGTCGGTCACTAGTTATCAAGAATTGGTGAAGAAATTAATCCACTAGTTCTTTGAAAGCAAGCACTGGAAAGTATCGACCACAAACCTTTTAAATGACCGATGAGGGTGCTCTGAGTGGTAGAAGAAGTATCTCTCTCATTTTAACAAAGTAAACATCAAAGTCATACATCTGAACCAAGTAATGCTTGTAGGGGCGTTTCAGAATGGTTTGAGGGTCGATCACTTCTATTGATCAAGTGACTTCAAGCACAAGAGGGGTGTGAATTGGTGTATTCAAAATTTGTAATTAATTTTGAAATTTTCTCACTTAAAATAATAGTTTGTGTTAGTATTGATATAGTGTAGAGAAAAACAACGGAAAGAAATAAAACTTAGAAAATAAATGATAGAATATAAAAAGATAGAGTTAAAGAGATGACCCTGAAAGTTATAAAGATTTGGTCGAATCTTGGTCTAACCTCCAACAAATGTTCTTAAAAGTTTTAGTAATTAAAAGTAATAAAACATCACTTAAAACTAATTAGATTTTGCTAAGAAATATTTAGCTGATTTTTTTATGTAATTGTTTTATGTTGTCAAATCCACGACTTATGTTATAATATTTGAATGTTAAAAGTATTTTTTATCTTCTTAAAAATCACGGACGGATCCACATAGTGGATAGTGGGGGCACTTTCCCCACAAGACTTTTGCTTTTGTATGGACTATAGCTATTTCTTTTATGCTTAGCATTTTAGTTGTTTAATAATCTAAGTAAAGGTTATGCAAATAACTTATCAATTATCTATTATATGGCATCCATAAGATTTATATGACACATATATTTCTATTATATAAATTCACACATAAAAAATAATATATATTTTTAAATATAGGAGTTATTTTAGTAAATTGGTAATGTTAAATATTTAAAAGAAATTATTTTCAAATATACGTGTTTTTTATTTTAACATATTAATTTATTCTAATGTGATATAAGAAGTTGATGTAAGTTAAATGATTTTGTATGTTTGTCTAATTATTAAATAATTAATTTATTTTATGAGTTTTAGTATGCTAAAAATAAAGAAATATTTTTTCAAAAAGAGTGAAATATTTTATCTTTAAAAATCTGTAGGGTTTGAAATTTTTTTGACTTAATTAAAGTTCTAGTTTTCATATTTTAAGTTATTCACGAAAATAATCTTTATATTTTAAATTTAAATAGTTTTGATCATATTTTTCATATTTTTATATTATAAATTGATGATAGGTCTATTTTCTAATAATATGTCATTTATATATTTTATAATTAAAGTTTTAATTCTCATATTTTAAGTCATTCATGAACATAATCTTTGTATTTTAAATTCAAACACAATTTTGATTCTCTTTTTCATATTTTTATATTGAAAATTAATGACAAATCTAAGTTATATATTTTATCTTTAAAGTTTTTTTGAAGATTTTTCTTATCATATTTTTTATTGAAAATTAATGATTTTTTTCCACTTTTTTAATGTGTAATTTATAGTTTTTTTTTATCTTTAAGGTATTGCAAATATTGGTAATATAATGATTTGTCATGTTTCACAAGTGATTTAAAAATGAATACATAATCAAATTTAAATGTAAAAAGATGAGAGGAGAACCAAAATTATTTAAATTAAAAAAAAAATTATTTAATAAATATGGCAAAATAGATGACCAAAATTGTAATTAAGTCTTTTAACATTATTTTTCTATTGAATTTCCCCCCACCGAATAAAGTTTATGGATCGGCCACTGAATCCTCCCTCGAAGAGATCTTCTTGAATTTTAGTAATTGAAGATAATGGAATATCACTTAGAATTAATTAAACTTTGCTAAGAAATATTTAGTTAATTTTTTTAATGTCATTGTTTTATGTTGTCAGATACACGACTTATGCTATAATATATGAATGTTAAAAGTATTTTATCCTTTTAAAAGAAATTTTTTAATGATGATAGTTTTATTCAATTATTTATGTTAATTTATATATTATTGAATAAAAATAAAAGTAAAAATAAAATTATTAAAGAAAAAAATAACAAAAAGAAAAACAGTTCAAACTATTGTTTAAGTATAAAGATAAATAATTCAAATTGTTTAAATATTTAGTATTATTATAAACATTTACAAAAACCCTCAAAGATATTGTTTATAGAGATATTGTTTTAAGTATAAACAATAGTTTTAAATTATACTTAAAACAATATATATAAACTCAAACTGTTTATAGAAAATAAATGATAAAATATAATAGTTTGAATATAAAGAGATTATAATAGTTTGAATATAAAGAGATTTTTATAAGTTAAGAAATCATTGCAGTCCAGTCCAAGTTTTGAGGTGGTTTAAACTGCCACAATAACTAAAAAAATTGCCGCAAAATTCCATTTTTTTTGTAGTGATTCCTTTCGAAGATTATGATGGTCTACATTTGTTTCTTCATTTTGAATGTCTTCAAATTGATTTTGATCTTTCTCTTGATTCATTTCTTGATCTTTATTTTTTAGAGATATTTTCTGCAAAATACTTGCACAATCAACATTTTCTACCTCTACAGACTTGGGGTTAGACTCATCAAAGGTAACATGAACTGATTCTTCTATGGTTAAGATTCTTTTCTTGAAAATTTTAAATTTTTTATTGGAAGTGAAATATCCTAGGAATACACCTTCATAAACTTTTGCGTCAAATCTCCAAAGATTATCATTCTCGTTGTTAAGTAAAAAAGCATTTGCATCCAAAGACATGTAAATGAGAAATATTTAACTTTCTTCCTTTGTGTCGCGTCTGCTTAACAATCTGTCTTATCAAGAAACGATTCATTACATAGAAAGCAATGTTTATTGCATAAGCCCAAAAGTATTTAGGATGATTAGTCTTGTTGAGCATCAATGTCGCTAGCTCCTTAAGGGATATATTTTTCCTCTCTACTACCCCATGTTGTTAGAGAGTTGGTTGAGTAGAAAATATGTGCTAAATATCAATTTCATTACAAAAATGATTGAATTCCTCATTTTGGAATCCTCCACCATGATCACTTCGGATTGATGCAATGCTTAATCCTTTTTTTGTTCAAGATAATCTTAGCTAGTTTTTGAAAGGAATCAAACACCTCTTTTTTTAGATAAGAACAACGTCTAGATATAGCAAGAGTATTCATCAACAACTACAAGGACATAGAAATTTCCTTAAAAACTCTTGGTTTTGGATGGGTCAAAAAGATCTATATGCAAAATCTTTAAGGGTCGGTTTATAGAAATGATATTTTTCTCTTTGAATGATGCCCTTACATGTTTACTTTTTTTACACACATCATATAATTGATTCTTTTCAAAACATAAGTTTGACAAAGCGATTATTAAGACCTTGCAGACCAACTTGTTTAACTGACCCTTATGGATATGAGCAATTCTACTATTCCATAGCCATGATTCATCCTCGTTACTCAGAAGACAAACATCATTTAAAGGAATTTTATTTAAATTTATGGTGTAGATATTTATACTTCTTGAACTATTAAAGATGGTTTGATTTTATTTGGATTTTATAATGCTGAATTCAGGAGAATCAAATGTTACATTGTTATCTTCGTCACATAATTAACTAATACTTAGCAAATTATGCTTTAAACCACCAACTTAAATAACCTCCCCAATCATTGGACTGGAGAACTTACCAATTGTGAGAATAAAATTGATTTCTACTTTTTTATTGTCACCATAAGAAACATATCCCCCATTTCTAGAAGTCAAGAAAAAGAAAAGAGTTTCATCTCTTGTCATATGCTTTGAACAACTACTATCAATGTACCACTTAGAGTTTAATATTATAAAACAATCCTGCATCATAAACTTAGGTCTTAAATTTAGGTATCCAAATCATTTTGGATTCTCTAATGTTAGTTTCATAAATATTTCCACAAGATTTCTCATGAGGATCGTAATTGCAAAAATATGATGAAGTGAGCATGTTTCTCTTTTTTTCCTCATTATGTTGTTTAAAAAAATGTGAAGGAGAATAAAATGTTTACTTTCATGATTTTTCTTATTAAAACTGTGAGATATTGGATTGAACTCTAGTATGATCAAAGGGTAGCTTCTTGATTCGACAATTCGACAGGACCTTAGCATGTCATCGAAGTCTGCTCACATGCTGCAGTCAAAGTATGCTAGGATTGTTAGCATGTCGAATTGAGCTTGTTTTTGTTTAAGTTAGCTTGTTCTCTAAGTTAACTTGTGTAATGGGCATGTGTGTAAATGCCCATTAGTTTAATATGTTAGTTTTCTTTAAAATAGCATACTAGTCTATCATCATTGAATAATGCAAATCCTAATTAGGGTGAGAGAGATTATTTTCTATTCTATAACACTTGAAATCTTATTTCAAAGAGAAAGTAAAGAATAACAGTTTATAACCAATTTCATTGTGTTCTTATTATTTTCTTCTTTTCCACCCTTGTGGGTTTCTTACCGAACAAGAAACCAATTATACTTTGTAGTTCCGACATCGTTTTCACAATAAATTGGTGCGGTGAGCGTGGAGAAGATTCTGTCAATAAAGTATGAGATTGAAAAGTTTATCGGAGTGAATGATTCATGTCTGTGGGGGCTTGAAGATGAAAGCCCTACTGGTTTAACAGAGTTGTTTAGAAGTGCTGAAGGGAGCCGCAACCATGGATGCTGCATTAAAGGATAAATAAAAAATGATTATGGTAGAGAAATACCACAATGCCATCTTATTGAGCTTTGGTGATAAGGTTCTTCAATAGGTTTATAAGGAGACGACGATGTCAGGTCTTTGGGAGAAACTCAAAAGTTTGTACATGACCAAATCATTGGTCAATCGCCTCTACCTGAAGTAAACATCATATTCATTCAAGATGAGTGAAGACAAAGTTTGGGATGAGTACTTGGATATGTTCAACAAGCTTATTCTTGATCTTGAAAATATCAATGTAAAAACCGAGGATGAAGATCAAGCGCTGTTACTGTTGTGTGCTTTACCCAAAACAAATGCTCACTTCAAAGAAACTCTCTTGTATGGAAGAGAATCTCCGACCTTTGAATAAGTTCAATCAACCTTGTACTCTAAGGATTTAAACGAATGAAGGGAGCACATATCATCTTCGAATGGTGAAAGTCTTTTGATTAAGGCGAAATTCACAAAGAGAGATGGCAAGTTCGACAAGAAGAAGGGTAAAAGTCAGCAGAAGTCTTATAGTGGTGATGCATCTGGTATTTGATGTTATCACTGTAAGAAAGAGGGTCATATAAGAAAAGTATGCCATGAATGTCTGAAAGATAATGAAGGTAAAGATAATGGCAACATAGCATTATTCAAGATGATTTTGACTCATCTGATGTTCTAGTGGATTATGGATTCAGGTTGCACTTGGCACAAGACTCCAAAAAAAGACTTGTTCGAGGAACTATGTGATCATGGTGGATCTGTATTTCTTGGAAACAATAAAGCTTGCAAGATTGCAACTGTTGTATATGTGAGATTCAAGCTCCATGACGAGTCAATAAGGTTGTTGACTGAATTCAAGTATGTACCTGATTTGAAGAGAAATTTGATTTCTCTTGGTAAATTCGGCAAGAAAGGATATGTTTTTCAAGGAGAGAAAAGTATTCTAAAATTCATGAAGGGGTCGAAGGAAGTCTTAAAAGGTGTGAAGAAACAACGCTTGTATACCCTTGAGGCTGAAGTTGTCAGTGGTTCTGTAGATGTTGCATCCATGAAACCTTTGTCGAAGACAGAAATTTGACACATGAGATTGGTCCATGTCAGTGAAAGGGGTCTGGTTGAATTGGGGAAACAAAATCTACTTGGTGGAGACAAAGTCGAAAAATTGAAGTTTTGTGAACCGCATTTACTTGGAAAATATTGCAGAGTGAAGTTCAATAAAGGCAAACAAAGAACACATGGATCCCTTGATTACATCCATGCAGATCTTTGGGGGCCTACGAGGTGTCCATCATATTCAGGAGAAAGGTATTTTCTATCCATAATTGATGATTCTTCTAGAAAGTAATGGGTATTCATCCAAAAGACTAAGGATGTAACTTTTGAGAACTTCAAACGTTGGAAGACTCTGATCGAAAATCAGATCGCCGGGAAGGTCAAGAGGTTGAGAATCGACAATGGCCTTGAATTTTGTAATGAGGCGTTCAACAGTTTTTGTGACGCCTCTGGTATTGCAAGGCAAAGAACTACTGCAAGTGCTCCCTAAAAAAATGGTTTGGTTGAAAGTTTTAATCGAACCATTTTAGAAAGAGTTAGATGCATGTTGACTAGTGTTGGGTTAAATAAGGTGTTTTTGGCAGAGTCTGTTTCGACAACAACATATCTGATAAATAAATGTCCCTCGATTGTGTTAGATATGAAGACACCTTAAGAAATTTGGTCGAGACATCCACCATATCTCGATAAACAGAGAGTATTTGGATGCATAGTCTATGCCCATATTAGGCAGGACAATGTCGAACCTAGAGCTCTGAGATGCGTTTTCATGGGATACCCTGAAGGAGTCAAAGCTTATAGGCTATGGTTCCTAGAGCTAAGTCACATGAGGTGTATCACCAGTCGATATGTAGTTTTCAATGAAACTTAGATGGATTTTAATAAAATGGGTGATGTTAGTCGAAGTGCACAGATATATGAAGAAGATATGGAACAAGAAGAGATTCCTATTGAGGTGGAACATGTCGATGTTGAATTACGTATACCAGATAAAGTTGAAGAAAAACCACAATATGGCGAAGATACTGAGGAAGATGAGGAAACTGTCAATGACTACCTGTTGGCAAGAGATAGGACGAGAAAAGTCATCAAGCCACCTCAAAGACTTGGGTATGCAGATCTCATAGCTTATGCCTTAATCTCTATAAGTGAGGTTCTAAATGAAGAACCTAGAGACTATAAGGAAGTTATGAGGATTTGAAATAAGACTGAATGGATGAAGGCCACGTATGATGAGAGAAAGTCTCTTCATGATAATCACACTTGGGAACTGATAAAGAAACCTGTTGGAGCTAGGTTAGTCAGTTGTAAGTGGATTTTCAAAGTTAAGGAAGGAATCGAAAGAGTGACATCAAAGAGATATAAGGCAAGATTGGTCGCAAGGGGTTTCACTCAGAAAAATGATGTCGACTTCAATCATGTGTTCTATCCTATTGTGAAGCACATGTCCATTTGAATGTTACTTTCCGTAGTGGCACAATTCGATTGAAACAAATGGATATGAAGACTGCTTTCTTGTATGAAGATCTAGAGGAAACAATCCTGATGAGGAAACTTGAAGAGTGTGCAGAAAAGGGTAAGGAATATTACGTGTGCAAGATGAATAGATCTTTATATGGATTGAAACAATCTCCTCGACAGTGGAATATGACATTCAACAAGTTCATGTCACGCATAGGTTTCATTAGAAGTCAGTTCGACCACTGTGTTTACTTCAGATTTCAACCTGGAAATTCATTTGTTATTTTATTGCTTTATGTGGATGATATTCTCATAGCAAGAAACAATGTCAAGGATGTAATGAAGATGAAGGCTGAACTTAATAAGGAGTTCGATATAAAGGATCTGGGAGCAACATCCAGGATTCTTGGGATTGACATCTGAAGAGACAGAAAGCAGTCAAAATTATGCTTATCTCAAGAGACATACCTACAGAAGATTCCCGACAAGTTTGGTATGTTGAATTCAAAGCCTGTTGTGACTCTGACAAACCCTCAATTCAAGTTGAGTACATATCAGTGTCCCAGTACTGAGGTCGAAATAGCTTATATGAATAGCATCTCATATGCTAACATAATAGGTTCTTTGATGTATGTTATGGTCTGTACTAGACCCGACATAACATATGCAGTAAGTCTTGTAAGCATGTACATGGTGAATCCTGGAAAGGCTCACCGGTAAGCATTGAAATGGATTCTAAGGTACATAAATGGGTCTCTGAAAAAAGTCATGGTTTATGGTGGAGCATGAGGTGAAAATAGTAAAGCAGAAATCAAAGGGTGTGTCGACTCTGATTATGCAAGTTGTATGGATTCCATAAAATCTATTTCTGGATATGTGTTCACTATATTTGGCATAACAATTAGTTGGAAATCAACACTTCAGAAGGTTGTTGCCTTATCAACCACTTAAGTGGAATATATCGCCCTCACTGAAGTTGTGAAAGAAGCATTGTGGCTTGAAGGTTTTGCTAAGGAACTAAAACTTTAAGGTCTGGTTATCACTGTTAAATGTGATAGTCAAAGTGTTATGCACCTATCGAAGAACTCAGGCTATCATGAGCAAACCAATCACATCGACGTGAGACTACATTTTGTCAAAGGAGTAATAGAGTGTGGAGAATTCCTAGTGCCGACTATTTCGACAGATTACAATGTTGTTGATATGATCACCAAGACATTACCAAGTTGCAAGTTTTTCCATTGTATGCAGTTGATAAAGTTGCATGAAGAAAGTTAGTTTGTTTCCTTGATATTATAGAGTTTGTTCCAAGGTGGAGATTTGTGAGATATTGGATCGAACTCTAGTATGATCAAATGATAGCTTCTTGGTTTAATAATTCGACAAGACCTTAACTTGCCGTCAAAGTCTGTTCACATGTTGTAGTCAAAGTATGCTAGGATTGTTAACATGTCGAATTGGGCTTGTTTGTTATGTCAAATTGTTCAAGTTAGCTTATTCTCTAAGTTAACTTGTGTAATGAGTCTGTGTGTAAAATCCCATTTATTTATTATGTTAGTTTTCTTATAAATAACATATTAGTCTCTCATAATTGAATAATGCAAATTCTAATTAGGGTGAGAGAGATTATTTGTTATTCTATAACACTTGTAATATTGTTTCAAAGAGAAAGTAAAGAATAACAATTTATAACTAATTTCATTGTGTTCTTATTATTTTTCTTCTTTTCTACCCTTGTGGATTTATTACTGATCAAGAAATCAATTATACTTTGTAATTCTGGCATCATTTTCACACAAAAAAACAAAATAAAGCAATATGCCCATTTTTATTATAATAATTTCATTTGAGAGTTTTACATTTAGTTGTTTGATAAGCATGACATATGTTACTGAAGTTTTTAATGTTGTTCTTAAGTTAATAACCTACATCATCCTTATTACTCTCTCTGTCTCATAAAAATGCAAATGCAAGATTCATTATTTTTTTCCATTATTATCCTTATTTATTAATTTTCACTCTATTCAAATACTCCACTAACTATAATTAATAAATAAATTTTATTAAATCATTAAAATCAACACACCTAATTATTTTCTTAAGAACCGCACAAAACTCAAATGTGGCACTTATAATGAGACAAATGTAGTATGTGATGCTCTTTGATTTCCTAGAAGAAGATTTAAGTTGTCTCTTTTTTTGTGTGAATTATCAAGTGTGTTTTGTAAATCATCATTTTTATATTTCAAAAAATCACATTGATCACACTTGGTAGATTAAACTAAGACTTCGTGAGAAGAGGAAGAGTTTTGAATTAAAATATTTTATCTCTCTTTAAGACTTTGTATTTCTTCCAATAAATTTTTTATTTTCAAATTCAAGAGAAGAAATAATATTTTTAGAGGTGGAGACAAGATGTTTTATTTACTTGTTTCTTTATTTAATTTCTTACATATGCAAAATAAATCATGATAAGAGAAATGTAAAGTTACCTAGTCTTTTTCATGATTTGCCATGAGATAGATGTTAGCTTCTTCATCATTTGAGCATTTCATGTCATTATCGTCCCAAAATATATAGGCTTTATTAGCTTATTTGTTAGGTTTCCTTAATTTTATATGATTTAGGTTCCTTCTCTGGTTCTAAGGGCAATTTGGTCGTATGTGTCATTCTTTCCACATTGAAAGCATGTGGGAGTAAATAAGGATCTTCCTCCGTTCTTTTGTTTCTCTTCTTGTTTCTTTTTTTTTCATAAATCTTATGAAAATTGGAACAAATAGCGTCATTTTTCATCAAAGTCATAATCTTTTTCTTCCACGGCCTTAAGAGCTGGAGTTTTCTTCTTCTTATCACCTTCCTTGTCATCTACAAGTATTTTCAGCTCCAACTCGTGTTCTTACTATTTAGTAAATAAAACAGTTAAATCCATGGACGACAAGTCCTTAGATTTAGAACCGCGACGACTTTGGGTTACCAACTAGGGTTTAAGCATCTAAGAACTTTTTCAACCAAGTCCTTATTTAGAAAACTTTCCCCAGAGTTCTCATGTTATTCACAATATGAATAAATCATTTTTGCATAGCATAAATGTTTTATTCAGGTTTCATTCTAAATAGTTCATAATCATGGGTTAATATGTTCATTTTCTTTCCCTTTTTACCTTAGTTAATCTTTCATTAGTAAATTGAAGGGTGTCCCACATTTCTTTTGCAGTCTTGCAGTGAGAAATACAAAAAAACTCATCAAGACCAAGAGCAATAGTGATGATAGTCTTAACTTTCAATCAACATTGCACTTTTTCTTTTCCTCTTTTGTCCAATCATCTTGATCTTTATTTACCGCAACACTATGAACTTGATGTGTGAGAATTAAATGAATGTTAGAACTCAAAGAAGTTAGAGGACATGATCTATTAAAGGTTACGAATCCGACTACGCGATCTATACATTAGAAGAGGATTTGAAAAACTTCCAATACATTTTGTCTTCTTTGAGCAGACCTATGAAAAAAATCATAAATAACAAGATGGATTCTCTAGAATCTTACAAGAAATGACACTTAGTAGACTTATTTCATGACTTTAAACATATACGTTATAAATGGATTTCAAAAAATATACTAAAATATGATGGAATAATTGAGAAATACAAGACTTGTCTTAGCCAAAGGTTTTAGACAAGAGAAAATATATATTTATTCCATAACCTTTTCACCAATTGAAACGATAACATCCATTAGGATACTCGTTTCAATTGGCGTTATTCATATTTTAGAGTTATGCCAAATGGAGGTTAAAATCAATTTTCTAAATGGTGACTTGGACGGAGAAATCTATATGGAGCAATTTGAGAGTTTTGTAGTTCATGGACATGAAACTAAAGTCTATAAGTTAGATAAGTCTCTATATGGTATTAAACAATCTCCTAAATAATGGCATGAAAGTTTTAAATTTTGAATATGTTGAATGAGTTTAAAGTGAATGAAGTGACAAATGCAATTATTATAAGTTTGAGAAGGGAATATGCATTATCATATGTCTCTCGATATAGACGAATTGCTTATATTTGGTTCGAACATTCATGTCGTAAATAATGTGAAATCTTTGTTGTGAATTTTTTTGGATATGAAATACCTCTAAGAAGCAACTATATTCACTGATATTAAGATTACTAGGTCAAAAAAGAGAATTTCTTTGGAGCAGTCTCACAAATATCTTCAACAAAATTACTTTGATCGTAAACCTGTTTACACCACATATGATATAAGTTTCAAACTCTTTAATACTATTGGTGATACTCTGAAAGAATATAATTATGTGAGCATCATTGACATCATCATATATGCCAATTTGTACTAGATTTGACGTTGCATATATCCTAAGACTACTATGTAAGTTTACCAGTAGGCCTAGTAGAGAGCATTGAAGCACCATTGATTCTTTAGTACTAGAAACATTATTATTTTTTTGCACAAGCTTTTGATTGTTTGGTACATTCCATTGAGTGATGTACAGTCGATTTGATAGAGCCTTTACTCTTTGTTTCACTCCCACCTTTTTCTCATTAGATCATTCATTTCCTTAATGGTTAAATGATCTGGGCCATCAGTTCACGGGTTGGTATTAGATTTTTGGTGTTGAATTTTTTAATATAAATAAAGTGCTTCATTTATCTTTATACTCACACTAAAACTTCAAAGTTTTCATAATTCTTTCTCTTTTATGCTTTTTGAGTTTTAAGAATCCCTTCTTTTCGTTAAACTTTTTAAATATTTTTTATTGTTTTAAAAACATTTTTCTATAAAGATTAATCAATTTAGACAAAATATATTCGTTCAAGAAATAATTACGAGTGGAATATAATAACGAACAATGTAACTTACCTGTTTTATACTAGAAACTTCATGTAACGGTACAAATTTTGAGATTAAGCTATTAATTAACTTAACTCATAAAACAAGAGTCGTCATCGCGCTTATTTCCAAAGGAAAGGGAAAAAGAACGAACAAAACCCAAAGAAGTTTTAAAACAAAACTAATAAAAAGAGAGAAGGGTCTAAGGATTAGTTATGCAAAGGGAATGTATTAGCACCCTAAACATCTATAGTAGTTTATAGGAACCTCTTTGAAAATATGTGCATTTTGACTTTAAAACGGTGTTTTTTGAAAAGATTGGGGAGATGAGAAAAGAAACGTTTTTTTTTATAATTTTTGTTTTTGCCAAGACTTTCTGAGTCTTATGTCTACGTACCAAAAAAGTGCAATCGAGAATCAAAACCTTGTAGTTCATGGTAAAAATAACAAAGATGTTTGTTTTGATTCATTTTCAATGAAAAGACATTTTGTCATTTTAAGGAGAATACTCAACTAATCACCCGCAAGTATGAGAACTTTGCATCACCATAGAGAAAGACTCTAACTCGGATAAAGATCAACAAGTATGCTACTAGCTCTTTTGGATGGAAAAGAATTATCATCAATACTATGTGGATAGGAGAATTATATCTCAACTATGGAAATGACTCATGTTTAAACTTTGAAAAAAAAAATTAAAAGAAAAAGTGCACAAAGGGCACAAAATGGTTTGAATGAGTTATGTATTTTTTAAGTTTTTTGAAATTGGTCTGAATATGCTTAAGATGTATTAGCATTTATTAAGATTTTTTTTTGAAAATCACTTGAAAAAGTTCAAGGATTATTAAGAAAGTGGTTCAAGTTTGAAAATAAGAAAGTTTTGGAAAGAGAGAAGAGATTTTGAAAATCAAAGAAGGAGTGAAGAAGAAGAGACTATCCTAGAGCATAAAGTAAAATCTAGGGAGGAAAGATCTAACCAAGAGATAACAAGCTTTATAATATAAGTCAAGCAAGAATTCTTTCTTTTGGATTACGCCTCAAGCAAGCCAAATAAACAAAGAATTAATTATGTATCAGATGAAACCAGGATAACCAAGTGAAGTATTCAAAAGAAGTCAAGAGTCAAAGGTACCAGATGAATCCCAATGTCTAAAATCACAAGATCCTAGTTCTAACTCTATAATTCCACTATAATGCCAAAGATAGTAACCATAAGTCCATGAATGAAGAGAACCAAATTTTTTAGAGTTTTTTTTCTTTATTAATGTCTTTAAAAGAAAAAGAAATCCAAATGGACAAAGAGTAAATAATATAAGAATAAATAATATGATATGAGATGCTAAAATAAAAAGCATAAAGCAAATAGAAAAAATAAAAAGCATAAGATAAATTCATTAAAGTAAAGTTAATACAATAAAATGTTAGTAAGTGATGTAAATAATCAAAAAGAGGAAAGACAATTTTTTGTTTTTTGGAGAACACTCAACTATACACCCATAAGTATGAAAATATGGACCTTTACATCACCATGAAAAGGGCTCCAACTTGGAAAAAATCAACAAGTATGCTATTAGATCTCATAGATGAAAGGAAACAATATTTTTCATACAATACCATGAGGAATAAGAGACTTACAATCTCATTATGAAAATGACTTGCTTTCAGGACAAATTTAACGCTATGTTAAACAATCGTAATTGGACTTTATGTAGAAATCACAATTATCTGAGGTTGGTCAATGATAATGTTTGTGTTAGTACATGCTAGATAAATGATATGTAAATCATTCTCCTAAAGTTATACCACACAAAAAAGAAAAGAGAATTGATCAAGCACAAAGACTAGGAGAGTGGTTCATTACATCAATCAATACTTCATAGTACTTAGGACAAACTTATACATCAATCCAAAGTACCTTAAATGATCCATGATCAATTGGGAGGTAGATTTGAAATGATGAAAGTTCATCAAGCACCAATCCACATATCATGAACAAGATGAACACAAATTATCCAATTGATCAAGAGGGAAAAAAAGAGATGTAGAAGAAAAAGACAAAAGAGAATAAATCCAAATTAGATCAAAGGCTTGATCAAGTCATCATCAAAATCAATCATCCATTTTGGTGGATTAGAGTTTTCACCCCATCAACACCAAAGATCCATTGATTTTGATGAGACCTATGATCAAATCAACTAAGATCCAAGGTCAACAGAAATCAACAAAGGTTAAACAAGTATAAAATGCAATAAAATAAAATAAAATGCATCAAAAACATTTTTAAAATAAATTTTACAAGGGAAATAAAAGAGAAAATCTATAAAGTCCTTCAAAACACAAAATAAATGGTCAAGAAAATTATGGAAGGTTGGAAATAGAATAAGAAGCATAAAATAATTTTTTCAGAATATTAAAATGCATAAAAGTATTTTATAAGCAATCAAACAAAGGAAAAAAAGAGAAAATCCATAAAATAGAAAATCAAGAAAATAAAATATGGAAAAATAAAAATCAGATGAAGAAAAATAAAAGAAAATTTTAGAAATTATTTTGGTATTTTTTGGATGTAAATTGAATTTTCTATGAATTTTAAAAGAAAAAGCAATTTAAAATAAAAAAAGAAAAGAGAAATAAAATCATAAAAAACGCGGAGCGTTGGATCTGGACTCATTAATTGACGTGGCAGATCCAACAATCCTCAGGCTAGAACGACGATGGAAATTAGCAAAAATGAAACACAAGATCTAATTCAAAATGGACCAATCAGAACATTTCAAATTGCCAACGTGTATGGCCAAACCCAGATGACCTGAAACACTCAGGTCATCTTCCCCGATGATCCCTCACCGGAGTTTCATCATTTGGTAAATTCAGAACACGAGATCACCATCAATGTGGTCGCCTCCTCATCACTGATTCAACCTCATGCTCCAAATTCAATTATCTAAACTGAGCTTGGGGAATTTCAGAAGCAAGCAAGTAACAAAAAATAAAATTAAATGATGAACATGATCAATCAACACCATATAAATTAGGGGAAATATCAGAGAGTGAAGGACTATATTGTGGTAACTTGTTTGAGTTTAAATGATGCTCAAAACTTTCTTGTTCAAATCGTGGTCAGAAGTTGATGAAGCTCGATCTGGTCAGAGCACTTCAGAAGGTCTTACAACTTATGAATTGTTGCAAAAGTTTCAGAGAAGACCGAAGATGCTAATGGAATAAAAAAATTGGATAAAAACACGATAGTTCAATTCTTTGGAAATATTTCAGAGTGAAGCAGAAATTTCTTGACTCTCAAAAGTTTGGAAACGAATGCAATACATTGCTCTATTTATAGGGAATATGTTGGGATCCAAATACGTGTGGAATGAAACTTAATTCGTGCAAAACAAATTTGATTAGGATGTGTGAAAAGTGTGACTTGCAATCCATCAAAATTCAATCAAATCATGCATTTTAAGAGTCAATTAACTTTTGCAGACTTGATTAAGCATGTTTAGGTCCAAAACACGTGATAATTTGACTTGCAATTGAGATTAGTAAAGTTCAAATTTCGGATCATGATGATTTCTTTGATTCCAAGTCACCAGGTTCAATATTAAAACTTTTGCTAGATGGAAAAACTTCTACACTTGTTAATTTATATGGGAAAAAAACTATGGAACATTAAATCATAATTAGTATAATTTCCTGCAGCAGGTTGATTTACTTCTAATTTCTAGTATTTTCTATAGTCTCGAACCTGTAAAAGTACATATCATTGTACCAGTTAAGACTTCATCATATTTGGC
Source organism: Lathyrus oleraceus (assembly GCF_024323335.1). NCBI lineage: Eukaryota > Viridiplantae > Streptophyta > Magnoliopsida > Fabales > Fabaceae > Lathyrus > Lathyrus oleraceus. The sequence continues at coordinate 560,498,651 of NC_066583.1, read as the reverse complement.
ATCATTGAAAAACTATATCTAGAAAATAATCACTAAAACTGTGAGACATACCCGTTCTATGAAATTTCTTCCATTTGAATACGTATAGAAGGTCTTGTTTCTTGCTAGATTTGTTTTAAGATCAGTTGCAATTTCTTTGCCAACTCTGTTGTCAATCGGTATAAGCTAATTTCTTTGCCGAATTCGCTTGCTAGAATTGAAGCTCACACTGCTAATTATTTAACAGTTTGCTTTAGTTTCAAGGCAGTACATAAATAACCCGTACAAATGAAATATGCATCATAGTCAATACCCAACAATCAGAAAACATTTTTAATGAACAATTTTTTTATAGGTTTTCACTATAAAACTTGCGCAATTCAAAAGTAAACTCCACTCCGTCAGATTTTGAATTAATTGTCCGATCTACAAGACGAGCATCATACTTAACTACAGAAAGAATAAAGTAACACTAATGGCAGATAATAACGATAAATGATACAAAATAGGTAAATTTGCATTAAGATCCTTAGGATTTCCCATATAATAAATCAAATGCATTTTAAGTACATAGAAATTTTAACAAACACGTAGAATGCATTTTATCCCCTTATTCATTTAAGGTTCATTAAAATAACCTTTATAATTTTAGACCCAACATCCATGCATACAGAAAAAGGAAAAGTACTTACACAATAGACAAGTGGGATGCTCATGAGGCAGCTTAGTCAGTTATGTGACAATAAAAAACTTACATTAAGATTAAACCCAAATCAAATTTTTCATCATAATAATATCTCTTTTTATCTTTCACATGTAAATTCAAATATTATTCAACAACATAAAACACTTGAGAAATAAAAACTTTTTTCTTCTAAAAAACAATAACAAATTAAGAAAGAATCAAATCTTCAAGAAATGAAATCTATGAAGTAGAAGTCATGAATCGTATAAAAAATAAACCAAAATAAAAATCCACCCTTTTTTCTTCCCTTTTCTTCGATTAAGAAGGTGTAGGAAGAAAACACGGCCAATGAGACAAATATTTAAATCATAAAAATAATAATAAGAAAAACAAACACTCACCATGGATGATGAATCCTAACCACCGTAGATGTGTCTACCCTAGTCTTGGATCTGTCTCAAGGTTCTACCCAATATTTGATGGACATTGAAAGTGATAGAAGGTAAATATTGATGGAAAATGAAGAAGAGATATGAAGATTGAGAGAGAATTTCTCTATTTTCTCTATGAAAACACGTCAATGGGATGTAATGGGTATGAAAAGAGATTAGGAAAATATGTTTTTCTGAAATTTTTGAAATGGAAAGAGGGAGATTTGAGAGGGACGAGAGAGACGAGAGAGAAGAAAGAATTTGTTCAATGTTGAGGTCATTTAGTCAATTACCAATAAGGATATTTTGTAGTGTAAATAAAAATTATGCCGAAGGATAATTCAGGGTTAATGGTGGTATATTCTAATCTTAGTTAGATAGTTAACTATAAATATAAAATATAAGTCTTATAATTAAGAACTAAGTGATTAGATCCATCTCATTTTAGATGTATTTTTTTAATTGCATACTTTTTAAAATAATAACTAATGAGTTTTCATTCCTAAAATATATTTATTAATAATAGTTAATAAAATAGTTAAGTGAATTTAAAAATAGTAAATACAATTATATATTAATAAAAAATAAATATTGCATTAATATATTAAAAGGACAAATAACTTAAGAGGTTAAAAGTAATGCACTATCCGTGTGAAGAAATATAAAATATTTTATATTGTCAAATCATAACAGTATTTTAAAAATAAAAGTATGATTTGGTGGAATATACGGATTTAATTGGTTGACAGTGTAAAAATATTTCTTTTTCATAACTTAAAGACATGACAATATTACAAAATAAATCTAATTATAATAAGATGACAATATATCAATTCAATTATACCTTATTTATTTTTTAAAATATTTTATATTTTATTTAATTTTTTTAAAACTATTGTCCTCTAAAAAAATTTCCTTAACGATTGGAGTTAAGATATATAAATTAGTAGATTTTTATCTGAAATTTCTATAATTAGCATTGACATCCTATAATACATATTAAAAGATTGTCTTATTATTTTTAATAAATTAGTAGAAGTATTAATTTAAATTTTACTTATGTTGCTTTGAATCTTTAAATTTGTAAGAGATTATGGTAAAAAGACAAATAATTGTTTATCTTAGTGAAAAACACATGATACGATAATAAAATACAATCTTTATATCCATCATGTTTTTTATAAGTGGTGTTACCTCTTTCTTCACAAGATCCCACATATTTTGATAACAGAATACAATCTTCATCTACTTACACCAATTATCATAATTCTTATCATTTATAATTTGAAGACTTGCTGAAAAATATCCGGTCAGATGATTCATCGTGCTATGCTTCCCAAGAATTACATAATAAATGCTTTATATATTAGATGTTGGAATTTCACGAATCCCTAGGAGAATATATATTTTTTCTGCAAAGTTTCTAACTGCCTTCATACTGAAGTTTTATTCAATCTTTTCTCTATGCTTTATATACCAGATGTTGGAATTTCACGAATCCCTGGGAGAATATATATTTCTGCAGAATTTCTCTCTACCTTCAAACTGAAGTTTTATTCGATCTTTTCTCTATGCAACTGCACGTTATTATAATGATAAAGTACTTCTCTATTTATAGATTGAAATTTCTTGCATAACAAGCAATCTCTAACTAACCTAATTCAAATAAAAGCTCAAAATAAAGTTAAGTTTTAAATTTTTGTCAAAGACACTTCTTCGACAACAATATACTCTATCGAAATGATAATTTAATGCAAAATTATATTCTCAACTAAAATAAAAAAAAATTATAAAAATTTTATTTTTATTTTTCATTTCTCTCTAACCTTCCCTTCAAAACCAAAAAACAATCATTAGTTTCCTTTTCTTTCTTATTTAAATAGTTTCATTTCCTTTCAAACAATTGACACTGCATAAAAAAAATAGACATGGAATATTCTCTCCTCTATTTCCTGTCAATTTTTTTTTCTCGCTTATTATTTTGACAGCACATTATCAAACTTTTTAAGGAAGAAATCAAACTTTTGTCTCCTATGATTCACCTAAATAATATACTAGTATTAAATTATGAAATAGACAATACAACGAATAAAGTTAGGAAACCAGACACATAACACAGAACCGCGTAGATTTTGAGGAAATGGCATAGTAGTTCGGTTACAGACAATGAAACTGCCCCTAGTTTTGGTCTGCTTGTATTCACTTCCAACAGAACAAACCACTGGTTTAGTTTGTGATTAATTAATTCTCACAACTCAAAACCACTCAACTAACCCTCATATATATAATATATGAATTCATAAACACTAACACATCATTACACGTTAAAACAACTTGAGAATTCAGATTTCAACAACATGAGTGCAGCTGCAACAAAAGCTTGGGTAGTAGCATCAAGCATAGGAGCTGTGGAGGCATTAAAAGACCAACTTGGTGTATGCAGGTGGAACTATGCTTTTAGATCACTTCATCAACATGCTAAGAACAATATCAGATCATATACTCAGGCTAAGAAATTGTCATCTTCTTCTTCTGCTGCTGTTTCCAACAAGGTGAAAAGAACTAAGGAAGAATCCATGAAGAAAGTCATGGACTTGAATTGCTGGGGTCCTACCACTGCAAGGTTTTAATATTGTATTGTAATGATTGTATGACCATTAAAAGTGAAAATCTAGATTTTTTTTTTGTTTCCACTTTATATTCCAATTTAGTCCTTATTATTGAATCTCTCAAAAAATTGTGTTGTGGGAAATTTAGTGTTATCAGAAGAGGAATTTATTGATCCTTGTGTTTTCATCAAGAAAGAAATAGTTAGTAATCAAAATAATAGTATATTAACATCATATTCATATCAAACATCAAAATAGTTGGTTGTAATTCTCTGTTTGAATATGCTTATAATGTTAATTTTTGCCATTGGAGAAGGTGAAAGAGATACAGATAATGTAACCAAGGAAGGTGATAGAGATTGGCACACAGCTGAGGGGGGTGGGCATTTTTCGGGACGGTTTGGGCCTAAACACCCAAATCCGGAGAATATTTAACTTGACACCATCCCCTTGAACATAACACCTCTAACACCTCCATTATGTATGAATAGATAATACTCTTCTAGAAAAAAAATTCACTCATTTTTTAAATTTACACTAGTCACGCGCGGATTTTAATATTTTGGGGCGATATCGAAAATTTTGAATCTTCTATTAGAAATATCAAAATCAATACGTTCTCTTATCGTAAATGTCTAAACTTTCGGAATTTTGTATCTAAAATTTCAATTTTTTTGGTATTAATGAAAACATTTTAATCGGAAAGTTCAAAATTTTCAATACAAAATCATATGGAATTTTCCAAAAATTTCAGAATTTCCAATAGTTATAAATTTTTTATTTTTTTATCGAAAGTTTCAAAATTTCTGATAGTTATAAAAACATCAGTTTTTACTGGAAATTTCAGAATTTTCAGTAGTTATAAAAACTTTGTTTTTTATCGGAAATTATGAAATTTTCGGTAGTTAATAATTATTTGTTTATATTACTCTTCTTTTGCAGTGAAATATAGAGGCAGGAACGATACTATTGCAGGCAAAACGATTGATAGAGCGGTAGACTAGACTAGGGCTGCAGAGGCTGAGTCTCCCCAAATACGGGTTGGACGAGTGGTTCCAACAGGTTGACACCGAAAACGGTTGGTTGAGCAGGTTCAATTCTGCGCATCTCGTAGCACTCGATGTCGACTGATACAATCAATTGAGCAGACAAGAGATGAGGGGGTCCGATCAGATGTTGTTGTAGATGCAAAGATTGCTGGGGAGGTGGTTAGAGATGATGTGGTTGCTGAGGTGGTCCAGGAAGATGATGACATAGATGCAAAGATTGTTGGGGAGGTGGTTAGAGATGATGACATAGAGGTTACAACACCTTCGACTGAGCCCTCTCTACACACTGATGGAGGATTCCTTGGAGGACCCATTGACTGATCGGTCTTACTAAGTATGTTGATCATGTGGTGTATCGACTATGGCTGGGAGATGTATATGTCTTTTATGTTTAATTTTAATTTGTTTGTTATTTTTCCATGAAAGGGAATTGATATATTTTTAAATGACTTGTTTGTTACAGGATCATATCCATCGAAGGTGACATCACACGGTCGAAGCTGAAGAACTTCCTGGAATTTTTGATGCCTGAGCAGGTAAGACGAATTGTACGTGACTTCGAGCTTCTTGATTTTGCCCACTACTCCTTCACCATGCTCGACGCCCCACTACTTACTGCGTTTGTTGAGAGATGGCACAAGGAGACATCTTCATTTTATCTTCCGTTTGGAGAGATGAATATCACTCTGGATGATGTCTCATCACTGTCCCATCTCCCCATCGACAGCAGATTCTGGACGACTCCTGTTCTTAGCCAGTCCCTGACATGTATAACTACTGCACGAGATTTAGGAGTTTCTGAGGGGGTCGTGCATAAGGAGTTTACCTTCAATAGGGGCGTCCACCTTCGTATTTTTTGGCTTCGGAAGACGTACAACGAGGTTGTTGCTGCAGGGAGTTATGAGGTCGCCGCTAGGATGTACATGCTATATCTAATAACATGTAATCTCTTCGCAGACAAATCAAGTTTTTATATCGACGCCCTCCATGTGTGCCTATTCAGTAGCCTCGAGGTTACCAGTTGGGCTTAGGGGTGTATTGTGTTGACCATTATGTATACAACACTTGGAGTGATGACAATATTTGAGACCAGACATCTTGTTGGTTATTTGAGTTTGTTACATGTATACTTGAAATTATTGTTTGTTGTTGATTTCTTATTTAATTATTATTTCCCCACCATTTGTGACAAGAGAGTGCAACATTTCCCAGTGGGGTCCCCACGGGCGAGGAGATTGAGGGTCAGGCAGTCACATCCCGGTGGTGTTATTGAGTACAGGAGAAGGCTCGATGTGCTGACTATAAATGATATCATCTGGACACCATACACTGATCATATAGTCCACCATGAGTTCGAGGAGTTTTAATTATATTTAGGTTATATGTGGCGGGAGACCATGGTTGCTAGACACTTGCCTGAGAGGTGTCTACGACAATATGGTTATGTTTAGAGTATCCTACGACCAGTTCTAGATATACCATGTACGGGCATTGATTGGTGGTTTTAGAGTAACTTCATTAGCTTTGGTCGTTCCATTAAAGATTGAGCATTTCATGTTCAGCACACCTCGTAATGTGAGGATGGTTACTTAGAGTGGTACCTCATTATATCACACTCTTGCATCATCTCATCTGTTGAGCATAGAGATGATGTTAGGTCTTCTGATGATGGGGTACCTATCGATGACGTGTCGGCGTCGCCTCGATGACCAAAAAACACCTCCAGATTGTTGCAGTTATTATGGATAACCTCATGGGTTTGGTAAACCCATATGGCGAGTTTTATACTAGATTATCTTGGACTGCACACATATCCTGTGGGGGCCTATTTAGACATCTATTGTATATTATGTATTATTTGTATATTACTCAGACATCTTCATCAGAAACTATTTTATTATATAATACTTTTGATATCCCATTCATGCAACATCAACATAAACTAACTTTTGATAATGGATTACATAACTTAAAAAGCGGTGATAAATAAGAAAACTTGGACACCGCCAGATGATTCTGGACGTTTCATCATCTTAATTATGTCGTCGATAGACCTTGAAATCTTAGCATCTAACTCGATTGGCCCCTTTGTTAACCTACAGAGAAATGATCTTCACATATCCTTCACATCTTCATTGGTCTTCAACTCAATAAAGTTGTATTTCACCCTTCCGCAAGTATCAACCCAATCTTCACGAAACTTGATCTTTCTCGCCTTTCTATTTTTAGTATCAGGCAACAATTCATTCAACTTCAAGAAGCTTCGTTGAAGTACACTTCTACCTTAATCAAAAATTAAGGAAGAGGCATTTTTGAGATGTTTTTATCAAACAACAGGTGACCCCTCATATTTATACAATTTTTCATTTACTCTAAACCATACAAAACTGTTGGTGCACTCACAGTCATCCAAAATTATCGGTAAATTTTGAGTATTTAAAATTTCAAACAAAAATAACACTACCAGAAATTTCACTTTCGTTGAAATTTCCGATATTAAATGGTAAATTTCAAATTTCCGGTACTAACTGTAACTTCCCAAAAATTTCAAAAATTTCGGTATACCGGAAATTTATTACACAACTGGGAGTTTTGGTTTTGCCTACCAGAAGTTTCATTCAATTTTAGTTAGGGGTAGTTTTGGCAATTTGAAACTATGGGTGGGTGTCAGGTATAACTTGGGGGTGGCAAGTTAAAATCTCCAAACCGGACCAACCCACAGGTGGCATTGGTAGGCCCAACTTCTGGTCAATTTATTTTTCAATTTTTTCGGGTGCGAATTTTTTTGGTTCAGTTATATTTTTACCGGTTTATTTCGGGTTTATTTAATAAATGGGCTGGTTTGAAATTTAGCCCAGATAATACAAAATTAACCAATTTTTATAGAGATTTTTAATGCACACATATGTTTCTCAGCCACCACGTGAAAATTCTAAAGTGCCCAGAGATTCCGGAGATGCATCTTCGGACGCACCAAATCCTGATTGAATGTTAGATTATTCCAGATATGCATCTACAAAATAATGTCAGAGATACATCTCTGTAACGTATAAGAACAAAATTAATCATAAGTTATTTTTTGTGTATGTGTATTCAGATGAAGATTTATTGGCGATATGCACCATGTTATGTGATAAGATATAAATCATATAATCGATATACAAATAATGACGTATATAAATTCAGATGGTCCAAAAATGTCATATATAAATAAAAGATCAATAAATGGCAAAAAAAGTCGACAACAACAATAAAGTAGCATGACATCAAAATAGAATACAATTCATAGTACTACTAATATATACTAATGCAATATTGTGTATGTCGAACTACATCCCCTCTACCTCCTCTTCCTGCTCTGCCTCCTCGTCCATCAATCCCCCCATCCTCCATCACTGTCTTCGATACATCAATGCCCATCGTGCTTCTATCATGACGGCATCTAGGACCTGCCACATATCAGATCCATCAGGGAAAATACCTCTCTCAATGTCTATTGCACGGTCTCCATAATACGACAATATATAGGCAATACATTCTCAACATAACCTAATTGTGCTTACCCCTCCTCTAGTATCTACTAATGAGCCGACTTATGTGGGTCTCTTGGAGCAGCCTGCACCATATACGAATGTGCCACCCTAAAAAACTATCTGATGTACCCGTCCACGTAGCTCCAATCGCTCAAAGCTATGCTACTTCGTGCCTCCTCCGATACCAAATAACTCTCATAATTATCAAACATGGAATCCATCTGCCTACGTGTCAAAGCAGGAGAAGCAGGGACAACATGGTATCTAGGAAGGGGCTGAGTGTAGCCGAACTTCTGCATGACGCGCTCAGGCAGATGAGGAGCAGTGAGACGTGATCCGCAGGCCAACCATCCAGAATGTAGCATTATCTTGTCAAATGGATGTGTCTCACGGTAATCGACACGGCTGTTGAAGTGGATGTCCTCAGCAACCATGCAGTCAAGATACATTCTGAAGTCATGTTTGACAGTATGGTCTGGGTACATAGGTAGTAGTGACAAATCTACATGGTCTCCTCCAAAATCCTATGGCTCAATATCCATAACAACCTCACCTTTTAGATGTGGCATTGGCTCAGCAACATCAGCAATAGGAGGTGGCAGTGGTGCCTACGGTACCACTGGGGACTCGGGTACCTCATGCACCTAAATAGGTGAAACCTGGTGCCTGCGGGAGGATGGAATGACAAATGTGTCGGTATGTGAAACTCATCTCCTACATAAAGAGAAGATGAAGAATCATGAGGAGAAGCATGAGTCCTAGAAGTATATGGCTCTGCATTTCCAAAGGGACCAGGAGCATCCAAAACCTGCTGACTCTTCTCCTGTCGCACTGATATGTGTTGTACAATCCTCCCGTGCCTCAGTCGATCGTGTCTATTAGCCATTTTACCTATAATTTAAATTATAGCAAAGAATTAGTGAAAGCATATAACACCACAAGTAGCAAAAACAAACAAAAAAAATAACAGAGTAAATTTCGGAGATGCATCTCCGGTTTTGGGAAAATAAAACGTTGAAAAATTCCGAAGGTGCATCTCCAGAACTTTATGCAACTCAGAAGTTGCGTCAATGGAGGCAATGTAGACATGGAAACGAAAACAATATTGATATGATTGTCATTTTCGGTCAACTATCATGTTTTACACTATGATATCAATCATATAAGTTATCAATCATCCAATTTTTACTCATTTCCTAACTTATATATCAATTTTACTCATTTACACAAAAACTCAAAGACTTTTCAAAACATCAAAAAACTTACAATTTTCCAGTTTGTTTTAGTGTTGAATGATGTTGATTGAAGTTCCTTTGACCTTGGTTGCTTGATATTTGACTTGTTGATGGGAATGAATTTGAGACTTTGTTGTGTTTTTTGAGAAATATGATAAATGAGGAAGAGGAAAGGTTCTGACACGATTTAAGTACAAATCGTTCTGGAGATGCATCGTTGCTATTATACTTAGATGCATCTCCGGAATATTTTAACGTTCACTTATGTTTGGGTGCGTCCATTTAAGTATCTTCGTGTGGTGGCTAAGAAACATATAGGGTGCATTAAAAAATCCTCATTTTTTAATACCTCTATTTTTATCACAAATTGAGCTTTATTGGGTTAGTTCAAAAAATACAAAATAAAAAATTTAATAGAGTTGTTAATATTAGTTATATTTTACTTTTTTTTAAAAACTACTCATCTTTTAAAAAAATAATCAGTACAAAACTAGCATATTTTTATTAAGAAATAAAGTTCTATATACTCCTTTAATCTTTTTGAAATTGAGCTAATTCTAGTTAATTTTATCATTGAAATGGATCTAATTATAGTTAATTTGATCATTAAATTTACAAGATGAATAACACTAATATTGACACATTTTTATCCACTTGTTTATTGAAGTTTTTGGAAATATTAAATCATCTAAATGCAAAACAAAATAAGATTTAATTTTGGATCAAAACCCTCCAACAAGAACTTCATGAATTCCAAAATCCTCTAACAAGAACTTCATGAATTTCATGGTTTAGAGGCATTAGTTAATTTTCACACAACTTGATTTTTCACATTCATCTGGATGTAAATGTTTTGAAACAACTTGAAAAGTAAACATAGCCGAAACCTATAAATATTAAATAAAAAATATAAGTTAGTGAGTTGGTATGCAAGATTATGAAAATTTCAAAGATATTTAATGTTGTTTAAAACTTACCAAAACTTCTAATGAGTCAAAAATTTCAAAGATACTATCAGCTAAGGCAGACAAAAATATATGAGCCAAAAAGCTCTAAAACTAGCTAGAAATTACAACACTAACACAAACCATGAATAAATTACTTAATGAAGCAACAATAACAAACCATAAGTAAATCTTACAATTCACAAAAGTCAATCACTAAAGTAACTTTTCAAAACATAAACAATCTACTTTAGTTTAAGCATTGAAAAACAAAAACTCATATTTAACTCAAATTTATTTGTTTGGAGTCCATCCAACATGCCAGCCATTGACCCAAATGTAAACACATAGCCTAGCTATTGATTACAATGTCTAACATGTGCTTCAAAAGAAACAAAATTAGTTGGGAAAAGAAGATCATAGTCGGAGAGATAAAAAACACAAGAGAAATCTCATTTTTAAATACTACCTCCCGTCTCTTTTAAAAAGGACCGAAGGTAAAAACATATTTGATTGACTACCGGAAGAAATCAAAGTCTCACTCCACATTGCTCATTGCTGAAAGAAAGGGTCTAAAGGTTTATATAGAATAACACCTCACGCCTTAAAAGACAGTTTTGTAAAGATGAATTAAACTAAATTTTAATTCTAATATGGTATCAGAGTCTATCAATCATATCATGAGTCACCTATCATTTATATCTATACACTTAATTCAATAATGTTAGGTGTGATGGATCTAGAAAGAGTTTATATAATGATATCACTCACCTTACAAGTCAGTTTTGTAAATTATTTTGTATGTATGAGTTAAGTAGAACTCTAATTATATTATTAAATAATATTATAATGATAAAGAAAAATATTGCTTTACTTAGTGAACGGAAATCAATAAATTAGTAATTCTTAACTAACTTTTAACCACTTAGCCAACATACTAATAATAATAGAACAAAATTAAGTAGTTAGATTGTACAATAAGTTTTGATTAGTCCTATGATTAGACATTCCTTAATCCTAACTAATCAAAAATAATAATTTCAATTTCTTTCCTAATTTTTAGAATTAGTTTCTCTTGGCAGCTATGGTGAAAATATGTCAATTGATTTTGGATAGGAGGATATTTAACTACAAGCTTCTTGTTATCTACTTGTTATTTAATGTGTTCTTGGGGACTGCATCAAACCATAAATAGATTTTGTTAAGACTATACACAATATCCTCTTTGCCTTTAATAGTATATTTAGAACTGCATAGTTGATATGTAAATGTAATAGTGACCACCTACATTTAAAAGCTAAGGCAATGACAAGCTTGGTTGTTTCATGCCTGATCACATGTGAGAATACTCGAGTGATTCTAGAAAGCTCTGCAAACACTAAATTTAAGTATTTTATTCATTCTCACATTCAAAATATTTTTTAATCATTCATTGACTTGAGCGACGGAGTGTTAACCTTACAAATCCACCATACTCCATCACATCGAAAACGTACTCTACCATATTTGAATTCTATTTCATTTTGTCTTCAACTATTTCTAATAATTTATGATCTTTGAATTGAGCAAGAATGAATAGGATACTTATAAATTTAAAAGATACCAATATTAAAATTATTATTTAAAAAATTGTTATCTACAGAGGTATTATGAAAATGAATACAAATTTTCTTTTTTAATTTGCAGGTATAAAATAAGTAATAACCACTCCCAAATTCGGCTCATTGTCGTCCCAATTTACTTTTAAAAATAGTAAGTTTGTATTCTCATATCATTTTAATAGCTGTAAGGAGGATTAGTAAAAACTGACAAACCTCTTTTTTACAAATTGAATGCAACAATTTTTTTCTATCAATTAATTTAAAAATTATAAACTTAAATTACAGTTTTGATCTTTTTGTTTGATCTTATTCACGAAAATAGTCTTTCTGTTTTAAATTCAAATAATTTTGAACTCATTTTCAAATTTCTTTCATTCAAAATTTAAGTTGTATTCATTTGTTAATGACATGTAAATTTTATTGTTTATCTTTAAAGACCCATATAGGTTTTATGCTCAAATTTTTAACTTTTTATATTTAAAAATTGATGAAGTATTCATTTTTTATTGACGTGTAACTTTCATTTTATATTTTAAAGTTCTACAAAAGTTCCAATATAATAATTCGTCATGTTTGATCAATATATGTCATTTAAAAATAAACAAATCATCAATATTAAATATAAAAATATGAGAGAAAAATTAAAATTATTTAAATTTAAAATATGAGAATTATTTTCGTGAATAAAATAAAAGAAAGATATCAAACTATAGTTCGGTGTACTAGTAATTCATAAATATTATCTTTTTTTTTTATTGTATATTATAAAAAAATCAACTTATATAAAGTATATTTAAGGGAGTTAATACAATTTTTTTCCTAATTATCTTTCGTATAGACTAATGGTGTGTTTGTTTTAAATGAAGGTGGGAGGATTGTTTGTCAATGAGAGAAAGTGAAGAAAACGATACACTTTTTTCGTTTGGTTCTCTTAAAGGTTGAAGGAAGGATTATATTTTGGTGGGTCTCACGTGAATAAGGGCCAGTTTGTTTTAGCTTTAAAAAAATAGATTTTTTCTTTGTATTTTTGAAATTGTTTCAATAAAATGATGAAATACCAAAAATAACATTTTAAGAATAACTATTCAAACCAAATTTTCATTTGAAACTTTTATAAAAAGTTTCTTTGTAAATTTTTTTACACTAAAATATATAACACTACAAAAATCATTTTTAAAAAAAGGCAAAACAAACGGGCCCTAAATCTTCCACACCAAAATGAGAAGAAACATGAATGAGTGCGTCAAGTTAATTGCAAATCCAAATTTACCCTTAGTTTTATTTAAAAATCTCAATTTATCATGCAAAGAAATTTTCTTATACTATTCACCTCTAAGTTATTATTGCTAAATTAACTAGGGATGTCAATAGGGATAACAATTTGACTAATCTTCAGTGGGTAACCACAAAAATTATCCATAATGAATAATGTAAAAATCCGTAAAATGAATATGGATATGGGCACAAACAATTACCTACTAAAATAAGTAGGTATATGTTGAAATCCACCCCAATCTGTAGAGAATTTCTATCAATCTTGATAAACAAAATTGTTATCAACCACACAATGACAATGAAATGAAAAGAATGGTTGAGAAAGAAAGAAAAGAACGTTGGAGAAGAAGAAAAATATTTTCTGCAGAGTTTTCTCTCTACCCACAACATATGGAAAATTTCTTTATTCACTTTGCAACTGCAAAATTATATGAATACAATGTTATGAGTTCGTAATAAGAATATGGGTTACTCCCTCTATTTATAGATTTGGGTTAGCTTACTCCCTAAGTCAAAGCCCAAAACTATAAAATCTCAAAATAGTTAACACTACTAAAAATAGGCCTAAGTCAAAATCTTATGTGAAGCAACATGTTTCGACACTTCGACATACTAATACAACTCGACATATCCTTGTTCTATCGAACAACCTGCTTTGACACAAGGAATTACAATTCAACACACCACATAATTCATTGTGTCTAAGTTATCTACATTCATCATAGCTTTTAGTCTTTTGAACACTTCGACATGCGCTCCATTCGTCATGATGTCTGCAATCTGATTCTCAGTTCTGCAGTGTTCCAAATTCATCTTTCCATCTGCTACCTGCTCTCAAAGATAATGAAACCTTATTTCGATGTGCTTGCTTCAACCATGTGTTATCGGATTCTTCGTCAGATTGATAGTTGACATGTTGTCGATCTTCATGGTAATTGCCCCATGACTCTTCGTTATTATCTCTTCGACCAGATTCATCATCCATGTTGCTTGACATGCACAAAGAGAAACAACTATGTATTCTGCTTCGCACGATGATAATGCCATTATTGACTCCTTTCTCGAACTCCAAGAAACTAGTGCACCACCTAACATAAACACATAGCCAACTGTGGATTTTTGATCCTCATCATCACTACATCAACTTGAGTCGGTGTATCTCACTAGTTTGCATTCTTTTCCTTCATCAACTGCAAAAAAAAATATATCATAGTCGAGAGTTCCTTTCAGATACCTTAGTATCCTCTTCGTTGCTACTAGATATGATACATTTGACTTCTGTATGAATCTACTCACCATACCTATATTGTATGCTAAGTCAGGACTTATGTGACAACGGTATCAAAGTGACCCAATAAGTCTTCTATATTAGGTTGGGTCAACATCATCTTCATCTGAATCTGGGCTCAATTGGAGTCGAAGTTGGGTTGCAATCTTGCATCTCAAATCTCTTGAGTATTTCGCTTGCATACCTTCTTTGATGCATCATCAAACCTCTACCACTCTTGTAGAATTTGATGCCAAGGAAATATGAAATATCACCCAGATCTGACATTTCAAATTCCTTGTTGAGATCACCTTTGAAGTCTTCGATCTCCTTCTTGTACCAACCTGTTATCATTATGTCATCGACATAGAGGCATAATATAAGCAAATCACTTTTGCTTCTTCTTGCATATACTCCATGTTCAATTGTTCACTTCACAAATTTCTCCTCCCTTAGAAATCCATATATCTTCTTTTTCCAAACTCTTGGAACTTGTTTAAGTCCGTACAGGGCTTTATGCATCATGTACACCTTTCTTTATTTGCCTTGTTTCACAAACCCAACTAGTTGTGCAACATTAACTTCTTCTTCTAAGGGGACATTCAGGAATGCACATTTCACATTCATCTGACACATATGCCAGTTGTTTACGTTAGCTACACCAACAATCAACCTGATTGTTTCGATCCTAGCAACAGGTGCAAAAACTTCGTCGAAGTCGATTCCTTTATCTAATGTAATCACAAATTCTTGCAACTTTGCAGGCACGTGTCTTATTCTTTAAGGTCTATTTGGGCCTGCTTCACCTCTAACTTCTTGTCGAACTTCTCTTTCGACTTCACTAGTTGGTTCATTGCAAAAGATTTTCACTGAATCCTTCTTAACATTCTCAGTTCAATCCCATTCCTTAATTTCATTTATGACCACGTCCCTGCTGATTACCACTTGCTTGTTCACTGGGTCGAACAATTTGTATCCTCCAATCAAATGATATCCTATCAGGATCATCTGACTCGACTTATCATCAAATTTTCTTCTCAACCGATCTGGCACATGTCTATATGCTATAGATCCAAACACCTTCAGATGGCTCAAGCTAGGCTTGACACCAGACCAACATTCTTCTGGCGTGATTCCTTCTAGCTTCTTCGTCGGACATCTATTCAGGATATATGTTACAGTCGACGCAACTTCTCCCCATAATTCATTGGGTAGATGCTTGCCTTTCAACATACTCCTCACCATATTCATGATGGTTCTATTCTTCCTTTTTGTGACTCCATTCTGCTATGAAGTGTAGAGTGACACCACCTCATGCACAATACCTTCTTTCACACATAATGCATTAAAGTCTTTCGACACATATTCTCCACCACCATCAGTCCTCAGAATATTGAGCTTTCGACCGCTTTGTCTTTCAACCATAGATTTAAACTTGGCGAATACCTCGATCACTTCACTTTTATTCTTGGTTAGGTAAGCCCACAGTTTTCAATTGAAATCATCTATGAAGGTAACAAAGTATTTGTTACCTCCAATCGAATCCACCTGGATAGGACCACATACATCAGAGTATATAACTTCAAGAATTGCCTTTGAGCTGCTTCCTGCATCCGTACTGAAGTTTTTCTTGTGTTGCTTCTCCAACACACATTCTTCACACATTTCGTTTGGAATCGATTTCTGGTAATCCTGAAACCACATTTCTTCTTTTCAAATCTCTGATGTCTTTGAAATTGATATGGCCAAGTCTATAATACCATATCCATTCATCTCTGTTGGCTGCTATTGTAAGGCACTTATGCTCCATCACATTAAGGTCAATCTTGAAGGTTCTAATATGAGACATTGGAGCCTTCAAGATCAACCTTCCATTTGAGTCGAGAACTTTCATCATCATGTCTTTGATCGACACCTTGTACTTTTTTTTGACTAACTGTCCTATATTGAGCAAATTGCTCTTCATGTCTGGTATGTACAACACATTTAAAATTACTGAATTCTTCCTATCTTTCCTCATAATCAAAACATCACCAACACCTTCAAATACTAGAGTATTGCCATTTGCAAATTTCTCCATGTTCTTCATTGATAGCTTTATGTTGACAAACCAATCTTCCCTTACATACAAGTGTGATGAGCATCCTGAGTCCAAGTATCATTGGTCCTTTAATATCTCTTCATCTCTCGTTATAACCATCAACAACATCTCTTCTTCTTCGTGTTTCACCAACTTTGCATCAGTTTCTTGATTCTTCTACTTTTCTAGACAATCACTAGAATATTGACCATGCTTCTAACAATTGTAACACTGAATGTGACTCTTGTCAGGCTTTCGACCACCACCTTTTCCTCTACCTACAACATCACCTCTTTAGTTGCCTTGGTTTTAGGGTTTTCTCTGATTTGACCAGTTTCCTTCTTGTTGATTTCGACCAGTTGAATTGTTGTAGCCTTCTTTTCCTTTGTTTTTATTCCAGCTTCCTTTGTCTTTTCTTTATTTTGCTGATTGTGCCTGCAAAGCCACATCACTCTTCGACTTTCCTACAGCTCTTTCATCCATTCTTTGTTCATGAACTTCAAGCGTCCCTTGAAGCTCTTCCTTTGTCAGTTTTGACAAATCTTTCGAATCTTCTATGGCTACTATCACATGGTCAAACTTTGGAGCCAACGACCTCAAGATCTTTCCAACAACAGATCTTGATGTCAACACTTCTCCACATACCCTGATTTGATTCACCAGTTTCGTAACCTTAGTGAAGAAATCAATTATGCTTTCATTGTCTTCTATCTGAAGCAATTCATAAGTCCTTTTGTGAGTTTGTAACCTCACCTCTTTCACCTTCTCCGCGCCTCCAAACGACTTCTCCATAATTTCCCATGCTTCTTTCGCTGACTCTACATCACTAACTTTTTCAAAGTTATATGGATCAACACGTTGGTGGATTATAAAGAGAGTTTTATAATCTTTCTTTTTCAATTCTTTATGTGCAACTTTTTCTTGATCTGTCGAGTTTTCTGCAAGCGTTGTTATTCCTTCCTTCACAAGATCCCAAAGATCTTGATAACATAACACAACCTTCATCTGCTTGCACCAATTCTCATAATTATTGTTCTTGAGAATCAGAAGATTCACTGGAAAATTCCTATTTGGCTGACTCATTGTCATCGTGATTTTCTTCTCACGAATCTCTCAAACCGGAGCTCTAGATACCAGATGTTGAAATCCACCAGAACTTGTGGAGAATTTCTATCAATCTTGATGAACAAGATTGTTATCAACCACACAATGAAAATTAAAAGAAAATAACGATTGAGAAAGAAAGAAAAGAACGTTGGAGAAGAAGAATACTTTTTCTGCAAAGTTTTCTCTCTGCCCACAACTTGTGGAAAACTTCTGTATTCACTTTGCAACTGTAAAATTTTATGAGTACAATGTTATTAGTTCATAAGAAGAATATAGGTTACTCTCTCTATTTATAGATTTAGGTTAGCTTACTCCCTAAGCCAAAACCCAAAAATATAAAAGCCCAAAATAGTTAACACTATTAAAAATAGGCCTAACTTGAAATCTCGTGTGAAGCAACATGCTTCGACACTTTGACACACTAATACAAATCGACACATCCTTGTTCTGTCGAGCAACCTGCTTCGACACAAGGGATTACAATTCAATAGTATAGACGTGGGTACAAGTATCTTAGTACCCATCTCGCCCCATACACGGACAATTTATATTTATATATTTTTATTTTTATTATTATAAACACATGTATCATTTTAATTTTATTAAATACATCACTATTAAACTTGTATGCATTTTAATATAGCTTAATGCACCTTTTGGTCATTTAACTAAATTCATTGTTTTGCTTTGGTCTCTTAACTAAAAAAAGTTATAAAGTAGTCCCTTAAAAATAATTATGTTACATGAAATGGTAACTGCCGTTAGCTTTTCTGAAAAAACGTTAACTTTTGCCTTGCTGGACATGTAAAATCTTACCTGACTTTTTTTTCTTTGTTTTTAAATTGTCTATCTAAGTTCTAAAATTTTAACAAAATGAGAAGAAAAGAAACCCTAAGTTAGTCGTCACCCCTATTTTTTCTCTTTATCTTTTCTCCTTCTTCCACCACTATAATCCTTCATCTCCTTCTTTCTTTCTCTATTATCCTTCAATCGATACCAGATCTTCAAAAATCTATGGATATCTGCACTGGTGGCTCACAAGTCGTAAGGTAAATATTCCAAAACCCTTTTTCCTCATCAATATCTTGTCTTCATGGTCCCCTTTTCCTGATAATGTTTTTGTTTTTCCAAATTTTTTTCCTAAGCTAATGATGATTATGGCTTTATTTCTTCTGATGGTTCTTCTCAACAACTTTCAAGAGAAGGCATCAAGTTGTTATCTCCTTCGGATTCCTCTAATCCAGATCAGGGTTTCTTTAAGTGCTTCTTTGTCTCTGATTTGAAAAAGCGCGTCATGGATGGTCTCTACAAAGTTTCTGATAATGAATGATATTGGAGGTAAGAAAAAAAATCAAATTCTTCACTCTGCTTATGATTTGTCCTTTCAAGGTGTTTGTTGGATGTGCTTAAGAGAAATAAAGAGGTCACTCAGATGAAGAACAAGGAAGATGTTCTTTCAGAGAAACATACGAAGAAGAAGAATAAGAAGAAGTCTAATTTGAGATTTGTTTGATTCTAGATCTGATTCGAGATGTTGTTATCTCCGTTTTCACAACCTTGCCTCTTCTCTTAGTAAGTGGCTTAGTTTTGTTATTGATTTTATACTTGATTTAAATATTCTCCTCGTGGGATTCTACTGCATTTCTCTTTAATTTTTGTTTAAATTCTTTTAGGTACCGATGACAAGATTTCCTATCTGATTGTAGCCTGTCATCTCATATTCACTGTTTTAAGGAATCAAACTATCAAGATTATGAACAATTTAACTGATATGCACTCTTAAGTCTAAGTACACATGTGTTTTTTTTGTATGTTTTACTAAATAATATATTTTACTGCAATATTATGATATCAACAAAATATGATTTGATACGCAATTGTCTCAATAATATATATATATAAATATAACCTATCAAAATATATATATATATATATATATATATATATATATATATATATATATATATATATATATATATATATATATATATATATATATATATATATATATATATATATATATATATATATATATATATATATATATTGAGATGTTTAATGTATTGCTCATGTCAGACTATCAATGTACGTTTTGAATGTGTGGTTTGTTAAACTGATATAAAACTTTCATATTATTTTAATCGTATATTACAATGAGGGAATAGGTTATATTTATATACACAGAAAACCTATTTCTAATTATAACTAAATCAGAATAGTTATAGCCAAATCATGGTAATTAACAATTAATAACTATATTCCTATTATAGTTCCTAAAATCTTGTTGACAGCCAACGCCAACACTCCCCCTCAAGTTGGTGCATAGAGATCTCGAATGGCCAACTTGTCAAGTGCGTTGTAGAAGTCTCTGCTACATACAACTTTTGTGAGTATATCTGCTAATTGATCTTCAGATTTAACAAACGGGAATTGAATTATCTTGGTCTCCAAATTTTGCTTAATGAAGTGTCGATCTATTTCCACGTGTTTTGTCCGGTCATGTTGAACCGGATTATGAGCAATTTCAATTGCAGACTTGTTGTCACAAAAAAGGTTCATCGCATTGTTCGGAGCAAAGCCAATTTCAATTAACAATCTTCGAAGCCAAAGAATCTCACAAAGGCCTTTAGCCATCCCTCGAAACTCTGCTTCAGCACTTGATAATGCTACAACCTTTTGTTTCTTACTTTTCCATGTAACCAAATTTCCTCCAACAAAGGTAAAATAGCCTGAGGTGGATTTTTTGTTGGTTATATCTCCTGCCCAGTCAGGGTCTGTATAACCTTTAACTTGTACATGATTATTCTTTGTGAACATCAAGCCTTTTCCAGGCGAGGACTTCAAGTACCGCATGATTCGAATTACCGCGTCCATGTGATCTTTACTCGGGTTGTGCATAAATTGACTTACTACACTTACCGCATACGCTATATCAGGTCGTGTATGAGATAAGTAAATAAGTTTTCCAACCAATCTCTGGTACCTTCCTTTGTTTGTTGGCACTTGGTCTGGATATTCTCCCAGTTGTGGTTCTGGACAATTGGAGTATCTATAGGTTTACAGTCTAGTAGCCCAACTTCTGATAAAAGATCTAGGATATATTTTCGTTGAGATAAAAAGATGCATTTCTTCGACCTAGCAACTTCAATACCTAGAAAATATTTGAGCCCACCTAGATTTTTCATCTCAAATTCGGTTGCAAGTTGTTTTTGAAGTTTTGCTATTTCCTCAGAGTCATCTCCTCTAATAATCATATCATCTACATACACAATCAAAGTTGTGACCTTACCTTGACGATGTTTCAAAAACAACGTATGATCTGTGTTGCTTTGTTGGAAGCCATATTTTTTCATTGCCAGGTTCAATCTCCTAAACCATGCTCTAGGAGATTGCTTCAAGCCGTACAAACTGCGTTGCAATTTACACACCACCTTAGTCTCATAATTTGTCATGTATCCCGGAGGGATATCCATATATATTTCTTCTTTCAAGTGCCCATGGAGAAATGCATTTTTCACGTCTAACTGATGCAATGGCCAATCCAGATTTACTGCAAGAGATAAAAGAACTCTGACAGTGCTCAACTTGGAAACAGGTGAAAAAGTTTCTTGATAGTCTATGCCATATGTTTGTGTAAAGCCTTTAGCCACTAATCTTGCTTTGTACCTTTCAATAGACCCACCAGCTTTGTACTTGATAGAGAAAACCCACTTACACCCTATTGGTTTCTTTCCTTTTGGTAAAGGGATAAGAGTCCATGTCGCATTCTTGTTTAATGCCTGTTAGGGACCAATTAGTACTACTTTTTATATCATTTTATTGGTCCCTTTTACCAAGTTTTGATGTAATTACACACTTTTATTCTCACTATTTTGTATAAATGCAATTAGGTTTAATTTATTTTGTTTTGAATAGTTATTTCACAATTTTGTTAGTTTTGTAGAATTTTAGAGATAAGAAGGCTTTGGATTGCAACACCACATCTTGGAGGAAGCTTGCCAAACAAGGAAGCTGGAGAAGCAACAGTTCGCGGCGCGAAGGTAGTTCACCAACTTGGTCTGGATATTCAAAAAGTTTGAATCAACTAACCTTGTGAGGAAGAATCCTTAGTTAAACCCCTTTGAGCTTATTTTAGGATTCATTTGATTGATCATTGTAAAATCAATTGAAAATTTTGGAATAAATGAATCCTAATTTCTTTCGTATCAATTGAAACCTAAACCGAGTTGTTTGAAAATTTTGCCTTTTGCTTATGTCTAAGTAGGGAGCATTATTGAATACATTTGGTTTTGGAATCTAAGTTGGGGAGAGTAAAAGTAGAAAGAAGTGATTAGAAACTTGGAAAAGTGAGTTTTTATGAAAGGGTGAAAATTTGAAAAGAAACAAGAAAAAGAAAACACCCTTGAAGCCATAGAGCAAAGAAAAAAGTAAAGAAAGAAAAAAAAAATCAAAGAAAATGCTCATGGTTGTGTGGATGTAATAAGAAAAAGAAAAAAATAGGGATCAAAGAAAAGGAAATTGTGTAGAGTTGAATGTTTGGGAATGCTCCCTTAGGATAGGCAACTTTGTTGAATTCTCTTAATCATATCCTTTCTTGTAACCTAAGCCACATTACAACCTTTGAAAGACCTCTTGATTCTCATTTTTCACATGATTTGGTATTTGTTGTGATAACCGCATGATTTGAGTTGTTGTTGATTTAATTGCTTGGATGAGTGAAAGAACCCTTCATGTTATTCATCATTATTATGATGTGTGTGTAAGTTTGATTCAATTTTGACATATTTGGCTTTGAATTCCTTGGAATGATTTTTGCACTCAACCATTTCTCTTATTCATGTTTTGTCTAGAATTGAGATAGGTGAATTGAGAAAATGCCAAACGCTTTTGAACCATTTGAATGTCCTTGGTAAATCCTTGTTTCAATCTTTTGTGTCATTGCTTTGGTTGTAAGGGTGGAAACTTTTGTTTAGGGACAAACAAAATGCTAAGTTGGGGAGAGTTGTTAGGGACCAATTAGTACTACTTTTTATATCATTTTATTGGTCCCTTTTACCAAGTTTTGATGTAATTACACACTTTTATTCTCACTATTTTGTATAAATGCAATTAGGTTTAATTTATTTTGTTTTGAATAGTTATTTCACAATTTTGTTAGTTTTGTAGAATTTTAGAGATAAGAAGGCTTTGGATTGCAACACCACATCTTGGAGGAAGCTTGCCAAACAAGGAAGCTGGAGAAGCAACAGTTCGAATTGGCGCCGTTGCCGGGGATTGGTGTCGATATTACAAGCATTGCAATAATTCTTTGTTTTAAGTTGTGTTACATTTATTATTATCTCTCTTTTGTTTCACTTGGTTTGTTAGTTTTGTAGATTCTAGTGCATGCGGGGAAGAGCAACTGAGGAGCAACTTCAATTTGATCCTGAAATTGAAAGAACACTTCGGAAGCTCAATAGCAAAACACGAAGAAGAAGGAAACTAGCCAAAGAGAGGAACCGGAGAGAAGAAGCATCTACTTCCTCACTTGTTCCAGTCGAAGAAGTGGTGGTAGAGGCTTGTGACGGAAACATGGCGGATGACAATCGTACCGAAATGTCCGCTAATAGTCCAAGAAGAAATGCTCAATTTGCCCGTGGAGGAAGAAATACGGAGATGAAGACCGGAATCCTCCAACTTCTCTATGCAAATCCATTCACCGGAATGGATCATGAAGATCCATATACCCATCTCATCAAATTTTATGAGATTGCGGGTTCTACGGGAATAGATGAAACGGGTGAAGAGGCACTATTCAAGAGGATGTTCCCACACTCCTTAGTGGGAAAGGCAAAAGAGTGGTACCTTGATCAAGCACCGAGAGTGATGACGGATTGGAATTTGTTAGAAGAAAAGTTCTTAGAAAGATACTTCCCTC
Organism: Lathyrus oleraceus; assembly: GCF_024323335.1. Taxonomy (NCBI): domain Eukaryota; kingdom Viridiplantae; phylum Streptophyta; class Magnoliopsida; order Fabales; family Fabaceae; genus Lathyrus; species Lathyrus oleraceus. The sequence goes on along the minus strand of NC_066583.1, from coordinate 560,474,939 downwards.
AATCCCGATTCATGGAAGCCAAAACGGCTATTGCGGTATTCACTCAAGGAGGCAACGAGTCTCTAAATGAAGCTTGGGAAAGATTCAAATCAATGTTGAGAAAATGCAAGGGACATGGTTTTGATGAGCTCACTCAAATTCATATTTTTCTAAATGGACTCCAATCAACTCACAAGACACTTCTGACGCCACCGCGGGTGGCTCGCTTATGTCAAAAACTACGGAAGAAGCTAAAGTCATTATTGAACGGATGGCCCTCAATGATCATCAAGGTCAACATGATCGTAGCCCTTCACAACGTAAGCCGGGAGTTCTTGAGTTAAATACCAATGATGCCATCCTTGCTCAAAACAAGCTACTCTCTCAACAAGTGGAGCTTCTCACTCAACAAATGGCCAAGCTTCCACAGCAAATAAAAGAGATTCAAGGGTTTCAAGTTCAGCATCAAGTAGCATGTTGCGAATTATGTCAAGGGGATCACCCTACTGGTTTTTGTCCTCCACCCCAAGAAGAAGTGAGTTATGTGAACAATCAAAATCAGGGCTATCAAAGACAACAACCTAACAATCAAGGCTACCAACCAAGAAACAATCAAGGCTATCAACCGTCAAGGTTCAACAATCAAAATTTTCAGCAGCAAAGTCCTTACCAACATCCAAACTCTCAAGGACAGCAGTCGCAAGGAGGAAATTCCAAGCTAGAAGACACTCTTCAACAATTCATGCAAGCTTCCATGGCAAATCAGAAGAGTAACGAAGCAACAATTAAAAATCTGGAAAATCAAGTAGGCCAACTTGCGAAGCAACTGTCGGAACAAAACGCAGGGCCTTCTTTCTCTGCTAACACTCAACCGAATCCAAAGGAGCATTGCAAAGCAATTGTCACAAGGAGTGGTAAAGAGTTGGTAAGTGAAAAAGGTGAAGAGATTGTAGAAGACAACATCACTGATGGGATGCTGGAAGAAAAAGACATAGTTGGTGAAAGGGAAAATGCTACTGGAAATGCTCAGTTCGCGCCGCGAAAAAAGCAGGTTTTGCCAACTGAGCAGCAGATTGATTTGGAAGGGAAAAAGGATGCTGAATCAAAGAAGAAGAAGAAATCTGAGAAAGGGGTGAGCGTCATTCCAACTCAACATCTACCCTATCCACATGCTCCATCAAGGAAGGACAATGCTAGGCATTATGCACGGTTCATGGACATCTTCAAGCAACTCCAAATCAACATTCCATTTGCTGATGCATTAGAACAAATGCCACGGTATGCTAAATTCATGAAGGACATTCTTACCAAGAAAAGGCGACACGTGGAAGATGAGACCATATTGCTTGATGCACGGTGTAGCGCCATCATCCAAAAGACTCTCCCAAGGAAGGAGTCTGATCCGGGCCGGGTTGTTCTACCGGTAACCATTGGAAGCACATACGTTGGAAATGGTTTGATTGACTTGGGCTCTAGTATAAATTTAATCCCCCTCTCCATTGTCAAAAGATTGGGGAATATTGAGATTAAATCGACGAGAATGACTCTACAACTAGCCGACAAGTCTACCACCTCACCATACGGAATCGCTCAAGACATTTTATTATTGACATTGAGATATTTTGTAAGAAAAGAAAAACAGAGTTTTTCTTCTTCTCCATTCTGCTTTGTAAAATGATGATGAGGAGCTAAACTTCCTTTTGTCAAGATTGGAGTTAGTAGCTATTCTCATATGTTTATGTATTCCATTTGATTTATATATATGATAAAGATTGTTGATGTATTGAATATTGTTTTTGCCCTAAGTTGAAAACCAGATTTGAGTAGTTGTCGAGAGAGATTATTTGAGTCTTGACATAAAACAGATTTTCATGTAGTGAATAGGTTGTAGAGATAGATTTATTCATTACTCTTCTTTGGTATTAAACATTAAAGATTGCTATATTGATAGTTAGGTGGAGAGATCGTCTAAGGATCAATATAGTGATTATCACAATATCATTTAGACATAAATGACTTTGAGAGGATACTTGAACATCATCAATAATCTTGAATCTATTTATTTTTCATAAGGAATCATAAGCATTTGAAATAGTGAACTCCAATCTTGCCAAGCTTTTATATTTGATTAAAACCATTTTACTGTTTTTAGTGACCTTTGCTCACAAGATAATTTTCCAAACAAACAACTTCGTTACTTTCTAAACTTATAACATTTGAATTATAGAACGGCGGTAATATTACCCAATCTCTGTGGATACGATATAAAAATATTTGCCGAAGATATACTTTTCAACAATGCCTCAATTTCTTCATTCATAGCTTGAACCCATCTAGGGTCTTCAATGGCCTCTTCAACGTTGCTAGGTACACTATATGAAGACATCTCATTTTCAAATTTCTTAAGGGGTTCAGACAAGTCCTTCATAGAGACATAATTAGCAATTGGATACCTTGATCTATGATCCTCTTCTTCAGGAGAGTAACGCTTTAGTGGTTTTCCCCGATTATGCCTATGAGGTAATTCATAGCTAACAGAGATATCACCATTATTATTATTATTATTATGAGATATAGGAGAGTTTACCTCAATGATATTCTCAGGAGATGGATCGTTGAGTACTGGAGAGGGGGGGGGGGGGGGATTCCGATACTTCAACTTCAGAACTCATATGGTCTGTTTGAGTTTGACAAGAATCACCAAAAACTTCAGTTGAAGGTATATCAATATCTTTGAACCAGTCAAATGTCGACCAATTCGACTCTTCTTCTGGTGTCTCCCCCTAAAGAGAAGAATTGGGTGATACAGATGAGTATAAATGGTCAAATTCCAAGAATGTAACATCCATGGTTACATAAATGCGTCGAGTAATAGGGTCATAGAAACGATACCCTTTCTGGTGTACACCATATACCAAAAACAGGCAGCGAATGGCACACGGATCAAGATTTGTACGCTGGTTTTTATGTAGGTGAACAAACGCAACACACCCAAAGACTCGAGGTGGCAGCATTTGTATTGTAGGCAGCGGTACAAATATGGACAAGGTCTGCAACGGAGTTTTAAATTCAAGGACCTTCGATGGCATCCGATTGATGAGATATAATGCTGTAGTAACAGTGTCAATCCAATGGTGGTGAGGCACATGTGCTCCATGTAAAAGAGCACGGGCAGTTTCAAGAATATGCCGATTTTTTCGTTCTGCAACACCATTTTGTTGTGGGGTTTGTGGACACGTGGTTTCGTGAATAAGTCCGTGTTTTTTGAAATACTCATGGAATTGATGATTTACAAACTCCCCACCATTATCAGAGCGAAGGATCTTAATTTTCTTTGAATATTGAGTTTGAATCATTTTATGGAATTGTTGAAATATGTGTATCACTTCATTTTTTTGTTTCAACAAATAAATCCAAGTCATTCGAGTGCAATCATCAACAAATATCACAAACCACCGATAACCAGGGATAGAAGATTTTGGGGATGGACCCCATACATCAGAATGGATTAAAGCAAACAGAGCATTACTTTTATTCATACTTGATGGAAAAGTAACTCGATGACTCTTGGCTAAAATACAAGCTTCACATTTGAAGTTCAACAAAGATGTATCTGAAAATAAGCTTAGGAACACATGTTTCAGGTAGCCAAACGAAGGATGGCCTAATCGGCGATGCCAAAGTAAGACTTGCTCCATTTTATTGTTTCTTGGATAATGCATGCGATGCGCTCGGCCTACACTAAAATCCTCCATAGAGTAAAGTCCCTCTCTCTTAGTACCACGCCCAATGATCTCCTTCGTGAGAATATCCTGAAGGAAACAAAAAAATGGATAAATCAGCACAACATAGTTCAAGTCTTTTGTAACTTGACTCACAAACAACAACTTATGAGATAGAGAGGGAACAAGTAGTGTATTTGAAAGCGAAAGGGTTGGTGATAACATCACAGTTCCAGCCCCTGTTACCGCCGATAAACCACCATTTGCGTTGGCAATACTTGAGCGCCGAGGGGTTGAACGTTCAGAAAAATCAGCAGCATCGAACGTCATATGATCGGTAGCTCCGGAATCAAGTATCCATGCATTAGAGTCATCATCATGATTAGAGCAAATCAGAACATTACCTTCAGTGGTGTGGGAACTTGATTTTGGAATGAGGGAAAGATGGGGTTCGACAGTAGCTACTGCAGCTTTTCCCAGGTTGCTATCAGTTGTATCGCGACGCTTTCGAGCCTGAAAATCTGTCCACCAGTCTGGATATCTATGAAGCTTAAAACAGGTCTCGCTAGTATGTTTGTTACCTCCACAATGAGAGCACTTAGTGCCATTAGATGGTTCTTTATGTTTGGATTGAGAAAGTATCTTACTGCTATGTAATTTGAGACCCTTAGATGCAAGAACTGCTCCAGATAATTCATTGGAGTTGTCTGTCATCACTGCCTGACGAAGAGCTTCCCTCCTAACATGTGAATATGCTTGCTCCACTGTTGGAAACGGTTTCATTTGTAAAACATCGCTTCTGATATTATCTAAGCGGTCATCAAGTCCATCCAAAAACACATACACTCGTTCTTCTTGGATAAGGGTATTGTAGTGTTGGATATCAACTTGATATGTCATCGGATTTGGACGACGAAAATCTATCTCACGCCAAAGTCCTTGGAGATCGTTATAATATTTTTCAAGAGAACCACCGACTTGTTTAAGACGTGTCACCCGTTGCCGAAGGTCATACACTTGGGAGGTGTCACTGCCAACAAAGTATGTGGTCGCAATTGCATCCCGCACCAGCTTGGCAGTGGAGAAGCGAATAAAGTTGCGGATTAGAGAAGAGTCCATTGAGTTGATTATCCATCCCTTAACAATCGCGTTGTCAGTCCGCCAACGTCGAAACGTAGGATCTGTTTGAGGGGGTTGCGGGAGATCTCCATTGATATATCCTAGTTTGTCTTTGCCCGAGATATACATCTCGACCACCTGGGACCAAAGGGGATAGTTGTTGCCATCTAACTTGATGCCAATCGGTGCCACCATATGGTCAGAGACAATTTGTGACGGGGCTGACGCACGGTTCAGAACTTCCGTCATTTTTGTCGTCAATTCAGCAAGAATGGAAGACGAGGTAACCTCATCGGAGTTTGAATCCAAGTCGGTCATGGAAGAAGGATGGAAAGTGTTACCGTAGGTCAGGATTAAGACCTGGCTCTGATACCATGTTAAACTGATATAAAACTTTCATATTATTTTAATCGTATATTACAAGGAGGGAATAGGTTATATTTATATACACAGAAAACCTATTTCTAATTATAACTAAATCAGAACAATTATAGTCAAATCATGGTAATTAACAATTAATAACTATATTCCTATTATAGTTCCTAAAATCTTGTTGACAGCCAACGCCAACAATGTTTGGCCTAAATAAACTCTACAAAATCGGTTGGTAGAGTGAGGACTGCCCTAAATTATAAACACATGTTCAGGCCATATATTGTCCGATGTGGGACTCTTAACACACCCCCTCATGCCCAGGACTGGACATCTGGAGCGTGGAAATAAATGGTGGGTGACCCGATAGCGGAAACCATAGTAGGTGGCCCACCGGATCTTAAACGAGGCTCTAATACCATGTTAAGAATGTGTGATTTGGGGCCATTGAATGTGTATTTGTTGTATTTTTATTTTAAAAAACTTAATTTTGTTGTGGAATCTCTGAGTTATTTTATCTAAAATTATTATCATTGATATTGTATAATTAATTTTGTTGAATCATTATTCAGCCATAACATATGTTTCTTATCAGAAAAGTTGTTATATTACACAATATATTTCCGGAGGTTTTTAACCTCCGTCCTCTAGTTTAATTAATCTATCAATTTTTTAATACGTATATTGAGTCAACAATGTACCTTGAGCCTTGTTGTAAAGTCACAACAACATAACTTAATGGGTTTTTGACAAAAAGACAGAAAGAGTCAAATTGACTAACATAAGTGTTTTTAAGAGACTAAAGTTTAACGATTTTGAGTTAAGGGATTGAAGTGAAACATTAAATTATGTTAGGGACTTGATGATTAATTATGCCTTTTAATTAGGGGTGACAACATGGATCCTCCCAATTGAGCATGCCCGTTTTGCCCTTACTTTAGTGCGGGACGGACCAAAGGTTTAGGCCATCACCCTCTAATGTGTCCGCCCCGTCCCGCCCCATTTTTTTTCACGGGTTTTTGCAGACACGGGCATTTACATAAACTTTTGCATTTTAAGCTTAAAAAGTACAGTACCTGCGGGCTTTCCCCGTCCATTTTTTGCGGGACGAACCTAAGTTTTAAGCCCACATCCTCCACTATTAATGTCTCGCCCCGTCCTGTTTTTATGAGTTTTTGCAGAACGGGCTTAAACGGGGCGGGCATGCTCGTTCGTCACCCTTACTTATAATATAAGTGTATGTTTATTTTTTAACTCAACAATAACATCTTTAAATTTTTTATATGTTGTTAAAAACTTAAAATAATATGATAAATTATAATTAATCGATAAATTATAATTAATCGATAAACTTTTATTAAAAATGCGGATAAACAAATATGGATATGAGTATTTAAATACCCATATGATACTGATTCAAATATAAATATTAGTGCCCACATGAATATAAACTTAGGTACGGAGATTTTTTAAAATATATATATATATATATATATATATATATATATATATATATATATATATATATATATATATATATATATATATATATATATATATATATATATATATATGTGTGTGTGTGTACTATAGACCTTACTCAAGTATGCTCGTTATAATCCCTAATATTAATCCATAGAAATTGAAATGTTCTACTAGTTTTGTTTCTTTTTGTAATAATATCTACAAAAAATTATTTTATAGATTAATTAGAATGTCTCTTATTTTTTAATTTATTTTTATTATATTAAATTTTTATCTTTCTTTCCTTCTATTTTCTCTCATATCAAACTACTAAACAATTCATCTTACACTCTATTCTCATTCTTTCCTTTTATTTTTTATTTTCACATTCTTTCCTTCACCTTTCTTTTACCAACCAAACATAGTGTAAATAAAACTAACATATATAAAGTAACTTAATTCCAAACAAGAGATGAAAAGCGAAACCGCCCCTAGTTTTGCTCTGCTTGTATTTTACTTCCAACCGAACAAGCCACTGGTTTTGGCTTAGTCCGTAATTAACTCCCACAATTCCAATCATTCACTAAGCCTCATATATATATGAATTCATAAACACCAACACATCATCACACATTAAAACAAGTTCAAATTTCAACAAAATTACAGCACAAAAATGAGTGCAGCTGCAACAAAAGCTTGGGTAGTAGCATCAAGCATAGGAGCTGTGGAGGCATTAAAAGACCAACTTGGTGTATGCAGGTGGAACTATATTTTCAGATCACTTCATCAACATGCTAAGAACAATATCAGATCATATACTCAGGCTAAGAAACTGTCATCTTCTTCTTCTGCTGCTGTTTCCAACAAGGTGAAAAGAACTAAGGAAGAATCCATGAAGAAAGTCATGGACTTGAATTGCTGGGGTCCTACCACTGCAAGGTTTTGATAACTTATTCATCTTATGTATCTAATTCATCCAAAATTTTGTGACCAAAAAAATGAAAGTTGAGATTTTGTTTGTTTCCTCTTTATATGTCCTATCAGTTCTTGTATTGTTTTATTGTTGATTGTGTCAGATTCCTATGCATCACATGTTGCAATAAAATAAGGGAAATCATGCTTTTTCTGCTTGTGATCAATGTTGCTCTTTTTCTTTTTGGCCAGATTTCTATTCTTTTTTTTTGGTTTAAAGCTACTTTAAAGAAAGCTACGTCCTTTAAGCTTAAATTGTTTGCTAAATTTTTACAATTTTAAAAAAAAATGGTATAAATGATTTTTTTAAATAAAATGAAAATTTATTTAAAAAAAGTCTATTAATAAAATATATAGACTTTGATAGTAAAATTTGAAAACAATCAATTCGGAGAATGTCTACATATTTGACTGTGTGATAACTTTAAATATTAAAATTCTTAATGAATTTAGATCCGTGGTCAGCACCTTTTATTTTTATTTTTATTTTATTTCTATAAATATTCATGTGAGTATATGTTGGTCATTAGACCAATAACAAACAATATAAAAATAATAATTTAGAGACATAGATACTTTTATTTATCAATTTATAAGAGTTTTTTAATATTAAAAATATTTATAATTTTATAACATTTTTTTTGTTTTTTTTTATTGAAAATTTATACCGAATTTTTTAATGTGTTATTGGAATAGAATTTCTAATGAAAATTTATGAAAGGTTACAAATACACCAATATAAAAATTATTTCTGAGTTGACCAAATTATTCAACAAGACCGGCCTCCTAATACTCTCATTCAAGACTCATGTTTGTCTTTTCCAATCCATGAGCGGTTTTAATGGTCGACCATATAATGGCCGAATTTTTTATTGTTGCATCGTTGTAACCGTTTTTGTCGGTTGATCAGATCATCGTGAATTTCCCAACCAACAACAGTAACTTTCAAATCAACTTGATTGGTCGTTCATCGTGAGAATAATCCAGCAATCGAAGATGTCACGATAGTCCTTGTTTCCAGTCCTCGAGACTCACCTCCTTCTATCGGAGGGGCGATTTGGGTTTAATGGCATCTCCATATGTTTCATTTCATCTCTCAAAATTTTGCTTCCTCCTCTGGTCAGTCGAGGAACATTCAAGGTTCTGTCGTCATTCCATCTTTTTCAGCAACTACTCCAAGTTCTAAACAAATTCAACTGCAAACTCAAGCGCTTGAGCCAAAAATGTTCTAAAGTTTCCAACAAATTCAAGCCACACTTGGGATCAGAGAGCGAACAAAATCATAACAAACATCTACAAACTAGTGCAACAGAAGAATATGCACCTTCAAAATAAGAGACTCTTACATATATATGAAAATCAACAAAAGGATTCAGCATGAGCCGCTACATAACAGGAGGTATTGTAACACAGAAACCTTCGAGCTACGCCTAATTTGGTTCTCAGCGATGCCACATCACATTACATTAAGGCCTGCAGATTTCCAAACATTGTCCGCCTAGGGTCAATAACTTTCCCCATATTGGTTCAGAAGGTCGAGACGGTAACTACTGTGAAGACAAGTTTCCTACAAGATTTTGATGAAAATAACATATCAAGCTCTCCATAACAAAAGAATGGAAAAAGAAGATCATTCAACATTGCTCAAGTTTTTCGTGGATCTAATAAAGGTATATGGAATTTTTGATAATATACTCCTAGTGTTCAAAATTTTTATCATACATTAAAATGATCATTCTAAATCTTTTATATCATGATTATTTATTTTAATATAATGTTTAAAAATTGCATGTTTAAAAGTTTTTTTAACTTAGAATTTTTTTTAATATTTTGGTCATGTCAATCGATTGATGCCTTGCTACAATCGATTGATCAAACTTTCTATTTTAGATTTTTTTCGTTTTTAAAGCAGGACCAATCGATTGATGTTGTATGTCAATCGATTGATCTTAGTGTATTTTTTCAATTTTTTAGTTATGTCAATCAATTGGTTATGTGTGTCAATCGATTGATGCTGAAAATATTTTGAAAACTCTGAAAAATTATTTCACCATTCTTTGCACCATTTCATCATAACTTTTTATGGTAAAAGCTTGCATCTGTTCATGATCAATTATCTATTTTCCATTCTAACCATTGTCATGTTATGATTGAAGAGATGCATTCATACTATAAATAATCCATATATTTTCATTAAAAAACTCACCTCTTTCAAATCAATTTGTAAAATCTCTATACATTCATTTTCATTATTTCTCATATTAAGATACTTTTGAAAAATAATTTTCATATCATTTTCTTCAAAAGTACTCTTGAGCACTTATATACTATTTTGTTTTGAAATTTCATATTGAAAGAGAAGAAGATTCTAATCAATTGATTAAAGTCTTATCAAATACAATTATTCATATATTCATTTAATTACTTTGTAAAATCCTAAGTACCAAGGATTGTTTGGTTTTAGGTGTTTGCTTATGATCCAGGATTGTTGGATATAAGTGTTAAGAAAAGGAAGGATTGTTTTCTTTTCTTGTGAGTTAAGTTTTCAAGAGGATTTTTCTTGATTACTTAGTTAGAGGCTTGATTTAGGAGATCTAACAATAATAAAATCTCTTACACATTATAAGGAGATTGTAGTACTCTCAAGTTGTGAGGGGAACCAGTATAATTCCCGGTGTTCTTTACTTTCTGCTCTTTATCGCTTTCAACATCATATCAATCCAGAAAAGAAAAGAACCTTATCCACCAAATCCGATTAAATTTCTAAACGTCCTAATTCACCCCCTCCCCCTTCTTAGGCTCAATCCTAACTTACATTTGGTATCAGAGCAGGTTCTGGTAACTTACTCCACAAATCTAGACAATGGCTTCCGCAAGCGTAAATCCGGTGTTTAAGGATGGAGGTAGTAGCAACAAACTATCTCTATTTTCTGGCGAATATTTTGATTTCTGGAAAATCCGCATGAAAGCACATTTAGAAGCACAAGGAGATGGTATCTGGGAAACCGTTGAAAATGGTCAGCATAATCCGACAAGTGTGATCATTGGTGTTGGCACCCCAAAGATCAAAAGTTCGTATGATGAAGACGATAAGAAGAAAATACTTAATAAGAAGAAATCCATCAATATTCTTCAAAGTGCATTAAGTATGGACGAGTTCTTCCGTATATCTCAATGCAAATCTGCGAAAGAAATATGGGATACTTTGGTGGAGACTCACGAAGGAACCACTGAAGTCAAAAGATCCAGATTAAATACATTGAGTCAAGAATACGAAATGTTCAGAATGCAACCCGGAGAATCCATCGTTGCTTTACAGAAAAGATTTGTTCACTTAACGAATCACCTAATCGCTCTTGGAAAGACCTTCACAAATGATGATCTCAACCTTAAAGTGATACGATCCTTGACGAGAGAATGGAAACCTAAAGTTACGGCCATATCGGAGAAGAAAAGTCTTTCTACAATGACGTCCGTATCGTTATTCGGAAAACTCCAAGACATGAACTTGAACTTGGACGACTTGAAAAGCATGAAAATCAGGAAAAGAAATTCAAAGGAATTGCTTTAAAAGTTGAATCAAAGGAAGAAAAAGACGAGGCCGCATTGGAGGAAGATGAAAACTTCATGCTCCTTGTTAAAAGGCTTGGTAAGTTTTTTGGTAAAAATGACAAACCTTTTCATGCTAAAAGAAATAAACATTTGAGGAAAAGGGAGACTTCCACTTCCACACAAGAAGTCACATGTTATGAATATGGAAAGCAAGGTCATATAAAACCAGATTGTCCGAGACTCTCAAAGAAAGGATGCTTTAAAGGCAAGAAGGATTTCAAGAATAAAAAGGCGTATGTTGCATGGGAAGATAATAAGATAAGTTCTTCATCTGAATCGGAAAGCGACGAATGTGCAAACTTAGCATTAATGGCTTCACACCACTCCGACGATGAAGAAGATGAGGTTACTAGCAACTTTTCTCTTTTCGATAGTGACGCACAAGGTGCTATAAATGAACTTCTTGAAGAATGCAAAATTCTGTATAAAACTATATCATCTCAAAAGAAAACAATTTTATCTTTAGAAGGAAAAATCGTGACAATTGAAAAAGATGTCAACGATGAAAAACAAAAGATGATTAGTGAAAAACAGAATTTTGTATGTAAAAACAGTGAGTCACTTTCTTTCCAAATTGTCCAATTAAAAATAGTTCTTGAAAGATATGAAAAAGGAAAAATTGGATTGGAATGAGTCCTTAGCCAAGAAAGATATTCAAATGATAAAAGTGGTCTTGGTTACTCAAAATTTTCCAAACCAAGTACAAGTAAAACCATTTTTGTTAAGGCTAAGGATCAACCATCCGAAGAGAAAGTAAACAATCCCAAAGTTGTTCATCACTATCCTAAAAATAAAAGATTTCCTAAAAAGAAATCTTATGTTCCTAGATATAGAAGCAACTTTGAACCTACTTGTTTTTATTGCGGAATAATTAGCCATACACCAAATGTGTGCTATGTTAGAAATTTCAGCGTAGCAAGTGGGCATTATGTATGGGTAAAGAAAGGAACTAATTATGAATGATCCAAAGCAATTTGGATACCTAACAAAACTTAATTATGTTTTGTAGGTATGCTTGAAAACCACTTCAAACCTCTGGTATCTTGACAGTGGTTGTTCCAAGCATATGACGGGAGACATAAACAAATTTTCAAATCTAGCATTGAAGGCCAAGGGTTATGTCACATATGGTGATAATAACAAAGGGAGAATTCTTGGCATAGGCAAAGTTGGAGAACCACCTTTCACATCCATTGAAGATGTTTTTTATGTCGAAGGACTAAAGCATAATCTTCTAAGTATTAGCCAACTTTGCGACAAGGGCTTCAAAATCAAGTTCACCAAAGATGAATGCTTGATTGAAGATGAAGTCTCTCATGAGGTAAAACTAAAAGGTACAAGAATTAATAACATATTTATGATTTCCCTAGACGATGTTTCTTTGAAAGTAAAATGTCTTATGGCAAACAATAATGAGTCATGGTTGTGGCATAAAAGATTTGCACATATTTTGTTGGTGTAAGCCTTATAGGGCAATACTTTTGGTACTTGTATTGAATTATTTATTAATAATAAAAGGTTTTTTCTTTATTATGTTTTTTTAATAAAGTCCCTAGAATAGCTAGTCCGTTTAATGTATCAAGTGTGACTTAATCATGAGATCACATTAAATATAAGGACATTATTCTTAAAGTATTCGTAGTCGAGCTTTATTGTGAAGTGGGATAACATTAAAACATTAAGATTATTATGTATATATATTGATGATCACATCTCATGGATCATGGATAAGGAGTTATCAAGTCTTAAACATAGGTATGAATATTAAGAGTAATATTTATACTGGATTGACCCGCTATGAGAATACTATATAGAATGTTATGCAAAGTGTCATAAGTTATTTTCATGGTGATAATGATATATACCACCCTTCGAGCTGAAACCACTATAGACCCTAGATGTAGAGTCAAGTGCCTTATTGTTAATCAAATGTTGTCTGTAACTAGATGAACATAAAGACAGTTGATGGGTACTCCAAGAAGCATGCTGAGGGACATGAGTGACCTAGATGGAATTTTTCCATCCTGCGTAACAGGATAAATATCTATGGGCCCAATATTGAACTGGACAAGGATGACACGGTCTATGCCTCGTGTTCAATATAGACATAAGGGCAAAAGGGTAATTGTACACATAAGTATTATCACAAAAGAATTTGTCAAATTACATGACATTTTGGTGTCTTGGGTAGCAGTGATGTGTTGCTAGATACCGCTCACTATTTATTATGTTAAATACGTGATTTAATATAATTGTCAATGCCGCGAAAACCTACAGGGTCACACACAAAAGGACGGATTGATGAGAGATAGAGTAACTAAGGAACACCGTAAGGTACGATGCACTTAAGTGAATTGTAGAACATCATAAGGTATGGTGTACTTAAGTAGAATACGAAATATGGTAAGGTACCACGCGCTTAAGTGATTTTGGCATATTATAAGATATGGGTCACATACACTTAAGTGGGCTTTTTAGCTTGCAGCCCACACAAGTGGTTCTATAAATAGAACCCTTGTGCAGAAGCACTCGTGCAGTTGCAATTTTGTTTCTCTCTCTCTCTCTCTCATTCAAAGTCTTCATTCGTAGCAGCTAGCACTGAGATTGAAGGAATTCGTTCGTGTGGACTGAGTAGAGGCGTTGTCATCGTTCAACATTCGTGATCGCTCCGTAGATCTGCATCAAAGGTTACAATCTCCACAAGAGGTAACGATTCTATCACTGATCATGTCCATTCGTAAGGATCACTAAAGGAGAAATTTTTAAATTCCGCTACGTTATGGATCACCCTTCTCCTTCAGTGGTATCAGAGCCACTTACGAAACCATGCATCTGATAGCTGTTTATTTTCTGTATTTTCTGTACTAATACGATTCAAAGACAGAATGAATCAAAGAATAAACGAGTAATTAAATTTGGAATCATGTGTGTACGATTTGGATGATTGATGTTGACTATGCTTCGGAATCTGACGTTAGTATGGTGAAGCAGTGATACATCGATCGTCCATAGGTTACGCAATTGAGATCAATCAAGTTATATATATGATATAAGTAATCCTGATGCAAAATATGGTATATATGATATACTGTTTCTGTTTCGTTCATTCAAACACTTAATGGTTGTTTTCCTTTGAGCGATCAATGGTCATTTGCTTCTTGATCCGACATTAGTATGGTGAAGCAATGACGTGTTGACCAATCATACAGAATTAACAATCGAGGTGTGTTTGACAGTCTAAAATTGGTGCATTAGGGTTAATGACGGCACAAGGGTTGTGTTGTCAAAGAGTTATGCGCTTAGGGTTGTGACTGCGCAAGAGTTGTGCTTTAAAGTATCAAGTGTTGATGCAAAAAACGACGTCGATTTCAAATGAATTGTTCATTAAAAATTTGAGTCGGGGAACTGACCGGTCAATGGAACCACCGTCCGCTGACCGGGCAGCGGAACCCCCGTCCGCTGATCGGGCAGCGGACCCCGGCTAACTCTACGTAGTGTGATCGGTCGCCAAAATTTAATTTGGTTTTAATTAATTAACATAATTTAAATTAATAATAATGTGTTTATTATTATTGTCTTGTGTTGATCGATTATGACCTTAGTTTTCCTTTATTTTGTTTTGGGATTTTAAAATACGACCTGCGTGTCGTGCCTCTCTTTTAATCTCTTAATGTAACTTATTTTCTCATCCCACTCCCTCGTATGTAAAATGAGTTTCTTTTATGTAATGTAATGTTATGAAGAAAGAGAAGAATACAATATCAAAGGAGGACAACCTTGAAGATCTTGCTTGGAGAAGTTTAGATTGTTATTAGGTTAGCTTAGTTTCTCTCATTGGCTTGGGAGAACAATTGCGCTAGGGGCCATAACTATTTCATTATGTATGTTGATGCATATGAATGTATGTTGATGCATGTGAGAGACGATTTATATGATAAATAAGCCGGTGAGATCAGAATAATTTCAAATTTCCTCAAATTAAATATTAAGTTTATGCTTTCCAAGTTTTAGCACTCATCAAGACTAGTATCGGATAATGTAGGTTTCGCCTACGCGAGGTGCATGTTCTATATTAATAAGGTGGGATGGTATAATTGTAATATCCAATTGCTAAAACAATCGGTCAAACTTAACTAAACAAATTATAATAAGATTATATATGTTTAGAAGCAAGAGTTTGAAATGATCCATGTGATGGATTGGAATAACGAGTTATTCACCCAACTAAAATATTCGAGAGTTGTATTAGATACAATTGGAAGGAGTTCCTACCTAAATAACCTAGTTTTGTATAATCCGCCTACGCGGACTTAAAACAAAGTGAAATGTGGATCTCGACCCACTAGAAAATCTTCCAACGGGATTTTCCGAATCAAATGGTGAGGGTCATTTGTTTTGAGTAAAATAGTGGGAGCATATTTAATTAAAGGCCTAATTAAATATGTTATTGATACTTATACTTTCATTATTTTCATGTAGTTTACCATGACAACAAACACCTCTAACAATATTTTGCGATCAATCCTTGACAAGGAAAAAATGTCTGGGACAAATTTTCCGGATTGACACCGAAATCTGAGGATTGTCCTCAAACATGATAGAAAGTTGTATGTCTTGGAGAAACCTGTTCCTGAATAGGAACCTCCTAGTTTTGCACCTAAGGCAGAAAGATATGCTTATAAGAAGCATGTTGATGATGCCAATGAAACTGCTTGTCTCATGCTAGCTACCATGAACTCAGAGTTGCAAAAGCAACATGAGAACATGGCAGCGTTCGATATGATCGAACACCTTAAGATGCTCTATCAAGAGCAAGCAAGGCATGAAAGGTTTGAAGTTTCAAAAGCCCTTTTTTCAAGGCAAGTTAGCTGAGGGAGCCCTTGTAGGTCCCCATGTGCTCAAGATGATTGGGTATGTGGAAAACCTTGAGAGGTTGGGTTTTCCCCTCGGAAAGGAACTTGCGACTGATTTGATCTTGCAATTGTTGTCAGATAGATTCAGTCAATTTGTCCTTAATTTCAATATGAATGATATGGACAAATCTCTTCCTGAACTGCTAGCCATGTTAAGAACTGTTGAGCAGAATCTTAAGTCAAAAGGGAAGTCCATTATGATGATCGGAAATGGAAAGAGACAGAACAAAATACCCACCAAGCAGGGTGATAAAGGGAAAGGCAAGGAAGTTTCCAAAACCAAACCCATTGTTGCTACTTTGGAGCCTAGTGGAGGCATAGCAAAGGAAGGCACCTGCTTCCATTTCGGTAAGACCGGACACTGGAAGAAAAACTACCCAAAGTACCTGGAAGATAAGAAGAATGGAGTAGAGACTTCAACTTCAAGTATTTTTGTTATTGAAATTAATTTATCTACTTCTGCATCATGGGTATTAGATACTGGATGCGGTTCTCACATTTGTACCAATGTGCAGGGGCTAAAAAGGAGTAGAGATTTGGCAAAAGGTGAAGTTGACCTACGAGTTGGCAATGGAGCAAAGGTTGTTGCTTTAGCCGTAGGAACTTATGTATTGACTTTACCTAGTGGTTTAATAATTCAGTTAGAGAACTATTATTATGTACCTGCAATTAGCATGAATATTATTTCTGTTTCTTGTTTGGACAAGTTTGGTTTTTCATTTATAATAACGAACAATTGTTGCTCAATTTATTTGAATTATATATTCTATGCTACTGCACAAATGAACAATGGACTATATGTCCTTGATCTTGAAATGCCTATTTATAACATTAATACTAAAATGATGAAACCTAATGAGTTAAATCCAACTTACCTTTGGCATTGTCGATTAGGCCACATAAATGAGAAACGCATTTCCAAACTCCATAAAGATGGACTCTTGAACTCTTTTGATTATGAATCATATGAGACATGCAGATCTTGTTTAATTGGAAAGATGACAAAATCTCCATTCACAGGAAAAGGTGAAAGAGCTAATGATCTTTTGGCCCTCATACACACTAATGTATGTGGACCACTGAACATATCAGCCAGAGGAGGTTTTCAGTACTCCATCACATTTACTGATGATTTCAGTAGATATGGTTATGTGTATTTAATGAAACACAAATCAGAGTCCTTTGAAAAGTTCAAGGAATTCAAGAATGAAGTATAAAACCAACTAGGTAAGAATATTAAAACTCTTTGATCAAATCGAGGTGGTGAATATTTAAGCCTAGAGTTTGATGACCATCTGAAAGAGTGTGGGATCCTATCCCAACTTACTCCTCCTAGAACACCCCAATGGAATGGTGTATCTGAGAGAAGAAATCGAACCCTGTTAGACATGGTCCGATCCATGATGAGTCACGCCGATCTTCCAAACTCCTTTTGGGGACATGTACTATTGACATCAGCTTACACACTTAACCGTGTTCCATCCAAAAAGGTTGAGAAGACACCATATGAGATATGGAGTGGTAAGAAACCACACATGTCTTACATTAAGATTTGGGGTTGCGAAGTTTATGTGAAACGACAAATTTAAACTAAGCTTGAGCCCAAATATGACAAATGCTTATTTATGGGGTATCCTAAAGAAACAAGAGGGTATTACTTCTACAATCCTTCTAAGGGCAAAGTGTTTGTCGCTCGAACTGGAGTTTTCCTAGAAAAGGATTTATTTCCAAAGGAATCAGTGGGAGGAAAGTAGAGCTTGAAGAAATTCAAGAATCACAAAGCATTGATACACCTATGGAGGAATTAGAGCAGGAAGCATAAGTAGTTGTGGAAGAGCAACCTGCTCAAGTAGAACAAGACCAGCGTAGGTCAAGAAGGATATGTCACCTACCTGAGAGATATGGATATCTCATAACTGATCAAGGTGAGGTATTACTCATGGATCAAGATGAGCATGTGACCTACCAAGAGGCCATAACTGGTCCCGAGTCTGAGAAGTGGCTAGAAGCCATGAAATCTGAAATGGATTCCATGTACACAAACCAAGTTTGGACCTTGGTAGAGCCTTTTGTAGAAGTTAACCTTATAGGATGCAAGTGGGTCTTCAAAAAGAAGACTGACATTGATGGTAAGGTACATACCTATAAGGCAAGACTGGTTGCAAAAGGATATAAACAAATTCATGGGGTAGACTATGATGAAACCTTTTCACCAGTTGCAATGCTTAAATCTATTCGGATTTTACTTGTTATCGCTGCATATCATGATTATGAAATATGGCAGATGGATGTCAAAACTGCTTTCCTTAATTGGAATATTCTTGAGGATGTGTACATGACACAACCTGAAGGATTTGACATACCAGAAGAAGCCCAAAAGACATGTAAGTTACAAAGATCAATCTATGAATTGAAGCAAGCTTCTAGAAGCTGGAATCTTCGTTTTGATGAAACAGTAAAACAATATGGATTCATCAAGAACGAATATGAGCCTTGTGTCTACAAGAAGGTTAGTGGGAGCATGATCGTTTTCCTGGTATTATATATTGATGACATATTACTCATTGGAAACGATGTCCCTACCCTACAACAAGTAAAGTCTTGGTTGGGGAAATGCTTTTCTATGAAGGACCTAGGTGAAGTAGCCTATATCTTAGGAATCAGAATCTATAGAAATAGATCATAAAAACTTCTTGGCCTAAGTCAGAGTACATACATAGATAAAGTGCTGAGACGCTTTAATATGCATGATTCCAAGAAAGGATTCATACCTATACAACATGGCATGTGTCTATCAAAAACACAATCCCCTTCAACTAAGGAAGAAAGGGATCGCATGAATAAGATTCCATATGCATCTGCAATAGGATCTATCGTGTATGCCATGTTATGTACTCGACCAGATGTCTCATATGCTTTAAGTGCAACGAGTAGGTACCAATATGATCCTGGTGATGCTCATTGGGTAGTTGTCAAGAATATCCTTAAGTATTTGAGAAGGACTAAGGACTCATTCTTGATATATGGAGGTCAGGAAGAGCTGACTGTAATTGGATACACCGATGCTAGCTTCCAGACAGATAAGGATGACTTTAGATCGCAATCTGGTTATGTGTTTTGCTTAAATCGTGGCGCTGTGAGCTGGAAAAGTTCAAAGCAAGATATAGTTGCTGATTCTACAACCGATGTCGAGTATATTGCTGCCTCAAGTGCAGCAAAGGAAGTTGTTTGGATCAAAAAGTTCATTAGTGAACTTGGCATAGCTCCTAGCATTGTGGATCCCATTGGTCTCTATTGTGATAACAATGGTGATATCGCACAAGCTAAGGAGCCTGAATCTCACCAACGGTCCAAACACATACTTAGGCGTTATCACCTCATTCGAGAGATAATAGATAGAGGAGATGTGAATGTAGGAGAATAGCCATCCAAGGCGCAGCGGAATTTAAAATTTCTCCATTTAGTGATCCTTACGAATGGGCATGATCAGTGATAGAATCGTTACCTCTTGTGGCGATTCAAACCTTTGGTGCAGATCTCTGATAATGATCAAAACCTTTGATACAGATCCACGAGGCGATCACGAACGTTGAACGATGACAACGTCTCTACTCAGTCCACACGAACGGATTCCTTCAATCGCAGTGCTAGCTGTTATGAATGAAGGCTTTGAGTGAGAGAAAGATACGAAATTCCAACTCTTCAGTTGTGTTGTATTCCCATACAAAGCTTCTGCACAAGAGCTCTATTTATAGAACCACTTGTGTGGGCTTCAAGCCAAAAAGCCCACTTAAGTGCATTTTGGCCTATATCTCATAATATGCCAAAATCACTTAAGTACTTGGTACCTTACCATATTTCGTATTCTACTTAAGTACATCGTACCTTACGATGTTCCTTAATTATTCTATCTCTCATCAATCCGTCCTTTGTGTGTGACCCTATAGGTTTTCGCGGCGTTGGCAATTATATTAAATCATGCATTTAACATAATAAACAGTGAGCGGTATCTAGCAACACATCACTGCTACCCAAGTCACGAAAATGTCATGTGATCTGACAAAACCTCCTGTGATAATAATTATGTGTATAATTACCCCTTTGCCCTTATGTCTATATTGAACACAAGGTATAGACCGTGTCACCCTTGTCCAGTTCAATATTGGGCCCATAGACATTTATCATGTTACGCAGGATTGGAAAATTCCATCTAGGACACTCATGTCCCTCAGCATGCTTCGTGGAGTACCCATCAACTGTCTTTATGGTTATCCAGTTACGGACAACGTTGGATCAGCAATAAAGCACTCGACTCTACATCTAGGATCCATAGTGGTTTCAGGTCGAAGAGTGGTATACATTATTATCACCATGAGAATAACTTATGACACTTTGCATAACTTTCTATATAGTATTCTCATAGCGGGTCAATCCGGTATAAATATTACTCCTAATATTCATGCCTATGTTTAAGACTTGATAACTCTTTATCCATGATCCATGAGATGTGATCATCAGTCTACAAACATAATAGTCTTAATGCTTTAATGTTATCCCACTTCACATTAAAGCTCGACTACGGATACTTTAAGAATAGTGTCCTTATGTTTAATGTGTTCTCATGATTAAGTCACACTTAATACATTAAATGGACTATCTATTCCAGGGACTTTATTAATCAACCATTAATAAAGAAAATGCCTTTTATTATTAATAAATAATTCGATACAAGTTCCAAAAGTATTGGCCTCTAGGGCTTACACCAACAATCTCCCACTAGCACTAGAGCCAATCAGGCATACCCCGTATGCCCATTGATCTAGTATGGCCATCATGCTTCTGCTACGCAATAGGCTTTGTCAGTGGGTTAGCAACATTGTCAAGTGTAGGTACTTTACATATTTTCGCACAACGCCTAAGTATGTGTTTGGATCGTTGGTGAGATCTAGGCTCCTTAGCTTGTGCGATAACACCATTGTTATCATAATAGAGACCAATGGGATCCACAATGCTAGGGACTATGCCAAGTTTATTGATCCAAACAGCTTCCTTTGCTGCACTTAGGGCAGCAATATACTCAGCCTCAGTTGTAGAATCAGCAACTGCATCTTGCGTTGAACTTTTCAAGCTCACAGTGCCACCATTTAAGCAAAACACATAACCAGATTGAAATCATTCATATTAAAGCGTCTCAGCACTTTGTCTATGTACTCTGAATTAGGCCAAGCATTTCATGATCTATCTCTATAGATTCTGATAGGCTGCTTCACCCAGGTCCTTCATAGAAAAGTATTTCCCCAACCAAGCCTTTACTTGTTGCAGGGTAGGGATATCGATTCCAATGAGTAATATGTCATCTACATATAATACCAGGAATATGATCATGCTCCCACTAACCTTCTTGTAGACACAAGGCTCATCTTCGTTCTTGATGAATCCATACAGCTTTACTGTTTCATCAAGGCGAAGATTCCATGAGTAGGTCACAGGCTCATCTTGATCCATGAGTAATACATCACCTTGATCAGATATCCATATATCTTAGGTAGGTGACGTATCCTGCCTGACCTACGCTGGTCTTGTTCTATTTGAGCAGGTTGCTCTTACACAACTACTTGTGTTTCCTGCTCTAATTCCTCCATAGGTGTATCGATACTTTGTGATTATTGAATTTCTTCAAGTTCTACTTTCCTCCCACTGATTCCTTTGGAAATAAAATCCCTTTCTAGGAAAACTCAAGTTCGAGCGACAAACACTTTGCCCTCAGAAGGATTGTAGAAATAATATCCTCTTGTTTCTTTAGGATACCCCACAAATAAGCATTTGTCAGATTTGGGCTCAAGCTTAGTTGAAATTTGTCGTTTTACATAAACTTCGCAACCCCAAATCTTCATGTAAGACATATGTGGTCTCTTACCACTCCATATCTCATATGGTGTCTTTTCAACCTTTTGGATGGAACACAGTTAAGTGTGTAAGCTAATGTCAATGGTGTATGTCCTCAAAAGGAGTTTGGAAGATTGGTGTGACTCATCATGGATCGGACCATGTCCAACAGGGTTCGATTTCTTCTCTCAGATACACCCTTCCATTGGGATGTGCCAGGAGGAGTAAGTTGGGATAGGATCCCACACTCTTTCAGATGGTCATCAACCTCTAGGATTAAATACTCACCACTTCGATCTGATCGAAGAGTTTTAATATTCTTACCTAGTTGGTTTTAACTCGTTAGATTTCACCCTTTTGTATTAATGTTATTAATAGGCATTTCAAGATCAAGGACATACAGTCCATTGTTCATTTGTGCAGTAGCATAGAATATATCATTCAAATAAATTGAGCAACAATTGTTCTTTATTATAAATGAAAAACCAAACTTGTCCAAACAAGCAATGGAAATAATATTCCTGCTAATTGCAGGTACATAATAACAGTTCTCTAACTGAATTATTAAACCACTAGGTAAAGTCAATACAAAAGTTCCTACGGCTAAAGCAGCAACCTTTGCTCCATAGCCAACTCGTAGGTCGACTTCACCTTTTGCCAAATCTCTACTCCTTTTTAGTTCCTGCACATTTGTACAAATGTGAGAACCTCATCCAGTATCTAATACCCATGATGTAGAAGTAGATAAATTAATAACAAAAATACCTGAAGTTGAAGTCTCTACTCCATTCTTCTTATCTTCCAGGTACTTTGGGCAGTTCCTCTTCCAGTGTCTGGTCTTACCGCAATGGAAGCAGGTGCCTTCTTTTTCTATGCCTCCACTAGGCTTCAAAGCAGCAGTGGGTCTGGGATTGGCAACTTCCTTGCCCTTCCCCTTATCACTCTGCTTAGTGGGCCTTTTGTTCTGTCTCTTTCCATTTCCGATCATCAGAATGGACTTCCCTTTTGACTTCAGATTCTGCTCGGCAGTTCTTAACATGGCGAGCAGTTCAGGAAGAGATTTGTCCATATCAATCATATTGAAATTTAGGACAATTGACTGAAACTATCTGGCAACGATTGCAAGATCAAATCAGTTGCAAGTTCCTTTTCGAGGGGAAAACCCAATCTCTCAAGGTTTTCCACATACCCAATCATCTTGAGTACATGGGGACCTACAGGGGCTCCCTCAGCTAACTTGCTTTGAAAAAGGGCTTTTGAAACTTCAAACCTCTCATGCCTTGCTTGCTCTTGATAGAGCAACTTCAGGTGTTCGATCATATCGAACGCTGACATGTTCTCATGTTGCTTTTGCAATTCTGAGTTCATGGTAGCCAGCATGAGACAAGCAGTTTCATTGGCATCATCGACATGCTTCTTATAAGCATCTCTTTCTGCCTTAGGTGCAGAACTAGGAGGTTCCTCTTCAGGAACAGGTGTCTCCAAGACATACAGCTTTTTATCATGTTTGAGGACTATCCTCAGGTTTCGGTGCCAATCCAGAAAATTTGTCCCAGACAATTTTTCCTTATCAAGGATTGATCGCAGGATGTTGTTAGAGGTGTTTGCTGTCATGGTAATCTACATAAGGATTAATGAAAATATAAGTATCATTGACATATTCAATTAGGCCTTTAATTAAATATGCTCCCACTATTTTACTCAAAACAAATGACCCTCATCATCTGATTCGGAAAATCCCGTTGGAAGATTTTCTAGTGGGTCGAGATCCATATTTCACTTCGTTCTAAGTCCGCGTAGGCGGATTACACAAAACTAGGTTATTTAGGTAGGAACTCCTTCCAATTGTATCTCATACAACTCTCGAAAATTTCAGTTGGATGAATAACTCCTTATTCCAATCCATCATATGGATTATTCCCAACTCTTGCTTCTAAACATATATATAATCTTATTATAATTTGTTTAGTTAAGTTTGACCCATTGTTTTAACAGTTGGATATTACAATTATCCCATCGCACCTTACTAATATAGAACATGCACCTCGCGTAGGCGAAACCTACATTATTCGATACTAGTCTTGATGAGTGTTAAAACTTGGAAAGCTTAAAACTTAATATTTAGTTTTGAGGGAATTGCAATTTTTCTAATCTCACCGGCTTGTTTATCATATAAACCGTCTCTCACATGCATCAACATACATTCACATGCATCAACATACATACAAACAAAATGAAACAGTTATGGCCCCTAGCACAATTGTTCTCCCAAGCCAATGAGAGAACCTAAGCTAACCTACAACGATCTAAGCTTCTCCAAGCAAGATCTTCAAGGTTGTCCTCCTTTGGCACTGACTTCTTTGCTTTCTTCATATCATTACATTACATGAAAGAAACTCGTTTTACATACGAGGGAGTGAGATGAGAAAAGAAGTTACATTTGGGAGATTTAAGAGAGAGGCACGACACGCAGGTCGTATTTTAAAAACCCAAAACAGAACAAAGGAAAACTAAGGCCATAACCGATCACCACAAGACAATAATAAACACTTTATTATTATTATTAATTCCTTTAATAAATTAAAATCAAATTAAATTTCGACGACCGATCACACTATGCAGAGTTAGCCGAGGGTCTAAGGGGCAGCGCCCCTGCTCGAAAATTTTAATGAACAATTCATTTAAAATTGACGTCGTCTTTCGTATCAACACTTGATACTTCAAAGCACTTTTTCTGGCCAAACCGGTGAATTTTTTCTTGCGTTAACCGGTTAACCATATGCGTTAACCGGTTAACACTGTTTGAAAACTTTTAGAAAATTCTTTTCTGCCTTGCGTTAACCGGTTAACCATATGCGTTAACCGGTTAACACTGTTTGAAAAACTCAGAAAATTGAAGTTTGTCTTGCGTTAACCAGTTAACCAAAAGCGTTAACCAGTTAACACTGTTTGAAAACTCAAAAAAATTTATTTCGCATTGTGTTAACCGGTTAACCATACGTGTTAACCGGTTAACACTGTTCGGAAAAGTGTTTAGAACGCACAACTCTTGTGCAGTCATACCCCAATCGCATAACTCTCTGACAACACAACCCTTGTGTCGTCACTAACCCTGATGCACCAATTTCAGACCGTCAAACACATCTCGATTGTTAATTCAGTATGATTGATCAGCACGTCATTGCTTCACCATACTAATGTCGGATCAAGAAGCAAACGACCATTGATCGCTCAAAGGAAAACAATCATCGAGGGTTTGAATGAACGAAACAAGAACACTATATCATATATAATGTATTTTGCATCAGGGTTACATATATCACATATTGTAACAACTCAAAATTTGCCCTCCTCTCTGTTGGACTAGCTTAACATATTGCATTGCATTTTTTAGGTCATTAAGCATTGCATATTTGCATATCATGTGGTTACATTATGCAAGTCATCCTTCTAGGTCTTGATCAGAAGACAAGAGGTTGAGATTCAAGCCTGAGGGTTTTCATTGAATTGATCATTAATCATCTGAGGATGTGTGGTACAAATTAGGGTTTCTTGGTTGTCAAAGAGATTGAGCTTGATCTTGGGTGAAATGATACATCATCATCATCATGGTTTTGTCATCACCAAGAGACTGATCAGATACCTTGGGATTAGGGTTTTGACCACTGGTCAACCCTAATCAGTTGAATCAGTTGTATTGGGCCAATCAGGGCCTGGCAAGGAGATGGGGTCTACAATGGATATGGGGATCATCATGTGATTATATTGAGCTTATGGAAGCTAGGGTTTCATCCTTGAGCCATTTCATCAGGAGTTTGAGGCTCAACTGGATCAGTGCATAGCCAATTTCATCTATCAGTCAGAAAAGTCAACTGTGGTCAACTGTGCCTGAAATGATGGATTTGGAGGAGGGAGAGGGTTGGATACACTTCATTCATGTTGAAAAAAGTTTCATTTGACATTTCAAACATCAATAATGAGGAAAATAAAGTCAAATGGAAACTTTCCAAAAATAGAAAGTGACCTATAATTGAAAGTTTCCAAAAATGGAAAGTTTTTCTCTTCAAAATTACGTATCCAAAAATGCTTCAAATGAAAATTTGTTCAACATGAAAGTTGAAGATCTTACTCTCACCTTTCCAAAAAGTCCAAGAACATGAATTTCTCATGTGTGGTTGGCAAGTTATGATCAAATCATTTTCCAAAAATGTTGAAATTCAAAGTGGCATAACTTTTGAATGGAATGGCCAAATTGGGTGATCTTTCTTTGAGCAAACCACATTTAACATGAACTTTCATGATGCATTATTACATTTCATCAAAAATCATCATGGCAAAATGGCATTTTTCAAGTGAACTATTTGAAAATTGGTGGGAAAAATAGGCAATTTCCAAAATACATGGCATTTCCATACAAAACTCATTTCAACACATTCCAAATGACATTTAGAACTTGTTTGCACTGGTTTTTTACTGTTCCATTGGATGCATCTAGAAAAGGCTATTTTGGACATTTATGCATAAAATGCATTTTTGCTAATTTCATTCCAATTTGCTAATTGTGATTAAAAAATGGATTAGGAGTTGGTATAAAACATTAATTGTAACAGAAAATCATAATCACATTTTTCAATTTCAGATCTAACAAACTTTCCCTCCAAAAACCTCTCAATTCTCTCAAAACTTTTTCATATTTTTTCATCATTTCTCATTGAATTCTTCATCAATTGTGCCCATTCTTGTTGGATCCATCACCTACCAAGGCTTGTGCACGACTGTTTCACAAAATCAAGGCAAAAACATTGAGGAATTTGGACTGTTGAAAGCAAGCTCATCCATGGCATTTTGTTAATTCTTGCATCTGGAGCGCAATTGAGCTGAGGCACGTACTTCAATCATCTTCCACATCATTGAGCTTCATCTGTTTTCACATTTTACACCTGGAAACGCACGATTTCAACAGCTGCCATCACCACAAGGTTAAAACTCGATCTCCTTAATTGCTCAAATCATGACATGGCTTTGATAGATCTTTCAATGTAGAGTAGCATGAACTTTGAATCGTTGAATTTGGTTGAGTATTAAGGAAGAAATCTTGAATTTAAGTTTGATGTGCAAATGTTTTTTTGCTCGATCCGGTTGATATGTTTAGAGTTAGGTCAAATGCTTGCCATATCCGTGATCTAGGTTGAAAGACGAACACATTGATGTATGGCATGATCATTTTGGTTGAAATTTGTTCATAGTGATTTTCTGGAATTTGTTTGATATTCTTGATGAAGAACGCGCTTCGGTATGCATTTGATCCATGTTTTCTCGTTTGGATTTTGAAATGTTGTTTCCCGCTAGCCTGAGCCAATCAGATGGCGCCACCAAATTAATGAAAACGGCAGCGTTTTGGTTTCGTTGCTCCTATTTACAAAACTGTCATTATTTCATTTTAAATCATTTCATTTCATTTTCTTTTTCCAATTTCATTTCATTTTCATCACATAACTTCAAAAATCCATAAGTTCTTCTTTTCTTGTCCAAATTTGGTGAGACTTTTTTCACCATTCTCCTTGTGATGTGTAGTTTTTTATGATGATTTTTAATATTTTTGTGCACGTATGGAAAAATAAATTGCCTAGGGTTTGATTGAATGTGTCCAATTTGTGTATACCATGCCATTTTGCTTGTGAAATCTTGATGCTTCCATAGAAAGGCTTGAAATTTTTTGTGCATGTTCTAGACTCTTTGCTGGTGATTTTGATATGTGGTTTGCAAATTTTGGATCCCTGGTTGATGAGATATGATTTTTTGATTAGAGGTGTGACAATTTGTGTCACACCATGCTTAGTGCAATTTCATGATTTTATTTGATGTGCTTAGGGACATTGGATTGAGTTGAATTTTTGCATGATTGAACATATGGATGTTGAGAACACATGTGAATTTTTCTGGATTTATTGATAGCATTTCCTATTTGATTGGAATTTTCTCCCCTGTTTGGTCATTTGTTGATTTTTTTTGTGACACATGTTTGTATTTGCTTTGTGAAATTCTGGTCATTAATTGGATGGATGTGAAATTTGGTATGAGCATTCTAGACACATTATAGGTCATTTTGGCTTTGATCCCATTCATTTATCATGTTTAGTCACTGTTTTATGATTGATGGAAGTTGATGCTTGTTTTGATGCCTTGTGTTGGCTTGCTTGAACTTGCCTGGACTTTCTGATTTTCATTGACCTACTTCCTCTTGTCCAAATGGCATGAAATTTGATATGATGCTCATTGAATGTGTTATGTTTAGGCCTGAATTTTTGTGAAATTTATTGAAATGTTTTGATGTTGATTTAATTGAGATCATTCTGTTTGGTCCTTTGAGTTTGCAAATTGCATGTTTTGTGCCTTTTCTTTTATGAAATGATGATAATGAATGATATGAGCATGGGACCAATTGGATTTGTTTCTAAATTGTTTGATTATGGTTTTGGATAATTTTCACTTGCTGTTTTGGATTTTTCATCTCTTTTGGACCCTAGGCTTGTCCTAGTGGTCTTGTTTCTCATATTTGAGTTTGGCTTTTCAGGTTAAGAAGCAAATGCTTTGAGGATGTTAATTCAAGTTGATTGAATTTGGTTAATTGTTGTGAAATAACTTGTGTGTTTTGTAGGATGCTTGGCTCACTTGCTTTGAGCTTGTGCTTGGCTCACTTGAGTTGATTGTGCTTTGCACATGTGTCTGATTATACATTATCTGTTGGTTCTTATCTTGTCTGTTTTGACTCTGTGATTGGTATACTGACTGGATTAGATTGATTTCAGGTACTTTAGTCGCTAACAGTTCATCTTTGAACTTGCTTTGTGTTGCTGCTTGGTTGTATAAACCAATTGAGGTAGACTCTCTTGTCTCCATGTAGTCTGGAAGACCTGGCTTATTATTTAGCTAGGCACCTGTCTAAAGTCCTCCTTAAGAGGCAATGATTGTGATTGTTTATTTTTTGTCCCCAAGCAGGAAAAGACCTTGATTAAGGCAATTGGCAGAACACAAGAGGTGTGTAGTCCACCTCCTGCTATTCTTGTTGAGTCGTCCCTCTGCTCACATCACTGTGTTGATGCATTGGGACATTAACCCAAGATCAGTTGAGTCAGAGTCTTGAGTGTAGAAGGGTTCCCACTTTCTGAACCCACGCTCCTTTGTCTGAAGCTCTCCCTGTCCAGGGATAAGAGCTGTGAAGTCTCATCTTCACTCACCTTTCATCTGCTTCACCCTGACTCTCAATGTTAGGGTTAAGAGCGAACACTACCCTGTACAGTTGGCTTGCTCTTGCAGCCTCACCCTTGTTTGAGCCTCACTTGACTGGATATAGTGTGTGCTACTTGTGAATGTTTGATTTGTTTTGTTTATGCTTGCATGATTTGCTTTTTCCTGGTTAGGATTAGCTTGCTGTTGTGCAAGTAGTTAGAAACCATAACATAGGGCAATGATGCATGATAACATCTAGGCTCGAGTACAGCTCCCTAGTAGTGTGTCTCCCTTTGTATCTGGTTAGAATTTATTTCCCGTTCAGGGGAACTACGTCGCCCTGATCCTCATACCAGATGAGGTACGTAGGCAGGAGACCGTGCGAGGTCTCTCCGGGCACTTTTTTTTCTTTTTGTGTGTGTTTTCTTGTTAACCCTTTTGTGTGTCAGGATATGGATGTAAGCCCAGAGATTGGCTGTCCGTATCCTGATTGTGTTTGTTTGGTTCGGAAGCCGATGTAAGTCCAGCGATTGGCGTTCGTGTTCCAAGTTTGCCCGTGTTTGTGTGTGTCTTGTTTGGCGTGCGTGAGCCGAACTACGGCAGCTCTGATTCTCGTTCCAGACGAGATACGTAGGCATAGGACGCGATGTCCTAGTGAGCCCTCTTCCTCTTCCCCCACCTGTGTTATCTTCAGTGTGTGTGTGTGTGATGTTTGTTTTAGCAACCTATTCTTTCTGTTAGAGCGTGGATCCCGTCGAGTACGACGGATGCGTAGGGGTGCTAATACCTTCCCTTCGCATAACCGACTCACGTACCCTTTCTCTTTGGTCGCGAGACCATGCTTTTCCCAGGTTTACTTCGAGCGTTTCCTTTCCCTCTTTGGGATAAATAACGCACGGTGGCGGCTTTGTGTTGTTTTTGTTTCAGCCCGCCGGTTGTTTTTCGCGGATGCGACAGCTGGCGACTCCACTGGGGAATTAAGATGTTGACCTGTGCTGGTCCATCTTCCCTAAGCGAGTCTCTCCTAGCGTTCTAGGATAGTTTAGGTTGCTTTTGTTGTTTTATTTATGGCATTTATTATTCTGACTGTGTATATATTTGCATAAATATTTGCATGCATCATACTACCATGTTGCCGTCCTCTGTGCAGGTGGTTCCTTGTTTTGGGGGTGGGTGTTCTGAGTGGGGCTAAAACCCAGTCCCGAGTATACACCTAGGATTAGTGTGGTCTCATGTTTCTCACATGCCGGTTGGGCATGCTGTTGCGACGTGACATACCACAAGCCGGACGAGGTTCATCTGAGAGTGCTCTTCCTCAGTGGGGTTTTCCACTTTGGTTGGGTTACCTCTTTTGGGCTATTGACTTCGGTGACCGATCTTTCCCGGATCTTTGGTTTAGACGATCTTAAGGGAGCTACAATGGCACACCCGAAAGGGCAAACCCATTGAGTATCTCTGCCCGATTGTCGAGACTATTATCCGCCTTAGGATGACCTGATTAGAATTTACCTGTGAGGGGAGGGTGATTCTTACAGATGTATGTTCAGATGGTGACTTTGATGGTAACTATTGGTTCCGTTGATCAGAGTCCTATTTATAAGTCGGATTTATGGCCATTTATTTCTGAGACGCCGGAGTGCTGTCCGAGTTATTTATCAGTGGGGATCCGTTTATTTCAGGATTCCCCGGGCCGATTTAGATGGTTATGGAGATCTGCTCAGAGATTGTCTGATGATGATATTGTTGTTAGATGGTCAATGTATTGCATTCATTCATCAGCATCATCATATTCTGCATTTATCTGCATCTAACACATGTTTATCCATATGCAGGGACATTTTTTATCGAGATCCTGGTTAAGAGACTTCTTAGACATGAGGAGGCCCGGTTTAAAGGACGATGTTGCGTATAGCTTCTTTGACCCAGAGATCAGTGTGCTGAAGGATATGATAGCTTTGATTACACCCGACCATGTGGGGATGTTTCGTGAGGCATACGGGGGTATTCTGAAGACGGTTTTCAGACTCACTGACAGAGACAGGAGCGCCATTCATACTCTCCTCCAATTCTATGATCCTGGTTTGAGGTGCTTCGTCTTCCCAGATTACTTATTGGGGCCTTTGATGGAGGACTATGCTGATATCTTGGGCATTCAGATCAGAAATCAGGTTCCTTTCTATGCTACTAAGGAAGAGCCTGATATTGGTGGGATTTCCCGTGCTCTTTATTTGAGTCCGGAGATGGTTAAGGGGAGTCTGAAAGAGAAGGGGAAGTTTCCTGGGTTTCATCTAAGTTTCCTAGAAGCTAAGGCCAAGGAGAATGCTGAGTTGGGTAATTGGAATACGGTCTGTGCCGTGATTGCTGCGAGCATTTATGGGATCATTCTGTTTCCTAATCAGAAGAGCTTCGTGGATATTAATGCCATCCGTTTGTTTGTTCAGAGGAATCCTATCCCTACTTTGATCGGGGAAGTCTATTACTCGGTCCATAACAGGAACGAGAAGCGGCGTGGGGGATTGATTCGATGTTGCACTCAGTTGCTATACAAGTGGTTTATGGGATATTTGCCTACCAGGGGTGCTTTTGTTCTTCTTGGCCAAAATGTCAATTGAGCGACCAAGCTGATGGGTTTGAGGGCCAAAGACATAGCTTGGACTCACAGTAGTGGGGTTGGATAAGACTTCATTTGCAGTTGTGGGAGTTTTCCCAATGTGCCACTTATAGGAGTTCAGGGTTGCATTAATTATAACCCGACACTTCTTAAGAGACAAATGGGATTCGCTATGGAGCTTCCTCCGTTCAAGAGTGAGGTTCAGGAAACTGTGTACTTCCCGATTGAGGGCAATCAGGCCAGGTTGAAGCAGGTATCTGATGCGTGGCGCAGCATTCAAAGGAAAGGCAAGTTTGCTTGGGGTAGAGCCAATAACCGGTCTTTTCCTCCGTTCGATGACTGGCTCAGTAAGAGAGTGGAGCTTACTTGTCTACCGTTTCCTATGGTTGATCCTTGGTATCCGTTGATTGAGGAATCTCCTTCTTCTGTTGGTATGGAAGAGTTCCTAGAGATGAAGCGGGAGAGAGATCAGTTGCTAGCGGAGAAAGCTGAATTGGAGATGAGTGTCGCTCGGGTTCAGATGGCTAATCAGGAGATCAGAGTGAAGATGGAAGATCAAGACAAGCGACATGCCTTGGAAGCAAAGCGCTTTGAGATGGATACTGCCTACTATGGGAAGGTCAGTCAGGCTTTGGCATCTTCAACAAAGGAGCACGACATCACCAAAGAGAGATTGGCTAGGGCTTTAAAGGTCATTGAAGATCAGAAGAGGAGGCAAATCCTCGTGAGGGATCAGAGGGATGATAGAGTCAGAGTTCTCATTGCTGAGTGGGAGGCCAAACTGAAGATTAAGGAAGCGGAGAATGTGAAGACCATCGCTGAGAGAGATCATTACATCGTCGAGAGGGATCATTACATGGCTGAGAGAGATCATTACTTCAGGAAGATGAAGATTCATCAGAAGGAGGTGGGGAGATTACAGCAGGAGAACACCGAGCTCAAGTTCGCCGCAGAGTTCGCGAATATGGTTGATAAGATAGGGCCTTCTGTGGGACCCTCATCAGGCTAGCTTTATCATTTGTGTGGATTACCGTCAGGCTTGTTGACGGAATTCATTTTGCTTGTATTTCTTTCCCGATTCTGGAAGATTGTATCTGATCTGTATCAGTTGTGATGTATGACTATGGCACTCTTGTGCAATTTTGCTATGTGATGGTTATTTTCATTCAGTGATCGATCTTCAAGCTTTATTTGCTTTCCCGTATGCACTCACACAGCACACACATGGTTGGGGGTATTTTGCTAAATCATATATCTCTGATCTGTATGATGAATCAAATGCTGAATGCCAGAATATTGCTGCCGGGTTATTATCTATCTCGATGAAACCAGGATCGAGAGACAAAGTGTTCCTCATGTGGATAAACACTGCATTCATGCATGATCATAATAACGTGTTTTTATTTTGCAGGTATCAGTTCTAACGTGCTTGATTGTTTCAGGAATCATTGCTCGTGCTCGCAGAGTTGTACCTTTGCACTCAACCCGTCCTCACAGATATTTCACGCGCCGTAATACTCCCAGACTAATGGATCTCCCGAACACTGATATTCTTGAGCTGAAGGACAAGATGACCGAGCTGATCAACATCATCCAAGGTTTTGCAGTTGGTCAGAAAGCTCTAGCTGACAAAGTCGAGAAGCTCGAGCGGGCTTCAGCTACTAATAGTGGTGTGAACCTGGATGGTGTCTCCAACCAGGGGCTGGGTGGTTCTCGAGACGGTGGTAAAAGGACAACCGTGGGTATAGTGAATAATGCTGCTGGTTTTGGTGCTGCGGGTGGTCAACCTGGTCAGAATATAAAGGACAGTTTGTTCCCGCCTTTCTTCGGGGTTGATAACGACAGAGAGGAAGATAGAGAGGCTGATGAGTTCTCGATGCACAACGAACCGTTTGGACAGTACGGTGCCCCACCACAGAACAAAGAGATTCAGCTGCTGGCTGAGAAGATCCGAGCTTTGGAGAGCTATGCCACTCCTGGGGTGGTCAACATGTCAAATATGGGGCTAGTGGAGGGGATCGTGATCCCGCAGAAATTTAAAGCACCCACATTTGATAGGTACAATGGGAGTTCCTGCCCCGAGACTCATCTGCAAGCGTTTGTCCGTAAGATCTCTGCATATACCATGGACCAAAAGCTGTGGATGTACTTCTTCCAGGACAGTCTGTCTGGAGGCTCACTGGAGTGGTACACCAAGCTCAAGTCCTCAGATATCAAGAACTGGCAGGATCTGGAGGACGCATTCTTTAAACAGTATCAGTTCAACGCTGATATGGCTCCGAGTCGTACCCAGCTGCAGGGTATGTCTCAGAAGAATAATGAAGGGTTTAAAGAATACGCTCAGAGATGGAGGGAATTGGCTGCCAGAGTGCAACCTCCACTAGTTGACAGAGAGATGTCTGATCTCTTTATGGGTACTCTGCAGGGGGCATACGCCGAAAGAATGGTTGGTTGTCCGGTGACCAATTTTTCAGATATAGTGGTGGCTGGTGAAAGGATAGAGAGTTGGCTGAAGCTCGGGAAAATACAGGGTGGCAATGCTTCGTCGTCTGGGTCGAAGAAGCCTTTCAGTAATGGCCAGAGGAAGAAAGAGGGTGATACCAGTGCGGTATATGCTCAGAGAGGACCCAATAGGGATCGTTACTTCCAGCACACTGCTGCAGTAACTATTCCTGCTGATAATCAGCAACCGCAACAGCAACAGCAACAACCTCAACAGCAAAGACAACCATTTCAGCAGAGGCCTCAGAGGGTTGGTTATCAGGTGCGGGAAAGGATGAACGACCGGCAGTTTGACAGGCCTTCTGTAACCTATTCCTTTTTGCTGAAGAAGTTGATGGATTTGGGGCTGGTACAACTCAGGACTTTGGCACCTTTGAGACCTGATCAAAGGCCAGCCAATTATGATGAGAGTGCAAAGTGCGAATTCCATTCGGGTGCTCCCAGACATAACGTAGAGAACTGCAAAGCTTTTAAGCACGTGGTTCAAGACCTGGTGGATTCGAAAGCTATCAACTTCGCACCATCTCCCAATGTCAATGCTAATCCCATGCCCGCGCATGGTCAAAGGGGGGTGAATGCTATTTCTGAGGAGAGTAGGGTTGGGCTGTCTATTGTTGATCAGTTGAAGACTCCGTTGGCTGAGGTTAAACGGCAGTTGATGTTGAATGGGGTTCACCCGGGCTGTGGTATTGATTGTGCTGAGTGCACTGTTGTTCAGAATGGGTGTGAATTATTGAGGAGGACTGTCCAGGGTTTGATGGACAATGGGAGTATTCTGATTGAGAGGGCTGATATGGGAAAAGAAGAGGTCTCCACCATAACAATTTATTTTGATCCGGTGGATTTGTCAAATCTAGCTGAGGCGGCTCCAGTTACCATCACGGTACCTGGACCAATTCCGTATGACAAAGATGATGCCGTGCCATGGCATTATGGTGGAGAAGTTTACTGCAACAGAGAGAAAGTGGAAGAGCAGACTGCGGATGAAACCACCGTTTAAAAGGTGGATAATGCCGGTACCAGCGGTTTCACTCGTAGTGGAAGATTGTTCGCTCCGGACGCGTTGAGGGGAGGAGAAGGAGAGAAAGAGAAAAAAGAAAAGGTCGAGGCTTTAGCCAGGGCGAAAGGAAAAGCAGTGGTGAATAATGGTACTCCTGATGTGACATCGACGCCTGTGGGGTCGGAAGAGAAACTTGATGATGATGCAGAAGAATTTTTAAGAATCATCAAGAAATCCGAGTACAAGCTTGTTGACCATCTGCAGCAGACTCCCTCCAAAATATCGATTCTATCTTTGCTGTTAAGCTCTGAGGGGCACAGGGAGGCTTTGATGAAGATCCTGAAGAAAGCCTATGTTCCTCAAGAGATAACAATTAACCAGTTGGAGACGGTCGTGTCTAACATTCATGCCAGCCATGGGTTGGGTTTTACAGACATGGATCTGACTGTGGATGGGAGAAATCATAACCGGGCGTTACACATCGCAATGGAATGTAAAGGGGCCGTGCTTTCGCATGTGCTGGTTGATACCGGTTCTTCATTGAATGTGTTGCCGAAGAAGGCTCTGGCTAAGCTGAATTGTGACGGGTTGATCCTGACTCCCACCGATCTGATAGTGCGGGCATTCGATGGGTCGAAGCGGGCTGTGTTTGGAGAAGTTGAGCTTCCTGTGAAGATAGGCCCGGAGGTGTTCAAGTCGACTTTCTACGTCATGGATATTCAGCCGGCATACAGTTGCTTGTTGGGTAGGCCGTGGATTCATGCTGCTGGGGCAGTGACCTCGACTTTGCACCAAAAGCTGAAATATATTTGGGAAGGACAGGTTGTCACTGTGTGCGGAGAAGAGGACATCTTTGTCAGCCACCTGTCCTCATTCAAGTACGTTGAAATGGACGGCGAAATCTGGGAGACGCCGAGTCAAGCGTTCGAAACCGTTAAGGTGGAGAATGCTCTGTTTGCAAAAGAAGAGGAGAAACCGTCCATTGCTTTGTACAAACAGGCCGCCGAGGTGGTGAAGAATGGAGAGGATCCTGGTTGGGGCAGGATGATGGATATCTCTGCAAAGAAGGACCGCTTCGGAGTAGGGTATCAGCCAGGCAGAGGCTCGGTGGGACAAGGAAGAGGACGCCGTACGTCAGTCACCTTCACTAGTGCCGGAATGCTGGATCCGGATCACATCTGCATGATGAGTGAGGAAGCTGATAGCGACTGCGAAATAGACCGATGGATAAAGCCGTGCGCACCAGGGATGGGAATCCAGAACTGGAAGGCTGAAAAGATCATCCGGGTCACTCTGCTGGAAGAGTAATATTTTCCTGTTTCAATTTTATATGCATGAAAGCCATACGTGTTGCCCGACACGTAATGGTTCATTGTAAGGGCCACCTCATGTTTAAAATTTGCAAGTTTGCATCATTAATAAAAGGATGTTTTTCAGTTAAAAGCGGTGTTCCCTGTTTTTCATTTATTTTTACAGTTTAAAAATAAACAAAATAAAAATGGCAATGTTTTCATTTTTCTTTTTGTTTTGACTCGTTCCGGTTCTAAGCAATGCATGAATCCACATTCATGCAGATGCGATCATTCTCCGGATCTCATTGATAACAATCCTGTTACACCCTCATATGACTTCGACAATCCGATCTATCAAGCCGAAGAAGAAGGCGAAGAAGATTGTGAACTGCCAGGGGAGTTAGCTAGGTTGTTGAAACAAGAGGAGAAGGTGATTCAGCCGCATGAGGAATCAATTGAGGTTGTGGATCTGGGTACCGACGAGGTCAAGAAAGAAGTGAAAATCGGGGCTGCTTTGGAGGCAAGTGTCAAGAGCAGAATGGTAGCATTGTTGAAAGAGTATGTTGACATCTTTTCCTGGTCTTATCAAGATATGCCAGGGTTGGATACCGATATTGTTATGCACAAGCTACCGTGGAGAGCAGATTGTCCTCCAGTGAAACAGAAGTTGCGCAGAACTCGACCTGATATGGCGATGAAGATCAAAGAGGTGCAGAAGCAGTGGGATGCTGGTTTCCTTGCTGTCACTAACTATCCGCCATGGGTTGCAAACATTGTGCCAGTCCCGAAGAAAGATGGGAAGGTGAGAATGTGTGTGGACTACCGAGATCTGAACAGAGCTAGTCCGAAAGATGATTTTCCACTACCTCACATTGATGTGTTGGTAGACAATACGGCTCAAT
Source organism: Lathyrus oleraceus (assembly GCF_024323335.1). Taxonomy (NCBI): domain Eukaryota; kingdom Viridiplantae; phylum Streptophyta; class Magnoliopsida; order Fabales; family Fabaceae; genus Lathyrus; species Lathyrus oleraceus. Next base: position 560,437,363 of record NC_066583.1, on the reverse strand, counting down.
TCTCGGTGTTTTCCTTCATGGATGGCTTTTCTGGCTATAATCAAATCAAAATGTCGCCAGATGATATGGAGAAAACAACGTTCATTACACCGTGGGGCACCTTTTGTTACAAGGTGATGCCATTCGGTCTCAAGAACGCCAGTGCTACTTATCAGAGGGCCATGGTGACTTTGTTTCATGATATGATTCATCATGAAATTGAATGTTATGTTGATGACATGATAGCAAATTCCCAGACAAAAGAGGGGCATTTGGTCGATCTGGCCAAGTTGTTCGACCGACTGAGACAGTTCAGACTGAGGTTGAATCCGAACAAGTGCACGTTCGGAGTGCGGTCCGGTAAATTGCTGGGGTTCATTGTAAGCGAGAAAGGAATCGAGGTTGATCCTGCTAAAGTAAAAGCAATAAGAGACATGCCTGAACCGAGAACAGAGAAGGAGGTTCGTGGTTTTTTAGGTAGATTGAACTACATTTCACGGTTCATATCTCATCTAACAGCCACGTGTGAACCTATATTCAAGTTGTTGAAAAAAGATCAAACGGTCAGGTGGAATAATGATTGCCAAGCGGTATTTGAAAAGATAAAAGAATATTTGCAGGAGCCTCCGATTCTGATGCCTCCTGTGGAGGGAAGACCGTTAATTTTGTACCTGACAGTCCTCGAGGGGTCTATGAGGTGTGTATTGGGGCAGCATGACGAGTCTGGTCGAAAAGAGCATGCCATATACTACCTTAGCAAAAAGTTTACCGACTGTGAAACAAGATATTCACTGCTCGAGAAAACTTGCTGTGCTTTGGTCTGGGCTGCTCGCCGACTGAGGCAGTACATGCTGGTTCATACCACTTTGTTGATTTCCAAGATGGATCCAATCAAGTACATTTTTGAAAAACCAGCATTGACCGGACGGGTTGCGAGATGGCAAATGATTTTGACAGAATATGATATTCAGTATACCTCTCAGAAAGCCATCAAGGGGAGTGTATTGTCTGATTACCTCGCTCAGCAACCCATTGATGATTATCAACCGATGAAGTTTGAATTCCCTGATGAGGACATCATGTTTCTCAAATCGAAAGATTGCGAGGAACCGATCCCGGAGGAGGGGCCTGACCCTGAATCCGAATGGATTCTGATGTTTGATGGGGCCGTTAACGTGAATGGAAGTGGTGTTGGTGCTGTTTTGGTTACGCCGAAAGGATCCCACATTCCTTTTGCTGCCCGACTAACATTTGAGTGCACCAACAACGTGGCTGAATACGAAGCTTGCATATTGGGGATTGAAGAGGCGATTGATTTGAGGATCAAGAACCTCGTCATATATGGAGATTCCGCTCTGGTTGTAAATCAAGTTAACGGAAAATGGTATACGCATCAGTCTCACTTAGTGACGTATCGGGATTATACGAGGAGATTGTTGACGTTTTTCACCAGGGTGAAGTTGCATCATGTGCCCAGAGAAGAGAACCCTTTGGCAGATGCTTTGGCTACTCTGGCCGCCTTGATTAAGGTGCAGTGGTGGAATCAGTTCCCCAGTGTTGAAGTAGGTCGTCTGGATAGACCGGCTTATGTGTTTGCTGTTGATACAACGCCTGATGATGAGAAGCCGTGGTATTACGATATCAAACGCTATCTGGAGACGCAAGAGTGTCCTGAGGGAGCATCTAAAAAGGACCGAAAGACTCTGCGGAGGTTGGCCATGGTGTTCTACCTGAATAAGGATGGGGTTCTGTATAAGAGGAATTTTGATTGGGTCTTGCTCAGATGTGTTGATGATAGAGAAGCAAGCCAATTGATGAAAGAGGTTCATGAGGGATCGTTCGGTACCCATGCCAGTGGGAATGCGATGGTAAAGAAGCTGCTGAGGGCAGGCTATTATTGGATGACAATGGAGGCCCAATGTTTTAATTTCGTGCGGAAGTGTCATAAATGCCAGATTTATGCTGACAAGGTGCACGTGCCTCCAAATCCGTTGAGTTTGATGTCGTCTCCATGGCCGTTTGCTATGTGGGGCATTGATATGATTGGAAAGATAGAGCCTACAGCTTCGAATGGGCATCGGTTCATATTAGTGGCTATTGATTACTTCACCAAGTGGGTTGAAGCGGCCTCTTATACGAACGTGACGAAGCAGGTCATTGCCAGATTTCTCAAGAGAGACATCATTTGCAGATATGGGGTTCCCGAGAGGATCATTACTGATAATGGTTCTAATTTGAACAATAAGATGATGGCAGAACTGTGCCGGGAATTCAAGATTGAACATCACAATTCTTCTCCCTATCGTCCGAAGATGAATGGGGCGGTTCAGGCAGCCAATAAGAATATAAAGAAGATTGTGCAGAAAATGGTGGTAACCTATAAAGACTGGCATGAGATGCTTCCGTTTGCATTGCATGGGTATCGAACGTCGGTGCGTACATCTACTGGGGCAACTCCTTTCTCGTTGGTATATGGGATGGAAGTTGTGCTACCAGTTGAGGTCCAGATTCCCTCTTTGAGAGTCCTGATGGACGTGAAATTGCAAGAGGCTGAATGGGTAAGGACTCGGTATGAGGAGCTGAGCCTGATTGAGGAAAAGAGGCTGGCAGCCATCTGTCATGGGCAGTTATACCAGCAACGGATGAAGCGTGCTTTCGACAGAAAAGTACGACCTCGGGTATATCACGTGGGTGATATGGTGCTGAAAAGGATCCTTCCTCCTCAAAACGATCGAAGGGGCAAATGGACACCCAATTATGAAGGTCCATTCGTGGTCAAGAAGGTTTTCTCTGGCGGAGCCTTGTTGCTAACGACCATGGATGGCGAAGATTTTCCATCCCCTGTGAATGCGGACGCAGTTAAAAAATACTTCGTATAAAAAGACCCGCTGGACGAAAAGAATAAAATAGTCCAGGCAAAAAAGGGCATCCCGGCGAACCAAAAAACAGAAAGAAAGGTTCGGGCAAAAATTAGGGATAAAAAGGAAAAATGTACACCCGGCAAGTCGAAAACCTGAAAAGGCGACTTGGGCAAAAAAGGGTATCCCGGTGGACTGAAAACCCGAAAGGGCGGTCCAGGCAAAAGAGGGATTGAAACGAACAACTGCGTCTGGCATGATCGTTTTTGCTTTGGTTAAAGCATCATGGATAATACCCGGTAGGGATCAATCAGAATCGTCTTTTTCAGAAGGCAGAAAGCACGGAGAGTCTGAGGACATATGGGGTGTAACCGGGTTGGAACTCGATGAGATCACGGGTTTCACATTGCCATTAGGATAGATTTTTCCTTTTGTGCGCAATTACCTCTTTTCAGGAATTGCTTCCTTTGTATTGCTCAATTTGAGCCACACTTTTCCAATCAATAAAATGCATATTCAGTCAAATAATTTTGTTTTTGTTTTTCATTACCGCTTTGATTGCAAAAACATCCAGATTATTGTGATAAAGAATCTTTGCATTTTAAGACAAACAGGTCCCTTCCAATGCATGCTTATAAGATTGAAGCTTGAAATCTTATTCGGAAGGTTGAGTGACCCAAGTGTTGAAATCTTGACACGCCTGGGGCACGGTTTTATCTAACGATCTCTTTTGCAGGTACTGTTAGATATTTTCACTCACTTGCAGGTTGTGATGTGGAAGCTTTTGACGAGACGATCCCCATGGAGTCCAATCAGGGACGAATGAATAGAAGAACGGTGAAAAGACGGCGAGACGTGCGACGATCCTTGAGAATTAATCAAGAAGACTCTTCAAAGTCGGAAGATTGGAAAGTTTGTATAAATCCCAGGAGTTCGCTCTCCGTCGAGCGCGAAGCGGTTTGGAATACAAGATGATGGAGCAGAAAAGGTCCAGACGAGTCTGGAAGTTCTCAAAATTGGAAAGCTGACATGGGAGTTGGATATGAATACCAAAGGTTCGACGAGTCGACGGGTGTTCAGTACCAGAATTTCCTTATCTTTCCAAGCAGAGTCGTGACGACTAATTCCCCGGCAGATTCAAGGTTTGTGGGTTCCCTAGCAGGGTCAGGATGGTTATCCCCAGCAGGTTTCATATCGATGCTTCCCCAGTCGCCAGGCCTGAAGGTTGCAGTTTTCCCAGCGGAAGTATCTGTGTGTGGTGGTTTCCCAAGCAGAGTCGGGATTTATATCCCCAGCTAGTCAAGACTGGTGTATCCCCACAGAGCGTTGGTGGTTCTATCCCCAGCAATTCCCCAAGCGGATCGGGTATGAAGGAGGTTTTTCCCCGGCAAGGGTTGCCTATTTACCAGCAACATCGATATTCCCCAGCAGGGCGGAAATTGGAGTGGTGGCGAGTTCCTCAGCAGAGTGTCTCGAGCTCCTCAGAAGAGTCCCTTGAGGGGGATGCTTTTTATACATGCATCATGTAAATAGCATAGCATATTGCATAAAGAATCGCGTAGCATTTCCATAAGTATGGAGCATTACGCAGGAAAATCAATCATGCATCATATTGCAAGCATGAGCTAGTCTCAAGCCGTGGTTACCGTTTGAGAAGTGGTTGCATGAGGGTGAAGGTGTTACTCTGAGGAGTTTAGCATCATGACGTCAGATCAACAGTACTTTCCCAGTAGTGCGATACTGGAGGAAACTTTTCCGTCGGACAGAGATGGGAATGTTACGCGATCAGCGCGACTCAAGCCGTGGTTACCGCTTGAGATTTAGTTTCGCCGGATGGTGAAGGTGTTACTCTGAGGAGTTTAGCATCATGATGTCAGATGAGCAATGTTCTCCAGTAGTGCGATATTGGGGGAAACTTTTCCGTCGGGCGGAGATGGAAATGAAATCAAAGGACGTTACGCGATCATCGCGACAATCGGGGTTCAAATGGAGAAAGGGAAATGTTGAGGCATTTTCTGGAGATCGGGGTTCAATTGGAGAAAAGGAAGTGTTGAGACATTTTCTGGAGAGCGGGGTCCAAGTGGAGATTGGAGTTGAAGACTAAATCCGGAATGAGGTCCTCAGGATTATCTTCTGTTCATGTGTCACCTTAGACTTGGGCTGAGGCCAATGGAAGTCGTTATGGGTGTCTTCTGAAGAAGAGATGCACATGTTACCTTCCTTTTGTGAAGGTGTACCCTCTGATATGTCGCCATCAGAGTGGTGTTTGGTGTTATTTCCGATGTTGCCAGCGGAATTATCACAAGAAAGCGGAGAACGAGGTTCAAATGGAGAAAGGGAAATGTTGAGGCATTTTCTGGAGAGCGGGGTTCAAATGGAGAAAAGGAGACACGAGGTGTTTTTTGGAGAATGGGGTTCACAATGGCGATCGCAAGTTATCGTCAGGCGACTGGGGTTCAAATGGAGAATGGGGTTCATTATTTTGGCAAACAAGATGTCGAGGTTCAAATGCAGTGATCAGGGATCATTTGCGCGAAGAAGATTTCGGGGTTCAAGAAAATGAAAAGAGAGAAAAAGATTAGAAAATTTCGGGGTTCAAGAAAAAGAAAAAAATAATAATCCCCAGCGGATGTGGTGTTCGTGCCATGGTTATCCCTGTGTTACCATTTATTTTGGTATCCAGGTCGATATTCTGTTTCGATGATCAGGCCGACTTTCTCCGTACCAGACGGATTTTTCTTTGAAGATTGTGTTCTTTGCCGATTCTGACAGGCATTGTTAATTATTTTCCCATCAGAGTGTAAATTGTTCGTCTGTTCTTGGTATTCAATCACTCTTCACCCTGATCATCTGAAAGCCGAGGCTATTCATATCGACAGGTTCACAGTGGATTGAATAGGGGCAGCTGTAACACCTCAAAATTTGCCCTCCTCTCTAGGGACTAGCTTAACATATTGCATTGCATTTTTTAGGTCATTAAGCATTGCATATTTGCATATCATGTGGTTACATTATGCAAGTCATCCTTCTAGGTCTTGATCAGAAGACAAGAGGTTGAGATTCAAGCCTGAGGGTTTTCATTGAATTGATCATTAATCATCTGAGGATGTGTGGTACAAATTAGGGTTTCTTGGTTGTCAAGGAGATTGAGATTGATCTTGGGTGAAATGATACATCATCATCATCATGGTTTTGTCATCACCAAGAGACTGATCAGATACCTTGGGATTAGGGTTTTGACCACTGGTCAACCCTAATCAGTTGAATCAGTTGTATTGGGCCAATCAGGGCCTAGCAAGGAGATGGGGTCTACAATGGATATGGGGATCATCATGTGATTATATTGAGCTTATGGGAGCTAGGGTTTCATCCTTGAGCCATTTCATCAGGAGTTTGAGGCTCAACTGGATCAGTGCATAGCCAAATTCATCTATCAGTCAGAAAAGTCAACTGTGGTCAACTGTGCCTGAAATGATGGATTTGGAGGAGGGAGAGGGTTGGATACACTTCATTCATGTTGAAACAAGTTTCATTTGACATTTCAAACATCAAGAATAAGGAAAATAAAGTCAGATGGAAACTTTCCAAAAATAGAAAGTGACCTATAATTGAAAGTTTCCAAAAATGGAAAGTTTTTCTCCTCAAAATTACGTGTCCAAAAATGCTTCAAATGAAAATTTGTTCAACATGAAAGTTGAAGATCTTGCTCTCACCTTTCCAAAAAGTCCAAGAACATGAATTTCTCATGTGTGGTTGGCAAGTTATGATCAAATCATTTTCCAAAAATGTTGAAATTCAAAGTGGCATAACTTTTGAATGGAATGGCAAAATTGGGTGATCTTTCTTTGAGAAAACCACATTTAACATGAACTTTCATGATGCATTATTACATTTCATCAAAAATCATCATGGCAAAATGGCATTTTTCAAGTGAACTATTTGAAAATTGGTGGGAAAAATAGGCAATTTCCAAAATACATGGCATTTCCATACAAAACTCATTTCAACACATTCCAAATGACATTTAGAACTTGTTTGCACTGGTTTTTTACTGTTCCATTGGATGCATCTAGAAAAGGCTATTTTGGACATTTATGCATAAAATGCATTTTTGCTAATTTCATTCCAATTTGCTAATTGTGATTAAAAAATGGATTAGGAGTTGGTATAAAACATTAATTGTAACAGAAAATCATAATCACATTTTTCAATTTCAGATCTAACAAACTTTCCCTCCAAAAACCTCTCAATTCTCTCAAAACTTTTTCACATTTTTTCATCATTTCTCATTGAATTCTTCATCAATTGTGCCCATTCTTGTTGGATCCATCACCTACCAAGGCTTGTGCACGACTGTTTCACAAAATCAAGGCAAAAACATTGAGGAATTTGGACTGTTGAAAGCAAGCTCATCCATGGCATTTTGTTAATTCTTGCATCTGGAGCGCAATTGAGCTGAGGCACGTCCTTCAATCATCTTCCACATCATTGAGCTTCATCTGTTTTCACATTTTACACCTGGAAACGCACGATTTCAACAGCTGCCATCACCACAAGGTTAAAACTCGATCTCCTTAATTGCTCAAATCATGACATGGCTTTGATAGATCTTTCAACGTAGAGTAGCATGAACTTTGAATCGTTGAATTTGGTTGAGTATTAAGGAAGAAATCTTGAATTTAAGTTTGATGTGCAAATGTTCTTTTGCTCGATCCGGTTGATATGTTTAGAGTTAGGTCAAATGCTTGCCATATCCGTGATCTAGGTTGAAAGACGAACACATTGATGTATGGCATGATCATTTTGGTTGAAATTTGTTCATAGTGATTTTCTGGAATTTGTTTGATGTTCTTGATGAAGAACGCGCTTCGGTATGCATTTGATCCATGTTTTCTCGTTTGGATTTTGAAATGTTGTTTCCCGCTAGCCTGAGCCAATCAGATGGCGCCACCAAATTAATGAAAACGGCAGCGTTTTGGTTTCGTTGCTCCTATTTACAAAACTGCCATTATTTCATTTTAAATCATTTCATTTCATTTTCTTTTTCCAATTTCATTTCATTTTCATCACATAACTTCAAAAATCCATAAGTTCTTCATTTCTTGTCCAAATTTGGTGAGACTTTTTTCACCATTCTCCTTGTGATGTGTAGTTTTTTATGATGATTTTTAATATTTTTGTGCACGTATGGAAAAATAAATTGCCTAGGGTTTGATTGAATGTGTCCAATTTGTGTATACCATGCCATTTTGCTTGTGAAATCTTGATGCTTCCATAGAAAGGCTTGAAATTTTTTGTGCATGTTCTAGACTCTTTGCTGGTGATTTTGATATGTGGTTTGCAATTTTTGGATCCCTGGTTGATGAGATATGATTTTTTGATTAGAGGTGTGACAATTTGTGTCACACTATGCTTAGTGCAATTTCATGATTTTATTTGTTGTGCTTAGGGACATTGGATTGAGTTGAATTTTTGCATGATTGAACATATGGATGTTGAGCACACATGTGAATTTTTCTGGATTTATTGATGGCATTTCCTATTTGATTGGAATTTTCTCCCCTGTTTGGTCATTTGTTGATTTTTTTTGTGACACATGTTTGTATTTGCTTTGTGAAATTCTGGTAATTAATTGGATGGATGTGAAATTTGGTATGAGCATTCTAGACACATTATAGGTCATTTTGGCTTTGATCCCATTCATTTATCATGTTTTGTCACTGTTTTATGATTGATGGAAGTTGATGCTTGTTTTGATGCCTTGTGTTGGCTTGCTTGAACTTGTCTGGACTTTCTGATTTTCATTGACCTACTTCCTCTTGTCCAAATGGCATGAAATTTGATATGATGCTCATTGAATGTGTTCTGTTTCGGCCTGAATTTTTGTGAAATTTATTTAAATATTTTGATGTTGATTTAGTTGAGATCATTCTGTTTGGTCCTTTGAGTTTGCAAATTGCATGTTTTGTGCCTTTTCTTTTATGAAATGATGATAATGAATGATATGAGCATGGGACCAATTGGATTTGTTTCTAAATTGTTTGATTATGGTTTTGGATAATTTTCACTTGCTGTTTTGGATTTTTCATCTCTTTTGGACCCTAGGCTTGTCCTAGTGGTCTTGTTTCTCATATTTGAGTTTGGCTTTTCAGGTTAAGAAGCAAATGCTTTAAGGATGTAAATTCAAGTTGATTGAATTTGGTTAATTGTTGTGAAATAACTTGTGTGTTTTGTAGGATGCTTGGCTCACTTGCTTTGAGCTTGTGCTTGGCTCACTTGAGTTGATTGTGCTTTGCACATGTGTCTGATTATACATTATCTGTTGGTTCTTATCTTGTCTGTTTTGACTTTGTGATTGGTATACTGACTGGATTAGATTGATTTCAGGTACTTTAGTCGCTAATAGTTCATCTTTGAACTTGCTTTGTGCTGCTGCTTGGTTGTATAAACCAATTGAGGTAGACTCTCTTGTCTCCATGTAGTCTGGAAGACCTGGCTTGTTATTTAGCCAGGCACCTGTCTGAAGTCCTCCTTAAGAGGCAATGATTGTGATTGTTTATTTTTTGTCCCCAAGCAGGAAAAGACCTTGATTAAGGCAATTGGCAGAACACAAGAGGTGTGTAGTCCACCTCCTGCTATTCTTGTTGAGTCGTCCCTCTGCTCACATCACTGTGTTGATGCATTGGGACATTAACCCAAGATCAGTTGAGTCAGAGTCTTGAGTGTAGAAGGGTTCCCACTTTCTGAACCCACGCTCCTTTGTCTGAAGCTCTCCCTGTCCAGGGATAAGAGCTGTGAAGTCTCATCTTCACTCACCTTTCATCTGCTTCACCCTGACTCTCAATGTCAGGGTTAAGAGCGAACACTACCCTGTACAGTTGGCTTGCTCTTGCAGCCTCACCCTTGTTTGAGCCTCACTTGACTGGATATAGTGTGTGCTACTTGTGAATGTTTGATTTGTTTTGTTTATGCTTGCATGATTTGCTTTTTCCTGGTTAGGATTAGCTTGCTGTTGTGCAAGTAGTTAGAAACCATAACATAGGGCAATGATGCATGATAACATCTAGGCTCGAGTACAACTCCCTAGTAGTGTGTCTCCCTTTGTATCTGGTTAGAATTTCTTTCCCGTTCAGGGGAACTACGTCGCCCTGATCCTCATACCAGATGAGGTACGTAGGCAGGAGACCGTGCGAGGTCTCTCCAGGCACTTTTTTTTCTTTTTGTGTGTGTTTTCTTGTTAACCCTTTTGTGTGTCAGGATATGGATGTAAGCCCAGCGATTGGCTGTCCGTATCCTGATTGTGTTTGTTTGGTTCGGAAGCCGATGTAAGTCCAGCGATTGGCGTTCGGGTTCCAAGTTTGCCCGTGTTTGTGTGTGTCTTGTTTGGCGTGCGTGAGCCGAACTACGGCAGCTCTGATTCTCGTTCTAGACGAGATACGTAGGCATAGGACGCGATGTCCTAGCGAGCCCTCTTCCTCTTCCCCCACCTGTGTTATCTTCAGTGTGTGTGTGTGTGTGATGTTTGTTTTAGCAACCTATTCTTTCTGTTAGAGCGTGGATCCCGTCGAGTACGACGGATGCGTAGGGGTGCTAATACCTTCCCTTCGCATAACCGACTCCTGTACCCTTTCTCTTTGGTCGCGAGACCATGCTTTTCCCAGGTTTACTTCGAGCGTTTCCTTTCCCTCTTTGGGATAAATAACGCACGGTAGCGGCTCTGTGTTGTTTTTGTTTCAGCCCGCCGGTTGTTTTTCGCGGATGCGACACATATATGTAACTTGATCGATCTCAATTTAACCTTTGATTCATTCTGTCTTTAATCATATTATTACAAAACAAAAACAGTTATCAGATTCATGGTTTCGTAAGTGGCTCTGATACCACTGTAGTAGAATAGCCATCCAAGGCGCAACGGAATTTAAAATTTCTCCATTTAGTGATCCTTACGAATGGGCATGATCAGTGATAGAATCGTTACCTCTTGTGGCGATTCAAACCTTTGGTGCAGATCTCTGATAATGATCAAAACCTTTGATACAGAACGTTGAACGATGACAACGTCTCTACTCAGTCCACACGAACGGATTCCTTCAATCGCAGTGCTAACTGTTATGAATGAAGGCTTTGAGTGAGAGAAAGATACGAAATTCCAACTCTTCAGTTGTGTTGTATTCCCATACAAAGCTTCTGCACAAGAGCTCTATTTATAGAACCACTTGTGTGGGCTTCAAGCCAAAAAGCCCACTTAAGTGCATTTTGGCCTATATCTCATAATATGCCAAAATCACTTAAGTACTTGGTACCTTACCATATTTCGTATTCTACTTAAGTACACCGTACCTTACGATGTTCCTTAATTATTCTATCTCTCATCAATCCGTCCTTTGTGTGTGACCCTATAGGTTTTCGCGGCGTTGGCAATTATATTAAATCACGCATTTAACATAATAAACAGTGAGCGGTATCTAGCAACACATCACTGCTACCCAAGTCACGAAAATGTCATGTGATCTGACAAAACCTCCTGTGATAATAATTATGTGTATAATTACCCCTTTGCCCTTATGTCTATATTGAACACAAGGTATAGACCGTGTCACCCTTGTCCAGTTCAATCTTGGGCCCATAGACATTTATCCTGTTACGCAGGATTGGCAAATTCAATCTAGGACACTCATGTCCCTCAGCATGCTTCGTGGAGTACCCATCAACTGTCTTTATGGTTATCCAGTTACGGACAACGTTGGATCAGCAATAAAGCACTCGACTCTACATCTAGGATCCATAGTGGTTTCAGGTCGAAGAGTGGTATACACTATTATCACCATGAGAATAACTTATGACACTTTGCATAACTTTCTATATAGTATTCTCATAGCGGGTCAATCCGGTATAAATATTACTCCTAATATTCATACATATGTTTAAGACTTGATAACTCTTTATCCATGATCTATGAGATGTGATCATCAGTCTACAAACATAATAGTCTTAATGCTTTAATGTTATACCACTTCACATTAAAGCTCGACTACGGATACTTTAAGAATAGTGTCCTTATGTTTAATGTGTTCTCATGATTAAGTCACACTTAATACATTAAATGGACTATCTATTCCAGGGACTTTATTAATCAACCATTAATAAAGAAAATGCCTTTTATTATTAATAAATAATTCGATACAAGTTCCAAAAGTATTGGCCTCTAGGGCTTACACCAACAGTGAAAATATGCAGAGTACTTACACTTGACAATATTGCTGACCCATTGACAAAGCCTCTTACGCAGTAGAAGCATGATGGACATACTAGATCTATGGGCGTTAGGGGTATGCCTGATTGGCTCTAGTGCTAGTGGGAGATTGTTGGTATAAGCCCTAGAGGACAATACTTTTGGTACTTGTATATAATTATTTATTAATAATAAAAGGCTTTTTCTTTATTATGTTTGTTTAATAAAGTCCCTAGAATAGCTAGTCCGTTTAATGTATCAAGTGTGACTTAATCATGAGATCACATTAAACATAAGGACATTATTCTTAAAGTATCTGTAGTTGAGCTTTATTGTGAAGTGGGATAACATTAAAGCATTAAGACTATTATGTATATAGACTGATGATCACATCTCATGGATCATGGATAAGGAGTTATCAAGTCTTAAACATAGGTATGAATATTAAGAGTAATATTTATATTGGATTGACCCGCTATGAGAATACCATATAGAATGTTATGTAAAGTGTCATAAGTTATTCTCATGGGGATAATGGTGTATACCACCCTTCGACCTGAAACCACTATGGACCCTAGATGTAGTATCGAGTGCGTTAATGCTGATCAAACATTGTCCGTAACTGGATAACCATGAAGACAGTTGATGGGTACTCCACGAAGCATGCTAAGGGACATGAGTGACCTAGATGGAATTTGCCCATCCTGCGTAACAGGATAAATATCCATGGGCCCAATATTGAACTAGACAAGGATGACACGGTCTATGTCTTGTGTTCAATATAGACATAAGGGTAAAAGGGTAATTGTACACATAAGTATTATCACAAAAGGATTTGTTAGATCACATGACATTTTCGTGTCTTGGGTAGCAGTGATGTGTTGCTAGATACCGCTCATTGTTTATTATGTTAAATACGTGATTTAATATAATTGCCAATGCCGCGAAAACCTACATGGTCACACACAAATGGACAGATTGATGAGAGATAGAGTAACTAAGGAACACCGTAAGGTACGATGCACTTAAGTGAATTATAGAACATCGTAAGGTACGGTGTACTTAAGTAGAATATGAAATATGGTAAGTGTCATACCCCGATTTTGGCCCTGAAAAACTTTTGCCAATCACTCACTCACTCTTCAAATCCTTCCGTGCGGTTGAATCACCATTGCCACAACGATTAGGGTTCTCTCACCTTCAGGGATCAAAGGAATCAAAGTCGATATTAAACATTCCAAAAAATTTGAAAGCTGGCAAAGATGATTTGATTTTTGCTTATGGTAAAGGGCACCTCCATGATATTCCTAGCATAGGCGGTGAAATTCTCTAGAGGAAAGATCTTGCCAGCATTGAAGTTAACCATATTGTTCAGTCTCTTGAAGTGATTTTTGTAGCTGCCTTTATTGGCTCTTCAACGTTTTACATGTATGAATTGAATGCTAAGAATGGAGAGTTATTAATCGCATAGCACTTCCCTTTGGAACTTTTGGGGAATCATTATCGGTCTTAGGTGATAAGTTTGCGGTATAAACAAATTCCAGACCTCGATAAAGATTTGTCTGGACAGGCAATAATACTACCATCAAGGCTTCCAGAACTGTTCACATTAAAAATCAATTCCAATGTTCTTTTAATTAAAAATCAATCTCATTGCTCTTTTAATTAAAAATCAACTCCACTGTTCACATTAAAATCAATTCCAGTGTTACTTTTCACTAAAATTACAAATGAAGGTGAGTTGGTGCTGGTGGACAATATGGATAATGCGGCAGTTTTAGCAATGCCCTGTCAATTTTAGAGAGTCAACATGTTTTTGCATTTGTTCAAAACGAAGACAATAAAATTCACCCATCTGTAAAGGATGTTAACGATTAGAATGGTGGCTTGCTAAAGGAAGACTCGGTAGTGGACCATCAAAGAGGAAATATTGAAAAGATTTTCATAAACAATCATGTCAAGACATATAGATATCATAGGTTCAGATCATTGATGGCAGGGCGGATGATGAGATTGATGTTGCTGAGATTTTACTCCCTGCGATTGCGTTGTTGCTATTAGCAGCCGTGAGAACAAGAGTGGATACATATATTTATCCAGCTCAATCGCACATTCAAATGGATATGTTTGTAGAAGTGGGGAAAGGCATATCCCCTAATTCTCCATAAGTTTTGGAGTCCTTGTTGGATAAGAGAGAATATTTAGTTTTTACACCAGACACCAGTGAAACAAGGATGATGATAGATTTGTTGTTGATCAAGTTTCCAATTTTTTGAAGCTTGTTAGTATGGTGTATCAAGATGAGTTTGAGCTGGAAACGTACATCCGGTCAGATGCTTATAGTACTTGCAATGACGTAAGGAATTGTTCAAATCCTAAAATTAAAGGGGCAGTTGTGTTTTATGAACAAGGTCCTCAATCATTTGATTATGGTATGTGCCTCAATCATACATGGGCTTACTCCGGTTTTCCGAACGTTACAACAATAATGGATACAAATGGCCTTTTTCTCAATGACTTGGAACTTAGTGTTTAGTGTTATACCAACCATGCAATACAGCTTCAGTGGGTTTTTGACACTCCAAAAAATGGTTGATTCATTTATATTATTTATAGCTCAACAACCTGAATTAAACTCAAATGTTGAAACTGTAAAGCTCCCTCTCCTCACTCAATTCCCCAATTTTTCCACTGTTTTCTTCTCCACCAAGGTCTCGTTGTTATGTCAAAAATGGAGCAACAACGTCTTGAGAAACAGCACAACAACAACAGGACCAAGAAACCGAAGAGATTCAACATGGTCCTTTACCCGTCGAACAATTTCAGACATCTGGTATAGTTATAATTGATATTAAGAAGCTTAAAGATGCGGGTATTTGCGCTGTCGAGTCTGTTGCTTATACTCCCAGGAAGGATCTGTTGCAAATCAAAGGTATCAGTGAAGCCAAGGTTGATAAGATCATTGAAACAGCTTCTAAGATGGTGCTTATGGGTTTTACTAGTGCTAGTGAGCTCCATGCCCAGTGAGAATCTATTATTCAGATAACCACTGTGTCAAGAGAGCTTGACAAGATATTAGAAGGTGGATTTAAGACGAGGCTCCTATACAAGTTTAAAATTCAGAAGTCCTTTTACTTCCATACAAAGAAGAAAGTACCTCAGTCGGGGACATCATGGAAGAGATGGCAGACATGGATATGATTTGCAGTGATAAGACTGAAACTTAACGGTTGACAAAAAGCTTGTTGAGGTTTTTGTAAAAGGAGTGGATGCTGAAACTGTTGTTTTGATGACGACTCGAGCTTCAAGACTTGAGAATCAAGATGCAATAGACACCTCCATAGTTGGGACGCTGAATGATCCAAAGGAGGCACGCGCTGGTGTACAAGAAGTGTATTTTCTTCCATTCAATCCTACCAATAAGCGGACATCATTAACTTATACTGATCGAGAGGGTAAAATGCATAGAGCGAGCAAAGGTGCGCCAGAACAGATCCTAAATCTAGCGCACAATGAGACAGGCGTTGAGTGTAAGAATTTGAAACCAGAGCTACCCTGCATAAATGAAGAAAATACAAGCTGGAATGATAAGATATTAGGATTTCCAAAAGAAATAAAATGATATTTGTCAACAAGTTAATCAAACAAGGTCGCCTCACATGATCCTACAACGCCATGACATCATATTGTAACGATGTCGCATGAGCAAACCCTGCTAACTTTGTGAAATAGTCTATTCACTAGCCGACGCACCAAGAAATCAGGCCTGCAGCATTCCGTTGCCAAACCTACCAATTCACAATGCAACACTGTCGGTCCCTTAAACGCCACTGCAACCCTGCAATAACAGCTCAGTTCAAACCACCAAACACATTAAATCTTCCAATGTCAAACAATTTAGAAAGGAGGACCTTACCAATGTTCATCCCAAACCGCTTGTTTTTGTTTCTACTCAACCGGAACTGTCCAAACAACACAAGTAGCTATCATGCTTCAAAGAGGAATCAAGGTGATAGGTCAAGGATGAGCAAAGGTTTTAACCATGTTTGCTTCTCCAATAACCGACAAGTCAGAAGTAGCTCCCAATGTTCCTTTCAACAATCATGACAGCAGACCATATACCACAACTTCAACACAAAAATCAAATCCAAGCTCGACCAAAGACCTGCATTTATCATAGCAACATCAACCAAATCATGATCGAAAAGGCTTTCTAATAATTGAAGTTTTAATTGAAACTTTTATCAAATTTCACTGCTGGAACTAGATGGGTAATTGTTATGTCTCGTGGAGTTGGATTCTCAAACCAGTTTGAAGGAACAAACATAACACCATTTGGAGTGAGCAAGATTTGATCTTTTAAATCCTGCAGAACATGTTGCTCTGGTGAAAATGGACTTACCCCAAGTGTGTTAGTCTTTGATGCCACAACTTTGCCAAGACATGTACAAAAGCAAAGGTTGTACGTAATTATCATTGACGGATATAAAGATTGGAAGTCAAGTACAACAACGGGATCTGAATAAAATCCCGACTCTGGTTCCATTATTAGAGGCAGGCATTCCATGGTAGGTTGAGAAGCAACCTGTTGTCTTCCAGACAAGATAGCAACATAGTTTTGTGTGTGGGACAACCTCAAAAACATGGATTCAACACGGTATTGGGAGCCTCGAAGAAGAACAGAAAAAAGGTCTATTCCAAAGACGTGAGCAAGTTCTGATGTTGATTAACCATGTCAAGTTGATTTAATACATCAAGGTTCAACTTTGCTTTATCCACGATGTATTTGATACACGGACATCTTGTTTGTCCTGGACCATTTGAAAACCATTTTGTCAGCACATTGTGGTTGAGTGAAGAAACTTTTTGCCTCAATACAGCTTCAGCGACAGCTTCAATTGAATACAAATTTGGCTTGACTTCTTCATGAATCAATCTCCATAAGTTAAGGACAATTCCTCCACCTACGTGAACTCCACTAGCATGTGTCCTTCCCCATTCATCCTCAATTATTGAACTTTCTTGTACACAATAATCTCGACTATGAGGATCCAGGATGTCCGGTTCCAAGATACTCCTTTCAGACATTTTGAGGTCTTGAGAATTAACCCAAGAATTAGGTGGTGTGCGAGACAAATCGTTAAGTAATCCCAAAGACCAACTTCAAACCGAGCCAAGGCTGCGGCGACATAAACACCCAAAATCAGTTAATTCCAAAATGAAAACTTTTCAGCTGAGTAACTTACAATGGTGAATTTTTTTACCAACGGTGAAGTTTCGAAATGAAGAGAATTGAGAGAGGGACCACTAGCTTGAGTGAAGAAAAACCTCCAGCATCCTCCGTACGAGATCCTCCACTGCACATCAGAGGAAAGAGATTAGTAGCATATAAAAGAAGGACCACTATTCACAAAAACCTAGAAGATAAGCGGCCAATACTGTTCACAAGCAAAAGAAATCAAATAGAAAAAGTGTGAAACCCTATTTTTCTTGGAGAAGAAGAGGCGAAAACGACAAAACCCTCGCCAAGCATAGCAAGTGAGCGAGGGAGAAGAAGAAAAGTACTCACCAGTCGTTGAAGCGTCAAACTCGGTAGATCTTTATTGGCCTTGATGTATTGTTAATCTGTTGTTCCCATTTTCGCTTTGATTTTCTTATTTTCCTTGGATTTCTATTTATATCCTGTAACCATGCTCAAAATAATGAAAAGGGGGGATATACGGGAGTACGGTTTGTATGATCTCTGCTTGTGTTTGATTTTGTTGAGTTTGCTAAAACTGAGTATGGATGTGATATTATAGTAATTTTTGTTTGTTTTTTATGAGATGTTGGATGTTTGTTTGAGATAGAATGAACAATTTTTGGGTTCAAGGATGAACACCATGGTTGTTCATCACTTGTTCCTCATGAAATCCGGTTTTTATATGACAGTTAATGGAGTGCAATCTAAAATTGAATTGGTCAAGATTTTATGGAAAAGGAGCGAGTGATTGAACAGTTGGTAGTCTGATTTCTTTTATTTTCCCTATATATTGATTAATGAGGTGTTGGTGGGGGAACTGAGAAATTTTAATTTTGAATCAGCAAGAATCTCGTTGGTGCATTTAATGATAATGTATGGATATGGGATTTGGCCGCATGCGTACGCTTTCAAGGCCATGTTGAAATTTGTTCCAGTTTTCTTTTTCTTTTTTTAATATTTTTTATTGTCACATGGCAGTTTAGATTGGATGACATTTATTTTTGATTCTCTTCATTATTTCCATGGCAAACCGCGTGGCTATAAGGTAGAGGCGCAACCTTATCTTCCTCCTTGTTGTTTTCAGTAGTGTATGTTGCCCTAGGGTTTCTATTGGGCCTTAGGATCCCTCAAACTTTTTTTTATTGTGTTTTTGTTTATGATAACATTGTTTTTGTTTTCTATTATTTCTTTCCCTTTTCTTTCAAAAAAAGCAATTTCTATTTAATTTAAATAAATTTTAGTTATCAAATTAGATTTTATTTTTTTGTACCGCCTAAGTTTTAATCATATATTTTGTTATTATTATTATTATTATTATTATTATTATTATTATTTATTTGTATTATCATCATTAATTATTTAATATGACTTAGGTGGTGATTCTTTCTTTCTTCGAGATTTGTGTGAATTACCATGTTTATGCTTGTTTATTCGTTTGTACAAATTATTGGTTTTGTGCGCATGGTATATTATAATCATGATAGAACATTTCAAGCTCACTGATCAAAACACAATTCAAAAATAAATCACCTAATTCTCGATTCAATGTCGAGTCCCCATTCCCATACCTTTGTAAGTCGATTGCTTTTAAGCATCGCCACCAACCTCACATGGCTTACTCTTGGGCCTTCTTACAATGAGACAGTTCTCTTGCACTTACACTCATACATCGCATTGTTTGTTGTTTGGGCCCGATTTAATTATTCCAGTACTTTGAATCCCCATTTGACAAAATGTACCCCACTCCCCCGGCATGTAATAATTTTACTGTTTTATTTCTTTATTGCTTGACTGTTTAGTTAGCTACTAACACAAGAATAAAATCAACCATTTCCAAAAGATTAAAAATAAGACTCGATCCAACGTCGAGTATTTTCTCAATAAACAAATCAATCCATTTCTTCCTCCCATTCTATCCCATTTCTTTCAAACTTTCATCAAATGCTTGATCCAACGTCAAGCCATTTTTCATAATAAAAACTCAAAAAATATTAATTTATATTTAAGACATTTTCAATAAAGATGGAAGTGGAACGTGGTGGATACCACACACTCCTGAGATTAGGGTTCGAGATGGATGTCTCGCCTACCCTAGCTCTCGCCATCATCCAAACTTATCTATTTTGTTTCTCTCAAACATTCATTCAAAAATTTCTCTTAAACGTCCATCAATGCTTGATCCAATGTCAAGTCATTTTCACAACAAAACTCAAAATACTTAATTCCTATTTAAACACTTTTCAATAAAGATGGAAATGGAACGTGGCGGATACCACGCACTCCTGAGATTAAGATTCGAGGTGGATGCCTCGCCTATCTTAGCTCTCACCATCATTTAAAATTGTCAATGCGGTTTCTTCAAACCCTTTCTTAATCAAATTCAAGACACTTAATCCTTATTTACCACTTTTGCAAATAAGATGGAAATGGAACGTGGTGGGTACCACACACTCCTGAGACTAGGATTCGAGATGGATATCTCGCTCATCCAAGTCCTCGCCATTACTCAAAACACATCAAACCAATCAATTTCTTTTCTCGCCGCCGTGCGGTTGATCCTTCAAACCTTTTCTCAAACGAAAGGTACTTTGTTTCAAAATAATGCAAGGCAATGTTTCTCCACCTGTTTTGGGTAGTCCAACAATGTTTTCGTCGATTTGACACAAAGTAGCTTTCGCTAAAATCGACCAACAAACAAACATTTTTCTACCCAGAACTATGTAAGCCTTGATTTCTCTGTTGAGATACGTAGGAGCAGGATTTGTAAATCTTGTCAGGCCCACTAATAAAAAACTTAGGTTTAGTCCTTCGTCAAAAATCTAAAAAACTATTCTCCTCTCATCCTTTCTTTCTTTCCCACCTAACAACTTAAAGCCTAACATTTCAAACTAACACTAACGCACACAACTGACCTAATGGTTCCCGTTGAGTAAAATGGATGTGAGGGGTGCTAATACGTTCCCCTTGCGTAATCGACTCCCGAACCCTGATTTGGTTGCGACGACCAACATCATTGTCGTTCTTTCTTGGGTTTTATCGATATTTCCCCTTTCCTTTTTAGGAATAAATAAAGTTCAGCGGCGACTCTATTCAGTCCATCATTGCGAGCGTGCGATTGCGCTTCGCTTAAGTCGTGTCTCTCATTTTTCTTGAGGTACGACAGTAAGGTATCACGCACTTAAGTGATTTTGGCATATTATAAGATACGGGCCACATACACTTAAGTGGGCTTTTTAGCTTATAGCCGACACAAGTGGTTCTATAAATAGAACCCTTGTGCAGAAGCATTTGAGAAGTTGCAATTTTGTTTCTCTCTCTCTCTCTTACTCAAAGCCTTCATTCGTAGCAGCTAGCACTGAGATTGAAGGAATCCGTTCGTGTGCACTGAGTAGAGGCGTTGTCATCGTTCAACATTCATGATCGCTCCGCAGATCTGCATCAAAGGTTTCAATCGTCACAAGAGGTAACGATTCTATCACTGATCATGCCCATTCGTAAGGATCACTAAAGGAGAAAAATTTAAATTCGCTGCATTTTGGATCGCTATTCCCTTCAGTAACATAATGATTGAAAACAGAGAGGGGATGAAGATTGAAGGAGTGAAAAGGAGAACTAAGTCAATCACATAGGGATCATTCTATTCACAAATCAAATGACTCAAAATATGGCGCATCGAGGGTTAACTTATCATTGATGTAAAGTATTGAAGATGATTCATGATCATCTATCAATAGTTTTTGATCAAAGAAGGTTGATAAACCTCAAGTCCATCTATCAATGATTTGAGATGAGTAAGAATTCATCAACCAAGCAATCAAACTCAATTCAAAACATCAAATGATCATCAAAAGAAAATAAAAATCAATTAATAATGATTTAATATTGATTAAATAAAGATAATAAAAGGGAAAATGTCAAATAGGTATTAAAACATCAAATAAAAGTCCAAGAATTTTTTTGAAGGTCAACAGAAATAAGGATGAATTGACCTCAAAAGTTGGGATAAAAAATGTTTAAAAATGAATAAAATAAAAATGCAAAAAAAAATTAAATTAAAAATAATAAAAAATGTGAAATAAATGCAAAAACGATTTTAAAATAATGCAAAAAAGTGGTATGAGGTAGATAATATTTTTATGGAATTATGAAAAAAATGAATTAAAAAATATTAAAGGAGCTATTTAAAATTAATTTTGGAAGAAAAGGAAATAAAATAAAATAAAAATAGAAATAAAATATTTGAATCCAACGACTAGCAAAGGTGGCACGTACTGATTGGATGAGTGATTTGAATTTGGCTCCAACGTGCATGAAGAACTCCATCTTCAACCTCCAGATTTGTGATTTTGCAACTTCATGAACTCGTGTTTTTAACATGAACCAAGCATGGATTCAGTCGTTAAACACCTAATCATTCATGTCTCCCTGCATCACAACAATTGATTTGGTTTGAGCGGGGAGAATTTTCTCCAAAACTCGAAGAACCCTAGTTCTTCAAGTAAAATTAAATGGTGAATACTGAAAATAAATGCCAAGTAAGAGAGGGCTTTTGATCAGTGGAACAAGGCAAAGAGTGTAGTAACTTGTTTGCACAAAGTTGTAACTCGTAACTACCTTTTTGATTGAAGCTTAAGAAGTCAACAATGATGGACTCGGAAGCTAGGTTGCATAAGGATTCAGACCAAGGCAATGCTTTAGACAGCTTCAGAGGATGCCGATGAAGGATTTTGGGCAAAGAAATAGAAGTAAAAGAGCTTGAATCAAAAAATAGTTTGATTGGTTATTTGAGGTATCAGGTTGCAATGGTGGAAAGGTTTCTTTGGCTTTCAAAGCTTTCCAATGAAGGCAAAAGCTTCCACTATTTATAGGGAATGTGTTGGGATTCAAATACGTGTGAAGTAGGTCTGAATTCCTGAGAATTAACTTGGAAAATTTCAGATCCCGATCGTGTGAAATTTTGGTGCCAAACTCGTGATTTTGGAGCTTTGTAAGTCATTACATGATGTCATTAGATGTGTTTGGTCATGAGAAATGAGTTTGCATGCGTGAGAAGTGATCCCAAGTTAACTTGTGCATGATTCAACATTATAGGTCACGGTGCAAAACAAAGTTTAGGTCACCATGTTCAAGCTTAGGCCAAATCGAATTCTCTCGTGTGTTTTCCAATTTTCTTTGAGCCAAATTATCACTTCATGGAGTATAACTAGATGAAAAAAGAATCAATCCAAATGGAGCTTTTAGGTGAAAGTTACAAGCTTGTAAAGTTGAGGTCGTGACCTGTAAATTTGGGTTGGGCAATTGGTCAAGCTCTTTGCAGCATGTTAGGTCATTTTGAGGCCCCAAGTTCATGACACCATAAATTTTGATTCCCTTATGCATTTTGAGCCAAACTTTGCCCAAATGATCTTTTCCATAAGCTTAACAATATTCAAAACGAATGGGATCAAAAGAGTGCTTGGGTTGAAAATGGAAAGGATGGAAAGTGGGGGTCATGACAAGGTTTTGGCCCATTTTGGCAACTTGGTCATTTGCACAAATTAGGTTCTTAATGATTGAATTGGTGTTTGACCCTTGAATAAAATTTTTATAGGATCCGAAAAGGCACATTGGCTCAAATAAACTTGGAAATTGGATAAAAATTGAAGGAGTTATGGAGTTTGGACCAAAGGCATGGCACACTTGCAAATTAGGTCAAACCATCTTGCACCCATTTGTGCAAACTTGATGTTTTCTTGCATTTTAAACCATAATGATTATGGAATGAGTATCCCTTGATGAAAGCTTGATTAAGACTTGAGTAATATGTGAAATGTCTTGAAGATTTAGTGAAATGACATGGAAACCAACACATGAACCAACTTTGAATCAACATGAACAGTCTTGCATTTCCCTTGATCAAAAGGCATATGACTTGCCTTGATTTGGATCATGATTACATATATGCATGACAAGAACAAACAAGTACCGTCTCTTGTGAAAGTTAGAGTTAGTTGTTAAGAAAAACAAAATGAAACCCTAATGTTAAGATACAAGTTACACAGTGGCTATGCATGTGATCCCATGACCAAATGCAATGGGCATGCATGATATGCTTTGATGTATGCAAATGAATTATGCAAAGGGAAGGTAAATTTTGGGGTATGACAACTATCAGTCACTTCACAACGAGTTTCCTTCATATTTAATAAATCTCTTGGAGGTTCAAATGTTGAGATGCCTCTTGGTGGAGAGGGTCCAAAGGGAAAAACAACTCTGGGTGATTGATGATTTGAAGTCTAGGATGAACTTTATCATAGGTAACACTCAAGAGCTTCATAAGATAGTAACATTAATGGCGAAGGGACATGATAATTTAAGGGGCCTGGCTAAGGAAGTTGCCTCAAACTCTTTGGCCTGCATTGAATGGAGGAAGTGTTCAGAGGGATCACTCTAAGAAGATCTTAGCTCCATAAAAGTTATAAAGGAGGAGGCATCATCGTTCGACGACAAAGTTGTGGTCGCCTCTGACTAGTATTTTGAGAGGGTGAAGGAACGTGTGGTCGTCTTCTACCAAGCCTAGATTTGAATCAGGCCCTTTTAAGGTGGTTTAGGACTACCAGCTGGTGGATAATAAGTAGGCCCTCTGATAAGTCCTTGCACCTTGATCCCTTTTTTTTGTAATATGTCATTTTCTAGAGGATTATGTAATTTATTAGTTTGTTTACTAGTTTCGAATGTTCTATCTATTTGTATATGCCCCTTTTTCTTCACTTCCTTCCTTTGGTTCCGTGGGGAGATCTTCCATATTCAACACCTGGAAAACATATATTTTCTGAGTGGAACTAGTCTCTCCTCCCCAACGAATCCTCATGCAATAATATTTAGTATGTGGTGTAAACCTTGTCACCCTCATCTTTGTATGGAACCTTTGTTTTTTTCTGGTCTTAGGGCTTCCAATATCGTCACACCTGCGGGAATTGGTCTAGCTTGTTCCTTGATAGGAGACGCCTTTGAGTGTTTCTTTAGGTGGCCTTCCTAAATCATGCACTCTATCTCTTTCTTGAGATGATATTAATCTTCGATGTGGTGTTCTTTAACCCAATATAGCTTACACCATCTTCCAGGATCAAGTCCCATAACATCCGCTTTTGGAGCGCGAGGTATAGGGATCATGTAAGTGAATGACTTCGTGCCAAATCTGCCTACAATGAGTGTTAAGGGGCTTGAATTTCTCCACGGCCTTTCTGATTTACTTAAATAGTGGCGTGTTCCTGAAAATCAAGGTGTAACTTCTTTTTCATGGGTGTTGCATTCATTTGGCGTGAGGAACGTGCTCTTTCACCTCACCATACTTCTTCTAACTTTGATACCACTCGCAAGCAAAGAGACTGGTCATTGGTCGATAGACTCGCTAAAGTTCCCTACTTTGATACCATTCTGAAACGCTACTACAAACATTTCTTGATTTGGATGGACGACTCTTATGGTGGCTTCATTTAAGTGGGCCAGGTATCCCATCAATGAATTAAATGGACCTTGTTGAATGTTAAATAGGATGGTGGTGGACATATTTCTATGTCGACTAGCTACAAATTGGTGCACAAGTTTCTTCACCTACTCCTAGTAGTTGGCAATGAAAGCTCGGGGTAGACCCATATACCATTGTAATGTTGTGTCTCTTAAAGTGTTAAATAAGAGCTTGTAGTTCAGGAAATCAGGAGCTCATGTGATAACCATCTGCGTTTTGATGGAGGCGACGTGCTTGTAAGGGTCACTACGCCTATCAAACTTCGCCAATAAGGTAGGCTTGAAATCTTCGGGAACTAGCACTTCCCATATCTCGTGTGAAAGTGGCTGGGGGGGGGGGTCTAGCACTCATATTTCCTTTGTGGGGTGGTTTCCTTTTGGTGTTATTGGATATTTGGGACATTGTTTTCCAGATTTTGATTATGACGATGCAATTTGTCCAAGGCGACACACATCTTCGCTATGGCGTTGGCATCATTGCTACATATAATATCCTATTGTGTTAGGAATTTTTCTCTCTTAGCAACCATGAATGGGAGACTTTAGGGTTGGGAGTGGAGGTTTTAGAGAGTGTTACAATTGAGGGCCCAGGTTAGTTTTACCAGGGCCTTATTGTGGACGCCACTGTACTTGCACTACGCCAAATAAGGGAAAAGAGGGCGCTTATTTTGGCCTATAACAGCGCTTTTAAGCGCCCTCTAAAGTGGCGCTGGCATAGGTAAAGACAGCGCTTTGTTTTCCTGGAGAAAGCGCTGTCTAAAGTGGCCCTTTAAGAGCCACATTATAGTGCGCTTTCAGAAAAAAGCGCCCTCTGGAGTGGTCCATAAAGGGCCACCTTAGAGGGCGCTTTCTGGACAAAGCGCCCTCTAAAGTTGTCAATGTAAAGTGTTTAGAGGGCGCTTCCTACAGAAAGTGTAACACCCCGATAAAATATGATAATTATTTAATTTAAGTTAATAGTATATTTATTAATTTAATTAAATAATTGGATTATTATTGGAATTATTATTATTATTGGAATAATATAAATTGGAATAATAAAGTGGGAATATATATAAGAGTTCCATTTGGTAAAGAAAGGGTTTTTTCACGTGAAACAGAGAAGCGATTGAGAAGTGGAGAAAAGGCAAAAGAGGAAGAGCAAGAGAGCAAAGGTTGAAGAAGGGAAAAGCTTGAAGCTTTAGGATTTCCGGATTAACTCAGGTAAGGGGGGTTTATCGTCGTTTAATGGGTATTATGGGTTAACATGTAATAGGTAGTGATAAGCCGTTGAATTGACCCTAATTCGGATTATGAATGCTGAAAATTATGATGGATGAGTTATGTTAAAAACTGAAATTGAATCGATAGTTGTGTGAGTCGTAAATTGCTGGATGTGTAGCTTTTTACGGAATTGGAATCGGAGGTCCGGAAGTCCTCCAACGGCGGAAAATGCGGAGAATTCTACATTCTGCTTCGTGTTAGCGCAGGAACAGCTTTCTGTCTTGCGTTAACCGGTTAACCCAGGGTGTTAACCGGTTAACACTGTTATGAATTGTGAGAAATTGTTGTCTGTCTTGCGTTAACCCAGGGCGTTAACAGGTTAACACTGTTAAAATGTGCCAGGAAACGTGTTCTGTGTTGCGTTAACCGGTTAACCCAGGGCGTTAACCGGTTAACACTGTTGGAAAAGTGGAAAATTGATTTTCAAATATTGTGTACGTATTTGATGTTTGGCCTATATCGGTGTATGATATAGTAGGGATCATTTCCCGTTGTTTTGAGCAGTAGGGGTATTAGTTGAGTGTGCTAATACTGTGATTTGTTATTTGGCATGACATGATATGATTATGTGATAAATATGCTGATGATGTATGATGGTATGCAATTGCTGTGAATATATTTATTATGTATGCAATTGTGGATGGACTGTTTATGGCTTAGAGTGTGAGCATATGTCCATTGTGAGTTGTTGTTGATGTTTGCATTGCTAGGTGATGTAGCGTGCATGATATGGCCTTTATGGTGGTAGCTAATTCCCATGGTGAGGAATTAGTGATGAATTATTGTGGATTATTGTTGATGTTTGCATGCTAGGTGATTTAGCGTGCATAGCATAGCCCTTGGGGTGGTAGCTAATTCCCATGGTGAGGAATTAGTGATGTGAGTCACTAGGTCTCAAATGAGTGGGACTAGTGAGCTTGGTAGCCGTATCTGGATTTGATCGGTGAGGTTGAACTATATGTTCACGAATAGTCGGTACCGCATGCATGGAGTCTCATTGCATAATGTATGTATGGCGCATAATATGAATGGATGTATTCCAATATTATACGTGTGATTTGTGTTTGTGTTGAATATAATTGTGATTATGAGTTGGTGTTGCCGTTACTGAATGTGTGATCTGATTAGGGTGATGAGATGTGTTAAATTACTTGGCATTACATGATATTTTATAATGCTTATTATATCGATTGAGGAACTCACCCTTACAACTATGTTTTCAGGTAACGAGCAGTGATTGAGTAGAAGCTAGTGCTTGGAGTCTAGTGTAGTTCCTTAGTGGGTCATGCTCTGGTAGATGTAACATCGGGACGGGATGTTTTACCTTGTTTTATTGTGGTTGTTGAACAGTTCTACCTGTAATGTGATTACATGGTTTGCATGATTGATTTGACCTCTATCCGCTGCGTATTGTGCAATGTTTTATTTTGATAAATAAATGAGTATGACCAGTTATTTGGAAAATGGTGTGAAGTGTCAAGTGTGACACCCTTAAATTGCATATCCACTCTGATTTATATTTTGTTGAATTAATTATTATTGGGGTATTTTAGAAGGGTGTTACATTAGTGGTATCAGAGCATAGTCGGTCGAGTCAAGTCGTAATTATTCTGTTTCCCTGTACGTGATAGGTGTTGTGTAACCCTATCAGTAGTTATTGTTTTAGCTTGTTGGGTTTTCAGAATAGAGATGGCTGGAAGAGGTAGAGATGATGTTGCGATTGCTGAGGCTCTGGGTATGCTAGCTGGAGTACTTGGAGGAAATCCGAATGTTGTGGGACTGGGAGCTGCTCGTCAACTGAGTGAGTTCCAGAAGAACAATCCTCCAATGTTCAAGGGAGCATACGATCCAGATGGTGCTCAGAAGTGGTTAAAGGAGATCGAGAGGATCTTCCGAGTGACTGAGTGTGCCGATAACCAGAAGGTCAGGTTCAGTACGCATATGCTGTCAGAGGAAGCAGATGATTGGTGGGTTGCTACCCGCATTGAGTTGGAAGCGGCTGGGAGTGCTGAGATCACTTGGGCGGTGTTCAGGGAGAGATTCCTGAGGAAGTACTTTCCAGAGGATGTCAGAGGAAAGAAAGAGATAGAGTTCTTAGAATTGAAGCAGGGCAACCGGTCTGTTACTGAGTATGCTGCTAAGTTCACAGAGCTGTCGAAGTATTACATTCCC
Source organism: Lathyrus oleraceus (assembly GCF_024323335.1). NCBI lineage: Eukaryota > Viridiplantae > Streptophyta > Magnoliopsida > Fabales > Fabaceae > Lathyrus > Lathyrus oleraceus. The sequence goes on along the minus strand of NC_066583.1, from coordinate 560,409,111 downwards.
TATGATGAGGCTACTGGGGAATTTTCAAAATGTGTGAAGTTTGAGAACGGGTTACGTCCCGAGATCAAGCAGGCTATTGGGTATCAGCGGATCAGAGTGTTTTCTGACCTGGTTGACTGTTGCAGGATCTTTGAACAGGATACCAAGGCCAGAGCGGAGAGCTATCAGCAGAGGGTTGATAGGAAAGGCAAGAATCAGAATGATCGTGGGAAACCATATGCAGCTGGCAAAGGTTTCCAGAGACAGAGTGGGATGAAGAGACCTAGTGGGGGAGACTCCAGTGCCCCTACTAAGTGTTACAGATGTGGTCAGGCTGGGCATCGTATCCATGAGTGTACCAGTGCTGAGAAGAAGTGTTTCAAGTGTGGCAAGGGTGGTCACTTGGCTGCAGAGTGCCGGTTGAAGACTATGACTTGTTTCAACTGTGGAGAGGTGGGTCATATTAGCCCACAGTGTCCTAAGCCGAAGAAAGAGAACCAGTCGGGAGGCAAGGTCTTTGCTTTATCGGGTTCTGAGACTTCTGCAGATGATCGTTTGATCCGAGGTACGTGTTATATTAATGGCTTTCCTCTTGTAGCTATTATTGACACAGGTGCGACTCATTCCTTTATATCTTTGGATTGTACTGTGAAACTTAAATTAGAGATATCTGCGATGCATGGTAGTATGGTGATTGATACTCCTGCGAAGGGTTCAGTGACTACTACTTCAGTTTGTTTAGATTGTCCTTTGAGTATTTTTGGTAGAGACTTTGGGATGGACCTAGTGTGTCTTCCACTAGTGCAGATTGATGTTATCCTAGGTATGAACTGGTTGGTGTTTAACCGAGCTTCTATCAACTGTTTTGATAAGACTGTGATCTTTCCCGAGATTGAGGAAGGAAAGAGTTTGTTTCTATCAGCAAGGCAGGTGAATGAGGCAGTAGCAGATGGGGCAGAGTTGTTTATGTTGTTAGCGACTTTGGAGGCTAAAGATAAACTGGTGATTTGCGATCTAGCCGTGGTGTGTGATTTTCCTGATGTGTTTCCTGAAGAAGTGAATGAATTACCGCCAGAGCGTGAAGTTGAGTTCTCGATTGATTTAGTACCTGGTACTAGGCCGGTATCTATGGCTCCGTACCGTATGTCTGCTGTTGAGTTAGCTGAATTGAAGAGTCAGCTGGAAGATCTGTTGGATAAGAAATTTATTCGTCCGAGTGTGTCACCGTGGGGCGCACCAGTGTTATTGGTTAAGAAGAAAGAAGGTACTATGAGGTTGTGTGTGGACTACAGGCAACTGAATAAAGTGACGATCAAGAATCGGTATCCTTTGCCGAGGATTGATGATTTGATGGATCAGTTGGTTGGTGCGAGTGTGTTCAGCAAAATAGATTTGAGATTGGGGTATCATCAGATACGTGTGAAGACTGAGGATATTCAGAAGACTGCTTTCAGAACAAGGTATGGACATTATGAGTATTCTGTAATGCCTTTTGGTGTGACTAATGCGCCTGGGGTATTTATGGAGTATATGAATAGGATTTTCCATCCGTACCTAGACAAGTTTGTTGTGGTGTTTATTGACGATATTTTGGTGTATTCGAAATCAGAAGAAGAGCATGTTGAACATTTGAGAGTGGTTTTAGGAGTTCTACGAGAAAAGAAGTTATTTGCTAAACTGTCTAAGTGTGAATTTTGGTTAGAAGAGGTTAGTTTTCTTGGTCATGTGGTTTCAAGAGGTGGTGTTGCTGTTGATCCTTCTAAGATAGAAGCGGTATCTGAGTGGGAAGCTCCGAAGTCAGTTTCTGAGATAAGGAGTTTTCTTGGACTTGCAGGTTATTATAGGAAATTCATTGAGGGATTTTCTAAGTTGGCGTTACCGTTAACGATGTTGACTAGAAAGGGGCAAGCGTTTGTTTGGGACTCAAAATGTGAAGAAGGTTTCCAAGAGTTAAAGAGGAGGCTAACTACTGCTCCTATTCTGATATTACCAAGTCCGTCAGAACCATTTGAGGTTTACTGTGATGCTTCATTGTTGGGTTTGGGTGGTGTTTTGATGCAGAATAAGCAGGTTGTAGCTTATGCTTCGAGACAACTGAAGGTTCATGAGAGGAACTATCCGACGCACGATTTAGAGTTGGCAGCTGTGGTATTTGTTCTGAAGTTATGGAGGCATTACTTGTACGGGTCAAGATTTGAGGTTTTCAGTGACCATAAAAGTTTAAAGTATTTGTTTGATCAGAAAGAGCTGAATATGAGACAGAGGAGATGGTTAGAGTTTCTGAAGGATTATGACTTTGGTTTGAATTACCATCCGGGTAAAGCAAACGTAGTGGCTGATGCATTGAGTCGAAAATCATTGCATATCTCTATGTTAATGGTTAAGGAATTGGATTTAATTGAGCAGTTTAGAGACTTGAGTTTGGTGTGTGAGAGTACTCACAATAGTGTCAAATTGGGAATGTTGAAGTTAACGAGTGGTATTCTGGATGAGATTAGAGAGGGTCAGAAATCCGATGTGCTTTTGGTTGATAAGTTGACTCTAGTGAATCAAGGTCAAGGTGGTGAATTCATAATTGATGAGAATGGTGTTTTGAAATTTGGTAATCGGGTGTGTATTCCGGATGTTACCGAACTTAAGAAGAGTATTCTTGAGGAAGGACATCGTAGTGGCCTGAGTATTCATCCTGGGGCTACGAAGATGTATCATGATTTGAAAAAGTTATTTTGGTGGCCGAGAATGAAAAGAGAAATTGCGAGTTTTGTTTATTCTTGTTTGACTTGTCAGAAGTCAAAGATTGAGCATCAGAAGCCATCTGGGCTAATGCAACCGTTGGCTATTCCAGAGTGGAAGTGGGATAGTATCGGTATGGATTTTGTTTCTGGTTTACCGAGGACAATTAAGAATTTTGAAGCTATTTGGGTGATTGTTGACAGATTGACAAAATCGGCTCATTTCATTCCGATCAGAATGGATTATCCGTTAGAGAGATTAGCTGAGTTGTATATTGAGAAAATTGTAAGTTTGCATGGTATTCCGTCGAGTATTGTTTCGGACAGAGATCCTAGATTTACATCGAAGTTCTGGGAAGGTTTACAGAGGGCTTTGGGAACTAAGCTGAGATTGAGTTCTGCATATCATCCGCAGACTGATGGTCAGACTGAGAGGACGATTCAGTCACTAGAGGATCTTTTGAGGGCTTGTGTTTTGGAAAAGGGAGGTGCTTGGGATTGTTATTTACCTTTGATTGAGTTTACCTACAACAATAGTTTTCATTCGAGCATTGGTATGACACCGTTTGAAGCCTTGTATGGTAGGAGATGTCGGACACCTTTATGTTGGTATGAGTCCGGTGAGAGTGTTGTGGTTGGACCGGAGATTGTTCAACAAACTACGGAAAAGATTAAGATGATTCAGGAGAAGATGAGGATTGCTCAGAGTCGTCAGAAGAGTTATCACGAAAAGAGGAGGAAGTCACTTGAGTTTCAAGAGGGAGACCATGTGTTTCTTCGTGTTACTCCGATAACTGGGGTTGGTCGAGCTTTGAAGTCGAAGAAGTTGACACCTCGATTTATTGGTCCTTATCAGATTTTGGAAAGGATAGGGGAGGTAGCCTATCGTATCGCTTTACCGCCGTCACTTGCGAATTTGCATGAGGTTTTTCATGTGTCTCAGTTGAGGAGGTACATTCCTGATCCGTCGCATGTGGTCCAAGTAGATGATGTACAGGTGAGAGATAACCTGACTGTTGAAACATCACCTATGAGGATAGAGGATCGAGAGTTGAAGCGGTTGTGGGGTAAAGAGATTGCTTTGGTAAAGGTAGCTTGGGGAGGACCAGCAGGTGGCAATGTGACTTGGGAACTTGAGAGTCAGATGAAGGAGTCTTATCCAGAGTTATTCGCTTGAGGTATGTTTTCGAGGACGAAAACTCTTTTAGTGGGGGAGAGTTGTAACACCCCGATAAAATATGATAATTATTTAATTTAAGTTAATAGTATATTTATTAATTTAATTAAATAATTGGATTATTATTGGAATTATTATTATTATTGGAATAATATAAATTGGAATAATAAAGTGGGAATATATATAAGAGTTCCATTTGGTAAAGAAAGGGTTTTTTCACGTGAAACAGAGAAGCGATTGAGAAGTGGAGAAAAGGCAAAAGAGGAAGAGCAAGAGAGCAAAGGTTGAAGAAGGGAAAAGCTTGAAGCTTTAGGATTTCCGGATTAACTCAGGTAAGGGGGGTTTATCGTCGTTTAATGGGTATTATGGGTTAACATGTAATGGGTAGTGATAAGTCGTTGAATTGACCCTAATTCGGATTATGAATGCTGAAAATTGTGATGGATAAGTTATGTTAAAAACTGAAATTGAATCGATAGTTGTGTGAGTCGTAAATTGCTGGATGTGTAGCTTTTTACGGAATTGGAATCGGAGGTCCGGAAGTCCTCCAACGGCGGAAAATGCGGAGAATTCTGCATTCTGCTTCGTGTTAGCGCAGGAACAGCTTTCTGTCTTGCGTTAACCGGTTAACCCAGGGTGTTAACCGGTTAACACTGTTATGAATTGTGAGAAATTGTTGTCTGTCTTGCGTTAACCGGTTAACCCAGGGCGTTAACCGGTTAACACTGTTAAAATGTGCCAGGAAGCGTGTTCTGTGTTGCGTTAACCGGTTAACCCAGGGCGTTAACCGGTTAACACTGTTGGAAAAGTGGAAAATTGATTTTCAAATATTGTGTACGTATTTGATGTTTGGCCTATATCGGTGTATGATATAGTAGGGATCATTTCCCGTTGTTTTGAGCAGTAGGGGTATTAGTTGAGTGTGCTAATACTGTGATTTGTTATTTGGCATGACATGATATGATTATGTGATAAATATGCTGATGATGTATGATGGTATGCAATTGCTGTGAATATATTTATTATGTATGCAATTGTGGATGGACTGTTTATGGCTTAGAGTGTGAGCATATGTCCATTGTGAGTTGTTGTTGATGTTTGCATTGCTAGGTGATGTAGCGTGCATGATATGGCCTTTATGGTGGTAGCTAATTCCCATGGTGAGGAATTAGTGATGAATTATTGTGGATTATTGTTGATGTTTGCATGCTAGGTGATTTAGCGTGCATAGCATAGCCCTTGGGGTGGTAGCTAATTCCCATGGTGAGGAATTAGTGATGTGAGTCACTAGGTCTCAAATGAGTGGGACTAGTGAGCTTGGTAGCCGTATCTGGATTTGATCGGTGAGGTTGAACTATATGTTCACGAATAGTCGGTACCGCATGCATGGAGTCTCATTGCATAATGTATGTATGGCGCATAATATGAATGGATGTATTCCAATATTATACGTGTGATTTGTGTTTGTGTTGAATATAATTGTGATTATGAGTTGGTGTTGCCGTTACTGAATGTGTGATCTGATTAGGGTGATGAGATGTGTTAAATTACTTGGCATTACATGATATTTTATAATGCTTATTATATCGATTGAGGAACTCACCCTTACAACTATGTTTTCAGGTAACGAGCAGTGATTGAGTAGAAGCTAGTGCTTGGAGTCTAGTGCAGTTCCTTAGTGGGTCATGCTCTGGTAGATGTAACATCGGGACGGGATGTTTTACCTTGTTTTATTGTGGTTGTTGAACAGTTCTACCTGTAATGTGATTACATGGTTTGCATGATTGATTTGACCTCTATCCGCTGCGTATTGTGCAATGTTTTATTTTGATAAATAAATGAGTATGACCAGTTATTTGGAAAATGGTGTGAAGTGTCAAGTGTGACACCCTTAAATTGCATATCCACTCTGATTTATATTTTGTTGAATTAATTATTATTGGGGTATTTTAGAAGGGTGTTACAGAAAGCGCCCTCTAAAGTGTTAGTTATTTTAAAAAAAATTGTTTGAAAAACAGTGGGTATTTAATTGGGAACCTGTTCGCATGCTGCAAAAGTGTAAAATTCATATTGATTTCATCCTTTAATCCAATGTTATACACCATTAATCCATTGATATATACAACATGAATTCATTTATATACAATATTAATCCTCCATATATACAACATTAATATATGATTCTTTGATCAACAATATACAACAACATATTCATGATTTAGTAAAAGTACAACAACAATATACAACATATATACAACAACAACATACAACAACAACATTCCATACATATATGTACAACAATATACAACCTAGCTATATGATTCTTTGATCAATAATGAATTGACACAATTCATCCTTCATTTCATCCAAATGAGCTCTTGAGTAAGATTTGTATTCGTCAAAGTACTACAATTAAGAGAATAAAACATATTCATGATTTAGTAACAAATTAGATGAAATATCCGATAATATTAAAATAAACCCTAAGTTATTATTCCATACCATTTTTGGGATGTCTATACGATTCAACGCAATGATATCTCTCATAAATCTCAATACAAAAAATCCGCAATCGACCAAATTGTTTTGCTGAGGACACTACACGGAAAAACAAACAATATATATATAGTTAATTTCTTACAAACACTATTATAAGCAAAAAACAAACACTATTATAAGCAAAAATAAGATACTTAATATATACCTGAACTCTGACCCAGGTAATGTCCTTCCTATTACGATAATTCTTTTTCGATCTAAATTTTAGTATTGC